>NW_020664418.1:15532242-15561057 GCF_002925995.2 Terrapene triunguis
TCATAATACTCAAAAACCAGTGGGAGAACACTTTAACCTGTCTGGCCATTCTATGACAGACCTGCGGGTGGCTATCTTAAAACAGAAAAACTTCAAAAACAGACTCCAACGAGAGACTGCTGAGCTGGAATTGATATGCAAACTAGACACAATCAACTCAGGGCTAAACAGGGATTGGGAATGGCTGAGCCATTACAAACATTGAATCTATCTCCCCTTGTAAGTATTCTCACACTTGCTTCTTATCAAAGTGTCTGTACTGGGTTACCTTGATTATCACTTCAAAAGTTTTTTTCTCTTACTTAATTGGCCTCTCAGAGTTGGTAAGACAACTCCCACCTGTTCATGCTCTCTGTATGTGTGTATATATATCTCCTCGATATGTTTCACTCAATATGCATCCGAAGAAGTGGGTTGTAGCCCACGAAAGCTTATGCTCTAATAAATTTGTTAGTCTCTAAGGTGCCACAAGTACTCCTGTTCTTTTTGCGGATACAGACTAACACGGCTGCTACTCTGAAACCTGTCAAAATAGAAGGGTTGCCTGGCTCTGGGCTAGGGGTCACGTTTTAAAAGCACCTATGTGACTTAGGAGCCTCAGTCTCATTTTCAAAAGCAACTTAGGCAATTGGGAGCCATTGAACTCAATAGTTTTTGAATGTCCCACTAAGCGCCCAGCTGCATCTGTCAATACCTACAGATCTTTCCAAATCTGGCCCTAAGTGCCTAAAAAGCTTATGAACATGGGGTATAGGCTCCTAAGTCACCTAGGCACCTTGAAGATTTTACCCTAGGACTCAAGAGATCTGGGATCCGTTCTCAGCACTGCCACAGACTTCCTGCATGACCTTGGGCAAATCAGTTAATCTCTCTGTGGTTCAGTTTCCCTTTGGTAACATGGAATAATTCCGACTTGACTATGTAGATTGTGAACTCTTCAAGGCAGAAACCGTCTCTCCCTTTGTGTATAGTGCTTAGCACAATGGTGCCCTGGTCTCAGGGGGCGTCTCTAGCCACTACTGTAATACCAACAACAAATAGCCTGCTCCAGCATCTTATTGCATTCTGGTTAGCCTACTTTTAGATGCAAAATAACCCCTTAAATTTAGGTTCACATCAATAAGCTGCCCGAGACAGTGGAAAGAATTAAAAGTGGAAGGATTGAATGGCAGGAAAATAAAATTAAAAGGTGCCTGAATGGATGAGTCAGACTCTCGCCTCCGTGTGAGATGCACAATTAGTCCTCTTCTCACAGGCCTCCTGGTTTGGTGTTGTGTTTGACAGACAAATCAATCCTCTCCCTCTCCTAAACACTGTCTAATGAATAAATCAGCAAGGTCACTGATGTCACTGCCTCACCCCGCCTCTGCCAACCAGCCTGAATTGGACTTGCCGCCTGGCTCCATCAACAGCCATTCCAACAGCAGCCAATTGTTCTTCAAAGTGGGCTCTAGTGGTTTGAACAGAAGAGTAGGCAGCAGGACTCCTGGGTTTTATTCCTACCTCTGCCACTGACTGGCTGTACGACCTTAGGCAAGTCACTTAAATTCTCTGGGGCAAATTGTGCTTCCATCTGCTTGGGTTTTAGAGTTGCTCTTGTGCCAGGGGGCTTCGGGCAACTGCTTCGGCCTGACCCAGTGCATCCTTGCCCTGTACCTAGTGCAGTCCTTCACATCAGTGCATTGTGACTGTCAGCCTGTACCCAATCAGAACAGTGGGACTTTAAACCACTTTAAAACATGGCACAAGTGCTTATGGCCAGCCCTGGCGCCTCACTAAAGAGAAGCTAAAATAGGCCTGTACTGCTTGCTGGTGGGCTGAATTAGAGCCTTCTAGCCAAATGGCCCATGGGCCATATAATTTGCCTTTGCACAACATCCTGCCTATGAGTGATGAGTTTTGCAGGAATCAGTGCTGGATTAAGAGAGAATTGAATGAATGAGCGGCTCCAGGCCCCATTCTTCAAAGGGCCCCTACATTTCTGGAAATGGGGAGTTCCCTCTGAGCTGATTGTGACTTCTGCTTTCTTGTTAAACTCTGTGTGTTTAATGTCTACCTTGTCCTCCCACGACACCACACCCTGTTTGTCTGTTTCATCCACCAGCTGTGTCCTGTCCGACACATAGATTGTGAGCTTTTTGGAGTAAGGCCAGTCTGGTATCTCTTATACTTGCATGCAGGATACTTGGCACAATCGGAGCCCATGTTAATTGGGATTCCCAGGTGTTTATACAATATAATCAATTATGGTAATGACCCTGGTCCCATTCTCCTCTCCACAGGGGCTCTGAATTTACTAATGCAATAATAATAATTCGCATGACACCAAGTGTGTACATAGAGTCTTCAGGACATGTCTGAAGTGAAGAATCATAGAATCATAGAAGATTAGGGTTGGAAAAGACCTCAGGAGGTCATCTAGTCCAACCCCCTGTTCAAAGCAGGACCAACCCCAACTAAATAATCCCAGCCAGGACTTTGTCAAGCCAGGCCTTAGAAACCTCTAAGGATGGAGATTCCACCACCTACCTAGGTAGCCCATTCCAGTGCTTCACAATTCTCCTAGTGAAATAGTTTTTCCTAATATCCAACCTAAACCTCCCCCACTGCAACTTGAGACCATTGCTTCTTGTTCTGTCATCTGCCATCACTGAGAACAGCCTAGTTCCATCCTCTTTGGAATCCCCCTTCAGGTAGTTGAAGGCTGCCATCAAATCCCCGCTCACTTTTCTCTTCTGCAGACTAAATAAGCCCAGTTCCCTCAGCTTCTCCTCATAAGTCATGTGCCCCAGCCCCCTGATCATTTTCATTGCCTTCCGCTGGACCCTCTCCAATTTGTCCACATCCTTTCTGTAGTGGGGGGCCCAAAACTGGATGCAATACTCCTCATCTGGTCTCACCAGTGCCAAATAGAGGGGAATAATCACTTCCTTCGATCTGCTGACAATGCTCCTACTAATGCAGCCCAGTATGCTGTTAGCCTTCTTGGCAACAAGGGCACACTGCTGACTCATATCCAGCTTCTCGTCCACTGTAATCCCCAGGTCCTTTTCTGCAGAACTGCTGCTTAGCCAGTCAGTCCCCAGCCTGTAGCAGTGCATGGGATTTTTCCGTCCTAAGTGCAGGACTCTAAACTTGTCCTTGTTCAATTTCTTTTGGCTCAATCCTCCAATTTGTCTAGGTCACTCTGGACCCTATCCCTACCCTCCAATGTATCTACCTCTCCCCCCAGGTTAGTGTCATCTGCAAACTTGCTGAGGGTGCAATCCATCCCATCAGCCACATCATTAATGAAGATGTTGAACAAAACTGGCCCCAGGACCCTCCGCTTGATACCAACTGCCAACTAGACATCGAGCCATTGATCACTACCTGTTGAGCCCAACAATCTAGCCAGCTTTCTATCCACCTTATAGTCCAGTCATCAAATCCATACTTCTTTACCTTGCTGGCAAGAATACTGTGGGAGACTGTATTACAAACTTGGCTAAAGTCAAGGTATATCACGTTCACCGCTTTCCCCATATCCACAGAGCCAGTTATCTCATCATAGAAGGCAATCAGTTTGGTCAGGCATGACTTGCCCCTGGTGAATCCATGTTGACTATTCCTGATCACCTTCCTCTCCTTCAAGTGCTTCAAAATGGATTCCTTGAGTACCCGCTCTATGATTTTTCCAGGGACTGAGGTGAGGCTGACCAGTCTGTAGTTCCCTGGCTTCTCCTTCTTCCCTTTTTTAAGGGAAGACAAGTTCCCTGCTCCAAACACGCTCAGTTGACAAAGGCAGCATGGAGATACAAGAGGGAGGCAATGAAAAGCAGAACACGGGGGTGATGGGGTCACGTATGGGTCTATGGTGCACTAGAGCAGGCCCCTGGCTCCCAGCAGCCCTTTGTCAAAGTTCCAACTCTGCCCAACGGAAGGGAAGCCTGGGTGCTTTCCCTGTCTTTGGGGGCCGGTGCCCCTCTCTGGATACTGCTGTGCCATCCCTGAGACTCATCTAACTCTTTATCAATAGCAACGTTTTGCCTTTGGAATGGATCTCATTGCATGAATAGGCAGGTATTTTCCAAAAATCAATAGCAACGTTTTGCCTTTGGAATGGATCTCATTGCATGAATAGGCAGGTATTTTCCAAAAATCATCCCCCAGTGCATCCTTGCCCTGTACCCAGTCCAGTCCTTCTCATCAGTGCATTGTGGGTGTCAGCCTGTACCCAATCGGGAGTATTCACCCTGCAGCCCCCAGGACTATATAAACTCCCACCTTGCATCCACCTTCCTTCACTCCTGCTTCTGCCTCTGCACTGCTGAGTGCCCTTGGAGGAAACCCAGCCCAGAGAAAAATGCCCCCCACCCCCTGGGCCAGGCCCTGTGTCCAGGGTGCACGTGTTCCCAGGGAGAAGGGAGGAGTGACAAGGGGGAATGTGTTTCTGTGTTTTCCCACAGAAGTAACCAAGGAAAGAGGCAGCACATTGGCTAACACGGGGGGCTGAGTGGATAAAGGGGAGAGATGGAGACTTGGCTGATTGGTCATGGAATGTGGGGCTGGGAAGGGGTTTTCCTGCACAGCGCGTTAGCGGGGGACTTGGGCACATGGACTGCATCCCTCTGGTTGCTCTAGGCATAGCTCTCTGTTGGGACGGGGGGCATGGGTGGTCTCACTCCACGTTCCAATGGACATCACAGAAACCACCCCCATGACTGCCACTAACTGCCCTGCTCCAGCTCAGAGGCGAAGTGCTGAATGGGCGTGGAGACTGAACTGTCCTCCCATCCTGAAGGAGGCCACTCAGATAATGTTATACCTCCTGCTTCCCTGGCTTCCCTTCTCCCCCAGTATTATATTTCAGTTCTTCGTTCGCTCTGTCCAAGGCTGCCCTTGCCAGTCCCTCTCTGCTTCTGCCCTACACCTCTCAACCCTCTCCTTTCTGCTCCCTTTGGCTCTCTCCCCACTCATGCCTTTGTGCCACCCTCCAGCCACAGAAGAGCTTCTCTCTTATTCTACCCCAGGGGCCCTCCCACTCCTCCTTAACCTGCCGTGCTTTTCTGCACAGCTCTTCTCCTGGCACGGCAATCTCCTTGGGGCAGGGACTATCATCTCTTGGGGTAGGGTCTGGGAGTGGCTTGGGGGCTCTGGGGTGGGTGTGAATTGGAGGGGCTCTTTGGGAAAAGCCTTGCAGCTGTCACTCATTCACTAAATTCATAGGTTGTTTCTCACACACTCATGCACACAGGCCCTGAATAATACCCTCAGGCGCAGCACAGCAGCTAGGCTAGTGCTGCAGGTACCTCAGAAATACAAACTGGAAAAAAGCATTGCGGGGAGGGGGGAATCAGAGGCAGGAGGGCAAAAGTGGAGGGCGAGAAGCAGAACCCGAGCTCCCGGGAGGAGCCCAGGGAGCTGAGGCAAAGGAGTGGTACATGGGGACTAAGAGGAGGACAGCAGGGACAGTAGAGAAGTCCTCTACAAACCAAGTGAGTATTTCTTATGAATGTTAGGGGCTTGTCTACACTTGAAATGCTACAGCGGCGCCCCGGCAGCACTTCAGTGGCAGGAGTTCTCCCATTGGCATAGGAAATCCACCTCCCCGAGAGGCAGTAGCTAGTTTGATGGAAGAATCGACCTAGCACAGTTTACAGAGTGACTTGGGTCAGCTTAACTACATCGCTGGGGGAGCGGTGATACATGCATTTCCAGGTGTCCAGTTTTCGACCAGAACACTCGGTCAAAAAAGGGACCCTGGCAGCTCTAGTCAGCACCGCTGACCGGGCCATTAAAAGTGCAGTCGGCAGCGCAGTGGGGCTAAGGCAAGTTCCCTGCCTGCTGTGGCTCCACGCGGCTCCCAGAAGCAGCGGCATGTACCCCCTCTGGCTCCTACGCGTAGGGACAGCCAGGGGGCTCTGCATGCTGCTCCCGCCCCAAGCACCAGCTCCACAGCTCCCATTGGCCAGGAACTACGGCCAATGGGAGCTGCAGGGCAACACCTGTGGACAGGGCAGTGCGCAGAGCCGCCTGGCCATGCTTCCACGTAGGAGCCAGAGGGGGGACATGCCGCTGCTTCCAGGAGCTGCTTGAGGTAAGCGCTGCATGGAGCCTACACCCTTGTGTAGACCAGCCCTATGGCCATAGGCACCGACTTCCCCTTTACCCGGTGGGTGCTCGACCCCCCTGACCCCACCCCTACACTGCCTCTTCCCACCCCTGCACTGCCCTCGCCCCCCCCCCCTTCCACCCCTTCCCCCAAGTCCCCGCCCCTGCCCCGCCTCTTCTCCACCTCCTTCCTTGAGCACGCCACATCCCCGCTCCTCTCCCTCCCTCATGGAAAGTCCAAAGTGCCGCCAAACAGCTGTTAGGCAGCAGGGCAGCGGGAAGCGCTGGGAAGTAGGCGGAGGAGCGGGGACACGGCGGCAAGGAGGGGGCAGGGGGAGCTTGGCTGCTGATGGGTGCTAAGCACCTTCAAGTTTTTCCCCAGGGGTGCTCCAGCCACGGAGCACCCATGGAGTCGGCGCCTATGCTTAGGGCTCTCTAGAAACGACTCTCCAAAGCTCTGCAGTTGAACAGAGAATGGCATCTTCCTGCAGGGCTTTGAACCCACCCTATGCAATTTGGTTCCAATGATCTATTTGCCTCCTTCCATGAATGAACTGCCAAGGCAGCTGCACTCCTCTGGGGCAATGCACATTGCGATGCCTGGGCCAGAGGGCTGTGGAGCAAATTCCAGAGGTGATCGCCCCACCCCAGAGTCTGACCATCTTTGGGGAATGTTGCAAGCCCCACCTCTTTGATACCACAACCAGAATGACCTTAAACTGCTGCCCCACCCCAAAAGAGGAACTCTAGCCCAAGCAGAGCTTTGTGTAACCAGGGACAGCGGAGGAGCTGAACGTTCCATGAAGTTTGCCAGTCTGCTCAACTTGGGAGACCTGAGATACTCTGCTGAAGGGCAGCATACAGATCTCTAACCTAGATAGGTAGATAAATAGCCAGGGCCACCTGGAGGTGGGGGGGGCACAAAAAGGAGCAGTTTGCTCCAGGGCCTCCCATTTCAGAGGGCCCCCAAACCAACCTGGGCCTCCCCTCAGTGTTTTTGCACACTTCGGTTGTTTGTTTTTTCTTTGTCTGAGTTACAGATTTTGCCCCAGGCCCCTAAAAACCTCCGTGAGGCCCAGTAGCTAGCTCGATGGATTGTACGGGATCCCAACTTTCCATCGAGAGTTTTGATTGGAAATTTAGCTTAGATACTAATCAATAAATGAGATGACTTTTGTGAGCTCTTTCCTCTATCACAGCCTACGTTGGCACAACTGAACCATTCCTACTCAGGACCGGGCAGTGTTAGAAGAGGGCTTTATAATGACAGCTGGCTGCACCTTTCACCATGGAGAGGCCACTGCGTGCAATATAAAGAAAAGCCCAAACTTTGAACACTGTAGAAAAAGAAAGAGCCCCAAGAAGATCCATGTGGTAATAAGATGACTAACCATGCAGCCTTTGGTCCTGTACAAGTAAGTACAAGTACTGGTGTTTGACACGCAGGCTGTGACAGGCACCCCCATGGTCATGTAGATAGCAAGTTCAACTGCTTGTTTCCATCAGTGTTAGAAACTGACTTGACTGCAATCAGGGAAAAAGCACGGCCGTGAGCTGTTATGGAATCACTGAAATGCAGCTACCTCTGGGGTGGAATGCAACAGTGCACTGGAACAGCACAAGGGAGGAAACAAAGAATGCTGTATCCAATTAAAACTGCAGAGGGAATTAAAGCAGGCAGACTGAGCCAAATTCTTCCTTGATGCAACTCTATTAAAGTCAATGGAGTTCAACCAGAGCTGGATTTGTTCCAGTGTCATCATTAATACTGAAGCTGGAATTTGTGCAAGTGCCCTTGCTCTTGTGAAAAGTACCATCCAATTTTTAATGGCTACAGGTACTGAGAATCTTGGTTCCATGTCTCATCTAAAAGATGCCCCACTCCTATCAATCTACACCTTCCCCAAGGGCATAGCAGAGGTGGGAGGAGAGGATAGTTGGGGGGCCCAAGGAGCCTTGCACCATGCTTGGCTCGAAGCACTGCAACCGGTACCATGTCTCAAATCACAGCGCAAACATGCATGGCAAAAGACAAAGGACTTTGGAAGGAGGGACACCTTGCTTCCATTGTCTGCATTTCCTGGGCTTGGCTGGCTTCCTCCCTATCCCCCAGCCATGGTGACTGATGAGTTAATTTTTTGCTGTCTTCAGCAAGCGGGGATGCACAAAAGCTGCTTTTTGGTTTGAACAAGCATTGTCTCTCCTTCTCCGTACTTTGTGTGCATGAGTATTGAGTGGCTGGTGGGGCTGTAAATCCGGTGCTAAGACAGTAAATTCTCGCTTTGTGAAAACACACATCCATTGTCAGCGAGTGTGTGAACCCGAGGTTTTGCAGACAGCAGGGCTATTAAACGCTGCTGTCAGAACAGCTTTATTTGACTGCATCAGCTTTTTGCAGATATGAGTGAAATGGAATTTACGACTGCTTGTGAGTGCCACCAGCACACTGCAGCCTGGGACTACAGAGCCAGGGCTGCTGCCACTGCCTTTCTGTGTGATCCCCTCCTTTCGGGCAGAAATACGGGGCACTTGACCGCCACACCAATTACACAAGATCAACTCCTGCAAAACAGAGGCTTTGTCCAAGAAAAGACTAAGTTCTATATATCGTACAGAGATCTCTGTCTGTATCTACCTTATCTCTACAGAGACAGAGAGATCTGTGTTGGAATGACACCAGGAGAGAGCAGCAGCGCCATCCAGGCCCCAATCCTGCAGCCCTGAATCATGTGAGTAGCTTTATTGAAGCCAACAGGCCTGCTCAGAATTGCCCCCTCCCCCGCCCCCCCCATGCATCAAAGTCGGCCTGGAATCTCGAGTTGACTGAGGGGGAGAGAGCACCAGAATGCCATTGGGGAGGATGAGAGAGGTGGCAGATGACAAGGGATGGAGAGATGAAGAAAGCAACTAGGGCCGGGGGGACACAGGGAAGAAGGAAGAGGGAAACCAGGAGATGGAGTGGGGAGAGGAAGAACAGAGGCAATGAAAGAGGCAAGAAATCCATCCTGCTACCCAGAAGCAGCCCCTTTGTCAGCTAGGCTGGAAATGCTGCCTATGGGGGATTTAGGTGAAGTGGAGGGAAGAGGAAGGAATGATGGGGATAGAGTGGAGAAGCAATTTCCAGTCTCAACTCCCCACACATCTCTGTTAGATTAGACACTCACCGCCGATCCCGGTGGCTTTGTGGGAGAGGAGACAACACCTGTCTGCAAACGTTGCTGTGATCATTGGCCAGCGCCACCCAGATGTGGGACACGAGGGGACTGAATGTCTGAGGCACTGTCTGCCTTAAGCACAGGTAAAGCAAACAGCTGCCTGGGTGGGCCACTTCCCATACACCCTCCATTGCCCACACACTGGCCCGGGCTCCCGCTCCTGCAGCAGGCCAGAGGAGGAAGGAACAATATGCAGCCCGACACCCCTCTGGCCACCGGGCTGGAGGCAAGGCAGCTCAGGGCCTGACCCTCTGCTCCACAAGCCTGGGGCCCAGGAGAAATCATCCCCTCCACTGGGAGCTCTGTTGTGAGAGCTTCCTGCTGATCAGGGGCCATTCTGGTTTCTCCCTCCCCTTAGAAGTAGTTGTCCCAGAGCCCACTGGCCTGAGACTCTGATGGGTCACAGTAACCTGGGCTTGCTCTTGACAGTGGGAGTTTGTTTTTTCCAGTAGTTTGTGGGGGCCCTTAGAGGGGCCATTTCCAGTCCCATTTTGCTCACTGCACAAGTCTAGAAAATTCTGCCCTCCAGTCTGGAGAGCTCAAAGGCAAACACTCTCTGCTCATCCTGAAAGGCCCCTGTTTGCAGGCTCTGTCCTCTGGCCTGAGCCTTCACCTCAGAACAGTTAAAGAGGCTGGAATTTATTCTGTCATCACCATGTGATGATGAGATAACTGGCAAATTCATCGTCTGCTGATGCCACATCCAGCCAGGAAGAGCCCAGAGCAGCACCACAGCCTGTAACATAGTAGTTTTGTCCCACAAGCCTAATACAACTCTTTGCCGCCCTACTCCAAAGTTCTCCTCCCTTCAGTGTTTTCCTCCAGGCTTCCTGCCCTGAGACAATTTTTAAAACCCAAGTGCATTAGCACGGCTGCGATATAGTGGCACTAACCACAGTGCTGAGAGAGACACAGATGTTCTGGGTGGAGACACATCACAACTTCTTCAGGTCCCTGTAGAAAGGCAATACAGCTTGTCCCAGCCTGGGGATAAAGGTGACAATACTGCCTTAAGGCACAGTCTGACAGATCGAGGGCCGAGGGACCAGTGTCTCTTGAGATCTTAGACTTAATCTATGCAACATTTTAAAGAGCAGCAAAATTAAAAAACAATTGACAAGCCTGCCTAGCGGTTAGTGCTCACATGTGGTTGCAATTTCAGGTCCCTTATCTGTGCACTGGAGCTAATATATCCCTTCCCCCATGGAGGCTCTACAGATGAGTCAGATAACATCTGCACAGGACTTAGACTCTAAATGGCACTGTGCATGCTCAAAGTGTGACTGTTATTGCTCAGAGATGGTCCTTGGCAAGTCTCCTCGGCAAGCAGATGGCAGAGACTATGGGGCCCTAAAAAACACGGAGACCCACTTCTCCTATGGGATGGGATGAAAAGGAGAAACAAAGAGGGAGGGAGATGCTAAGGTAGAGGTTAGCATGACTAGGAGACAGACATACTGGGGCATGGCCCATGTTCTGCAGCCCCATTGTCCAGACCTGTCCCCAAGGAGCAGGCTATGAAATCCCCATGCTGCAGAACTGCATTTCCCCCACAGGGACATCCAGTGCTCTGAGCCAGAGTGGCTTGGCCCCTTCAACCACTGAGGATTTCATATCACCCACTGCTTAATTGTGGGTTCACATTTTGTGTCTGAATCAATAGGGCACCTGGGCCCTCCAGCAGGAGATGGAGTACACTACGCCCTGTTTACACAGCAGCAGCACCCCCAGGCATGGAGGAATGCATGTGCCAAAGAGCGAGAGAGAGAAATGCAGGGCAGGAAGCCCCCTCATTGAAGCTCCCAAGATGTTACCCAGAGAAGGAGAAGCCCCATTGCCAGCACTGCTACAGGGCTTTGCCCCACTCCCCTATTACACCGAGAGAACTCTTTCTTCCTCTCAAATGAAGAATGTTTCCAATGGAGGGGTCCTTCTCGTGCCATGTGGTATCTTCACTATCCCTCAAGGAGTCACTTTGGTAGGGTTCAGGAGGAGCAGTCCTGGGATGGAGGGAGCAAGCTCCAGAGAGATAATCCTCTCTGCACTCTTGATTGGGATTTGGCAACAAGTGAAGTAAAGATAGGGCTCAAACCAGCCTCAGTGACTGCTGGGACAGGAATGTGGTTAGACACTTCTAGGTGGACTTCCAGCCCACTGGGGCAGGCTCAGTAAAGCTCCTCTCTGTTTACCATGAGACTGAGATTTTCCAAGCTGCCCCAGGAAACTGAAAATGTAGGTGAATTGGGCATTTGGATCCTTTAGGCAACTTTGAAAATCTCAGCCTCCATAGGAGCCTTGGTGTTTTTATTGCAGGCTCCTGGAGCTCTGGGACACAATGAAGGGCAGTCACTGGATCACCCTATGGGCTGGCCCTTCCAGGACAGCAGTCAGGCAATCACAAAAAGAGCACTGTTTACACACTGGGTTCCATTTGTTCAGAAGCCTCAGGAACGGTGCCCTCCTGGACATTCAGGAGTGCTAGGCTGCCCCCCAGGTGAGGGTGGCATATGTGCAAAGGAAGGTTTCTTGGTATCTCATACTCTGTATCTCAGGACATCCCATCTAGGAGGGGATATGCCCCCTTTAGCTGGCAGTCTGCTACGGGAGGATCCGTTTGCACACTGATTGCAAGGGCATATGGCTTTCTGCTGCGGCTGTCCACCCACAGCACCATGCATGGGAACATGGCTCTTATTTTTGCCTTTCCTTTTAACACTGTCATGCAGATTTCTGTCAGGCTCAGGTATTCTCTTGGGAACCTAATCAAGCCCAGAATGACCTTACTGCATCCCACCACTCCCTGCTTCAAGGTCCTGAAAGAGTGGCTTGTCTTAAGACAGACAAAGGGGGAGAGAGACGCAGCCCTCCTCCTCCTCTCTCCAGCCTGCCTACACACAGCATAAAGTCCTTCTGGCTACAGCTAATGAAGCCAGCTGGCTGCTAGGAACCTATTCTTCCTCTCCTTCGGCAAGGCAGTTCCTGGATCGGCACAGATAGAAGAGTGTGTCCCAATTAGCCACCCATCCCCGGGTGAACACAGGGAACCGGCCCTTCAGGGCGAGACTCACGGTGGGGAGAAGAGTGTCCAGTCACACTGGATTTTCATTTCTTTAACAGTGCCAGGCCGATGGGTGTGCAGTTTGTAACTCCCAGGCTGATGTACAGACAGTGTGGAGTGCAGCCCTACTGATTGCACAGGGCATCCCGCTCCCTCCAGTGACCCCCGAGGATTGCACCGGCCATACCCCCCTCCCTATAGCCACCCCTATGGATTGCATGGGGCACACCCTCTCTGCACAGCAGCCCTATAGATAATGCATGGTGCAGCCCCTCCCGGCAGCAATCCTACAAGTTGCAGTGGGTGTAGTCCCCCACCCGACCCCATGCATTGCCTGGGGCACCCCCTATTTTCAGTAGCCCTATGGATTAAATATCTCCCTCCACGAGCCATTGGGGACAGCCAGAAGGAAATAATGTCGTGACTTGGTAAGGCAGCAGCTGCATTCACCAGCTTAAACAAGAGTTGGCTGAAAATCTGCACCTTAAAGATCAAACTATGGATTCAACTCAAATGTTATTTATTTCCATCTTAACATATGGGTATGAAAGCTGGAAGTCCACCAAAGGTACAGACGTCTAAATGGCTTCCAACGCACCTGCCTCAGGAAAATACAAGGTAGTAAAAGGGGCATGAACAAATGCTGTGATTCATCAGAGTTCCACAACACCTTCACTCCAGAGTTATCCAGAAAAAAAGATGGAAATATCTGGGACCTGCCTTAAAAGGGACGCCAGAGCAGGCTGCCATTGGACAGCTGGAGGGACATTAGAGAAAGGCAGAGAAAAAGAATCCCTCCCCCGAACAGTACTCACTGGAACTTGACATAGACGAGATGCAAAGAGCAGCCCAGAACAGACAGAGATGGGAAAGCCTTGTTCATTCCCTAGTGACATCCAATGGCACGTAAAGGATTCAGATTCCCTGCACGCTGGGACACAATCTCTCTGCAGCAGGCCTGAGGAGGCATGGGGCACTCCCTGCTTGCAGCTGCCCTATAGATTGCAGCAGCCCTGCGGACTTGATCACCTGGGCTCATCCCTCCCTATAGCTGCCCTGCAGGCTGTATGAGGAGCATCCCTCCCCCTTGCAGCACTGCTGCTATGCCACGTGCATGCTCCCTTCACAGCCCCTGGCCTTAGCACCGAAGAGTTAATATTTCATGCAGTACTTTTTATTGGGAGCTAAATCTCTCACTGGGAGTAGGGAGATTTTGGCCATCGTGCCGGGATTTTTAATCACATCCCAGCATTAATTTTAAAATGCCATTCCTCATCACAGAGACTCCTTCCTGTTTCCAGGAGGGAGGGAAGAAGGAAGAGGAGAGAGAAGGGTGTTGCATGCTCACAGATGGGGATTCCCACAGCCCCAGCCTCTTTATATATTGCTCTCTTCCCTCCTCTTTAACCTACTTAGGTATTTTATTTTTTTCCCCAGCTCCTCCAAATCCAATGGGGGATTTTTCTGATACGCAACAGCTCCCTCTGCTGGAAAATCGCAGCCTCACATGACATCAGTGAGGCAGAAAGGTGCTGTCTCAGCAGGAAGGCTTGAAGAAAAAGAGAAGGGCTCTTTTAAAAATAGCCTGTGAAAGGAGAAGGGGCGTTCTGGCTGCAGGCTGTCCTCGGGCAGCAAAGCAAGGGAGTGAAAAAGAGAAGATGAAGCCCAGCTGACACCTGGAGCCTGGTAACAGACAGGCAGCCAGCCTGGCTTCTGTGGCTAATTAACCCTGCTTTGGAGAAACCACAATTAATATCAGGGAGCGGTGAGCCCTGGTAGCTCAGTGACGGAGATTCACTCTCCCTTTGCTCCCCCGCACAGCCCATGTGAGGAATGGCGACCATCTGCTGCACACGTCTCAGAGGGGGAAGCCAATGGCACAAGCCTCCTTAGACAGTGAGCTGTTCCATGGGGGAGCAGAGCTGGGATGGGGAGATGGGCTGCGTGGCCCAGCGGAGCTTTGCCCTCTCTGCGGTCTGTAATAGGCTTTTTAATG
Source organism: Terrapene triunguis (assembly GCF_002925995.2). NCBI lineage: Eukaryota > Metazoa > Chordata > Testudines > Emydidae > Terrapene > Terrapene triunguis. The sequence goes on from NW_020664418.1 coordinate 15,546,605, forward strand.
GCCACGCTCAGGTGGCCAGAAGAAACAAACATTACCAGACAGATAGCTGGGGCACAGCCCCCTCCCCAGCCTCTCAGCCCAGTGCAGCAGGAAGGACACTCACGCAGAGGCCACCTCCCTTACACTGCAGCCTTGTTACCTGATTCTCAGAGCTCCTGCTCGGAGGCCCCCACTCCAGAACAGGTCTTGTCTCTCCAGGAGCAGGCAGGCTCAGGAGTGGGGAAAGTGCTGCCTACAGCTCCTCAGACTCCTCCGTATACAAAAACTTATCCCATACCTTCCCCCCCAGGCTACAGACTTCCTGGTGGGCCTCACACCAGACACTGACCCTTCTTCCAGGCCCTGAAGAAGTGACCAAAGTATTTCCCTTGGAGACTTTGAGCCCCAGCATCCAGCACCAAGGGGTCATACTCCAAATAGTCTGTTTATAGGCCTATGGGGCACAGGCACATACCCCAAACTGATGTTTTTTTAAAGGAGTTCCAGCATATCCCAAAACAACCTGGCCTCTGCCACTTGTGCCCAGAAACACAAGGTCAGTAGTTTTCCCTCAGACATCAAAGCCAGTAATCCCATAGATAACACATACTGGCAGACTCAGACAGGTAGTTTGCCACTGGGGAAGAAACACCCATTCTCGTTTTACACACCTGTGGTCTCTTCCCATCCAGTCCTACACAATGGTAGAGGACCCTAGTGGCCTGATTCTGATCTCACTTGCACCAGTTTGATGCTGGTGGAACTCCACTGGGGCCAGTTCTCACTCCCTGCACCTCACCACCCGAGGAAAGGGAGTACATAGCGGGTGTCAAACACTGCTGATCTGCTTCCCCAGCCCTGTACGCTCACTGTGCACAGGTGTCAGCAACTCCACGAGGTGCAAGGCAGTGAGGAATCAGGCCCATTGACTTCAACAGAGTTAGTCCTGATTTACACCAGAGTGAGCGGGAGGAGAACTGATTCCTAGGTGCCTAGTTTGTCTCTTTGGATGGACACCAGGGCTTATAGAACTGGACGGCACAGGACCAAACTGCCACAGCCAGGCCTGTGGTGTTCTGGGCGTGACTTTCTGCTTCAGGGTCTGTCCACAGAACTGTGGAAGAGTCAAGAGCCATGAGGCCAGAGATAGCAGACCCTCGTGCCTGAGCTAGCTAGGTGACATCTATATAGCCAGAGTGTGTCTACATGAGCTGCAACCACACCCTGTAATACCAGTATAGACAGGCCCTTGGAATGAGATTTGCAAAGGTGCGCAGCACTGGCTTCACTCTGCTCCCATTGAAGCCAATGGTAAAACTCTCCCACTGATGCCAGCGGGAGCAGAGTGAGGCCAATGCTTAATAGCTTCGGAAATCCCACCTTTTGCTAATGGGGGTTGTGTTTTCCATCCAGCTTCCTCCCCGGTGAGCACCACACAGGGAATGCAGCAGCCACCCTAGAGAGCACCTGTTCTACTCCCCAGCCAAACAGTCAGATCCCAAAGAATGAAAATTAGAGGCCCAACCATAGCTTCCCTGCAGGCATTTGAACAGAGCAGAGTCGAGCTTGTGCAAGAGGAATACAGAAAAGCTCTTGTCAAAAACCGTAGTGCCCACCAGCCCAATCAATCCCTCCGTTGGACTGTAAAGGCATTACACGGGGATGAAACGAGCCTGCTGGGCTTATTGTCGCCCTCAGAGGTGTGCTCTGGGATCCCAGGGACACCAGTGGGAGCTGCAGGTGTAGATCCAAGGAAAGGATTTGGCCAACTATATTTAACTGTTTAAAAATGCAGGTTATTTAAAGACTAGGGACCAGAGTCCCATACAAGCAAAGCAATCAGAAGAAGAAAGATATTCCAAAGTTACTGCAAAAGAGCAAGTTGAACCCTCTCCCCACATCAAAGCACATAAATTGACAATGTGATCAGCATGGGGGTTGATTAAGACAAGGAGGAGGCAATATTCAGCTAAGCCCCTGCATTTACGATGTGTATAGACCAAACAAACAGCCTTTAGCTATAGCAATCAGAGGCAATGTGAGAAATCCCTGTTATGCTAAGCATGGAAGTATTGTGGGGCAGTGAGTATCCGCAGAAGCATGCATGCTGACAGGACAAATGTAAAAGAGTAGGAGATATTGGGAATTCACAGCAGAGATTCACAGCAGAGAAATCTCCGACATCAGGGATCAGTTAGAAGGGTAAGAAAAGATACAGTCTCGTGAGCTAGATACTGATCTGTTCAGTAAATGCTTCTCTGGGCTTGGTTTTATAGCATTGTCCATGACAATTCTGTTGCCTTCATGCATGCCTGTCAGCTCTGGTATGTTGTTCTCACTGCATTTCCAAGAGCGCATATACCAATGTGGTATATTCCATTGAAAATATCATTAACATAGACCAGAGCCCATCTCCACAACAGATATCCGATTGATTTGGAAATGGATCTGTTGCAGACACAGTACCCTTTCCCTCAGCCATGCAGGCCTGAACACTTAACAGCTCACATCCCCATGCACACAGGTTCCAGATAGATCCATATTGTCAGTATGAAACCATTAGGATGCCCATGACACACCCAAGTCACTTTGGTAGTTTGGCGCTGCAGATCCATCCAGCAAGGCTATATTGTGCCCCAAGGAACAACGACCTGACACTGGCACTAATACTGGCAATGTTCCCACGTGGGCAGGGAAAATGGGCAGAGATGAGCTGTACCTGGTGCAGCATTAAAATGTTCACTTGCTGTGCTGCCTTTGGAGCACTAAGGGCTTACCCCCGAGAGGCCTGGAGCACACAACTTTCAGTGGGAGTTGTGTAGCTCAGCAGCCCCATTCAGGGTCAGGCTGTGAGTCCCGCCCTCACCGTGGTTCCTTGTTTTGGGAATCATACGCCGACTCTTTCCCTAGGGTGCCTAAAAAGTGAGTCAGCCACGTGCACCACACTAGACACACACCCCACCCCCACGTGTATACCCCCACACCAAGACACTGAGGTGGAATGCCTTTTCTTGTAGCCCAGGCTCTTTGGGTGAAGTCCACCCCTGGGCAGAGAGCTAGCACAAAGGGCCACATAGCACTTAGGTTTCACCTGAGCCGTATCGTGAGGACTTAAGGCTTTGCACTGGCCCTCTGCACAGGGGTGGTATTTCACCCTTTTCAGGAGAGGGCTGAATGTATCTCTCCTGCCACCCACCAGAGGAGATGAACAGCCACCCTTAGGTGCAGGCTGAACATAAGAAAATAATTCCATCCGTCAGTTAACAAGCCTGCTCCCATTCAGATCAATAGCAAAACTTACAGTTTCCTTTGCGTAGTTGAGGACATCACAGGTGCCTGTAGCTGAGTGTTCTCCTGCAGCTCTGACAAAGGGAGATTGTCTTGCTGAAGACCCCATTTTCCCTAGAAGGGAGCTGATGACCTGGTTGTGCTGTAAGCAAAGCACAGAGAAGCAGATGCTCAGCTGGTATAAATTGCCATAGTTCCATTGAAGTCAGCTGAGTCTCTCCTAGACAGGAAGAGTGCCATGCTCCAGGGCTGCCAGTGTCTGTCAACAAGGGGAAATCAACCAAAGTAGGAACCTATGTGACTTCAGAGAACTGGTTCCTTCTAGGCCAGAGAATAGCATGATGCCAGTGGTTTTCGTTTAATATCAGTCATGGGGCGCAGTAACCTCTCCTAGGCTGTGATTTTGGGAATAATAAGACTCAGTGTAAATAGCACTTTTCGTGATCTAGCCTAACAATTTAGACAACACTCACCATAAAGTAAAGTAACTAGGATTATCCCCATTTTACAGATGGGGAAACTGAGGCAAGGCCCTATCTTCAAAATTAGGCGTGCACATTAGGCATGCGCACACACACACACACCAGGTATTTGTGCACGAGCTGGACATTCAAAAATTCATATAACTGCTTTTGGAAAGCTGTCACTGAGTGTCCAGCCCAGTGGTCACAGCAGCCACTCAGGGTCAGAGCCAGGCATTCCTGATTCCCAGTCTGTGCTCATGGGACTAGATGAAGCTTCTCTGTCAACCAGGGAAGGGTCTTACCAAAGAAACAACAACTGTAAGGAAAAGTCAAGTGCTGGCCTGGAACTCGGATCCGCATTCAAATCTTGCCTCTGCCTCTGACACACTGTGTTGACCTTGAGCAAATCACTTAATGTCTCTGGGCCTGATCCCACTCCACTGAAGTCATAGCAGACTTGCTACTGAAGCAGAATCAAACCCTCTGTGCCTCAGTTTCCCTACAGGGACAATGCTTACTTTGTCTTGTCCATTTAGTGTAGAAGCTCTTCAGGCAAGGACTATCTCTTATGATGTATATATATGGCACCTAGCACTATAGGACCTTGGCTGAGCTACTAAACACTACCATAATACAACAGTAATAATAGAAATAAACCAGGCTACACTTTAGTCCGGTATTACACCAGGATTTGCTAGCGCCCACTACAGTTAAGCTTGTTAAACCTTTTTCCATTCTAACCCCATGTCAATGTGCTTTCTGAAACACTCCTTTCTGGGCTGACATTTCCCAGACCTGGTTTCTTCCCAAAACAGAGAGTTTGTTTGGATCGTCTGAGCAAAACGTCTTCAGCTGTTTGTGAGTTACAGCACAATGGGGGGAGGGGGGTAATGCCACACACTTTCAGAGAAAAACCAAAAAAACATTCAACTCAGGAAGCACGGCTGGAGCCTGAAACTTGGACAGGGTGAGCGTGCAGCGAGGACTCTGTGCTTTCCTAAATTGGAAGCAAATTGGTTTTGATTTCACAAAGTTAGGCATGTATGAAAACTGCACACTTAGCATGCGCAAGAGTAAAGGCCTTTGTGCAGTCTTAACATTGCATTAGCATATTCTTTTCCATTTAATTAAGTGTTGCAAGTTGTTTTCCCGTTAATTATTTCAGCTACGGACATTATTTTCCCTTTTGGAAAGCAGAGTCTATTTCAGAGGGTTAATAATCCTGCTAGCTCTTCTCTCCCACAAATGCTCACTGATGTTGATAAGGTTCCACTGGCTTTTGTTAGACAGTAGGCTTCTAGTTCATTTATAATTGGAAACATCCTGTACCAAATGTCTCTAGACACACTGATATGATATCCCAGACGGTAATATTCTCTTTTCCCTCGATGTGTAATTTCACAAAAAGGCCCATTGACAGCTAGTGTTTAAAGAAAAAAAAATCTATGTATGCAGACACGTTAGGTGAGTGAAGTTGCTTCATATTAGGAATGGGTAAATCCATTCAGACGAAACAAGAAGCAAGAAGGAATGTGTCAAAGTGGAAGACTGGAATTTGGGACTGCCAGGCTCTACTCCCAGCTCTGCCGCTAATTTGCTATGGGACCTCTTAAACGCCCCCTGACTCAGTTTCCCCATCTAAAATGGGGTTATTATTGGCTGTACCTACCTCACATAGGTGTTGTGAGGATTAATTCGTTTTTGTTAAGTGTGATGAGTTCCTCAGAGGAAAGGTGCCATATACATGCAAAGGAGCAGTATTGTTAACTATTGACCACAGACTCTGCTCTCGCAGTGGGGATACAGCTACCCATGTTCCTGAACCAAGTTGAAAATATTCCTCCTCTTCTCAAAGATGTGTCTCTACAGCACTCAAAGGTGTGTTTTCAGCTTGCGCAGGCTTCAGAGCAGGTGAGGAACACATTTACATACCCAGGGAGACTGGGCAAGCTTGTACAGCCCATGTTGGGGCCCAGGCTGCCACAGTTTCGCTGCTATGTTTAGCCATAACTAGATTAAAGCTAGCACGGGTCTGTCTCCGCAAGTTGCAGTCACGCCTCTGATTCAGTGTGGACATACCCAAAGAAATGGGAAGAACAACAATGCAGAGCAGAAATCCATTTACAGAGGAGAATTCTTTATGGAGCTGTATCTCCAGTCTCCTTTCCACGTTTTTGCTTGCATAAGAGTGAATCTCTTTATGCAACACGTGGCAATATAGGAGTGACGGGCAAAGCCCAGAGAGTTTGAAGATGCGGTCAGGCCTGAACAAGCATCCATATATTGGGATACTTTCCCAAAACGTATGCAAACATCTTAAGTCTGCAAAGCGGAGCTGGAAATCTCAGAAGAACAGGCCCCCTCCTGAGTTTTCGCTGAAATTTCTGGTACTTTCTTCCAGTTCCGGTGAGAACAGATTTTCTCCTATTTTGTTGCCGCCAGTCCTGGCTAGAACGAGGAAAGTCAGAGCTGTGTGAAATGGTTTCTTCTGAACAGCATACAGTGCACACAAACTCTAAAGAACTTTTGAGGAAACAAGAAGAAGAAGAGACCTCACACTTTACATCTTCAAGCACTTCACACACACTTACTAAAGCTCACAGCCTCCCTGAGGGGTCGCTATTATTCTCCCAATTTTACAGATGGGGAAACTGAGGCACAGAGGAGTTTAGGCTGAGATTTGCAAAAAATGATCAGTGATTTGGGGTTTCTCAGTTGGGGGGGGGGGGATGATCTTGAGAGACCTTAACAGGGCCTGATTTTCAGAAAGTGCTGAGCACACCCCCTCTAAAAATCAGCCCCTTTGAAGCATCTCCAATAAGGCACTCAAAATCACTAGTTGCTTTGGGAAATCTTCACCTGTGTGGCTTGCCCCAAGGCCACACAGCAAGTCAGCAGAGCAGATGGGATTTGAACTCAGATGCCCTTATCCCATTACTCAGTCCTGTATCAGCATCTCTGCCCCAAAAGGGTGTTGGGCTTTGGGACCCTGCACACAGTTCTGAAATCCACACTGATTTGATTTGCCTTGTGCCTTATACCCACTTCTGCCTCAACCCCTCACCCCACCCTGTGCTTATCCATCCACCCCTCAGTCTTCTCTTCTCTCCCTCACCTAACTGTTTGTCTTTCCATTAAACTCGTGTGCAGCCTAAGGTAAACATTAAGCCTGGGGCGCCACACGGGGTCAAAGGCTAGCATATGAATTTACTGCACTGTCTCTATTCCCCCCTGGGGAGCCTTTGCTGAGTCCTAATAAAGATATCTGAAACAAGATGCTAATGCTGGATTATCCGGGTAATCTCCCTGAGTTATTTCCTTGGCTTTCTTGGTTATAAATAATGAATTAGGCCTTTACTTATTATTTCTCCTGCCCTGTGGGGTCGCTGCGAGTCTCGGGAAAGAATACAGATTTAAGAATATTAGATCCATTTATTAATATCAATTTCTGCCAATGCCGCATGAGGGACGTCGCTCTCTCAGCACTGGGCCTTCGATACAATGAAATGGCAGGGTCGGTAACAGTCTGGATCTAATAGCTAAGAACTGGCCTGGGTCTCACTCACCATTCCCATAAATTGGATTTTAAAAGGCAGACGGGTGCATCGTAAGTAGAAATAGATTCAGGTGCCAGCTTTGATTTCATTCCCATTCCTGAGTGTTTGTGAAATTAGAGTCTCCCCTGGCTTCCTCCAAACATCTGGCAGCGCAGTTTAGCCCCAATCTCAGGCACCCCCGTTACCCCCATACTGGGTCCCCAAAGCAGTGCTGCCAGTGCACCTTAACCATTTCACTGCTGTCTTCCACTCCTGCTACTGGTTTTCCTTTGTAGTGTAGACATATGCTCAGCCTCTTGAAGGTACCAGGCAGAGCTAAGTGCACTTATAGAATAATATTTCCTTTCCCTTTGTTTGTCCTGTCTGTTTGAACTGGAAGATCTTCCCAGCAAGGACTGTCAGTCTCTCACTGTGTTTGTACAGTGGCTCGGGCAGTGGAGCCCTGATCTCAAGTGGGGCCTCTCAGCTCTACCGTCATCATAATAACAATATATTATTACCAAAAACTGCATCAACAATTGATAACCTCATGGATGCTTGAAGGCTATTCCCGGTATAATGGGATTACAATGGGCAGCCTAGCAGCTTTCTGAACCAATGACAGAAATCCAGACATACTCTCAGTCAGTTAAAAAGGACACAGAGTTCCTCACAGGGGCAAGCCAAACCGGCTTAAGCCAGGTTTAAAAAATAAAAACCAATGTAAGAGTGTCCACACACAAAGTTTCACCAATAGAACTAAAGTCACCCTTCCAGTTAGTGCAGTTTTGTATAGACCAGACCTCACTCTAATTCCTACTGATGATGTCATTCTGCTATCAACCAGGACCACAAATGGCACTTTTTTACAGCCCTGGCTGAGTCCCCTTAGCGGATGGTCACCAGACTGTGTTAAATGAGTCCAGCCTTTGTATCCCAAGTGTGCCCAAGCAACTGGGTCTGGACAGATTCCAAGCACTGGCTCTGGGTCTCTAGGGCACACTCCCAGGTGCAGACTCTCTGTCTGAAACCTTTCCTCAGGAGGTTGAGACCTTGCAGTCCAGTTGCCCTAGGCCCCACCCTCAAGACAAGTGCCAATCCTCCCAAGTCTGCCCAGTCACTTATGCATGGTCCCCCGCAGAGCTCCACCCTGGTTTACAGTGCAACTCTGGGGGGACATGTGGCAGGTAAAGTAAGGAACAGGGGCTTTGCGAAAGAGCTTCTCAACCACACCTGCTTTACTCTCACACAGCACAGGAGCATTACAGAGGCAGGGAAAACAATGCCTGAATGCAAGCCCCTCCTCAGAGTCCCCACCACTTCAGAGAGTCCTTCATGTTGGTCAGTGTCCTTGGGGGAAGACGAAGCCCCACCTGCCCCCACTCTTCCAGCTGAGACTTCTGTTTCTGGTGATGGACTGGCTCTCTTGCTCAGCTTGTCACTTTTAAAAGCAGCCATTGACACCTTAGTACTTGTGTCTCCTCTGCTGGAGATTTCCCAGGCTCCAAATCCCCTGCAGGATTGCTGGGGAAAGAGTTGATTACAAGTTGATGGTTCTGCTAGGGAGCAACCCCATTGTTCTACCTGGGCAGAGCTATTCAGTGTTGTCAACTCTTTCATTGTGTTGTCATGCCTCTCCAGACACAACTTCTCACTACATTCCAGGCCCCTGCTATCAAGTTTTAATCTAATTCACGACTGTTACAATCATAAATGCTATTCATAAAATAAAAAAGGAATTCATGAGCTGACAGAGACATATTCCCCAAACTGTCACAGCACAAACACGCATCCTCTTGCCGGCTTCCAAAACCCTCCCTGGGCCATGAAAACGGAACTTCCCTCTCTCTCTTAGGGTACGTTTACACTGGAGATGGAGGTGTAATTCCCAGCTCAAGGAGACATACCCATGCTACCTCTGCTCGAGCTAACACGCTAAAAATGGAAGTGTAACCATGGCAACATGAGTGGTGGGATGGACTACCCACCCTGAGTACAATCCCATCTGGAATCCCAGATGCGCTCTCAGGCAGCTAGCCCACTCTGCCGTTCATGCCACCGTGGTTACACTTCTATTTCCAGCGCACTGGCTCAATCAGAGCTAGTACAGGTGTGTCTACTGGAGCTGGGAATTTCACCGCCATCTCCACTGGAGACATGCCCTTACAGCTGGGTCCCTCCAGGTCAAAGTTGAGGCACATTGTTGGGAGAGTGCAGGGGGAGCTAGTACAGCTGCAGCCAGTGCTGTCCCCCTCCCATGGACTTCAGTCTCCAGAGAGGTCAGGCAGGCACCCATTCCCAGCGCCAAAAGTTCGCTAACTAGCTTCTGAGAAAACGCCATAAGACGGCATAAAGAAATGCTGCCTTCTGACATGCTGGAACAATGGCTCTGCCATGGCAATAGCCTGGCCTGCCCTAGGAGTCAGACAATCCCTGTTTTTAACAGAACTACAATGCAACAGGTTTCAAGATGCTTCTTGAACCTTCATAGTCTGAAGATATGATCTGGTTTTTTCCACTTGAATGTAGTTTCACACACACAGTGTCCCTCTTAACCCACTACCCCCTTTCCATTCGCATCATCACAACCATAGCTTCATTTGCAGTTGCAGCACCTTTAACTTGCAGGCAAAGAGGGGGCCGTGAGTCAATAGCACTGAAGGCAGCTGTAAAAGAATCAGGATGGGCACGCCCCACATGAGCCCCCTTTGCAATAGGCAAAGGAATAGTGACTGGAGTTCTTCTCCAGCAGCAAAATCCCAGTGTAGATTTCAAATGCGTCCGGCATTTAGAGCCACATTCTCATTCATGCTATGAGAGCTCAGGAAGCTGAGATTGTGACAGGGCCCAGTTTTTGCCTGGCATCAGCTGGGACCAGGGATTGTGGATTTCCGATGTGCTTCATGCCCTTGAGAAATCTTCTGGGGCAATGGGAATGCCCGATCAGCTAGCATGCTGGAATCAGGAAATGAAACTCACTTCTTTTTGCTTCGCCTGTTGGCCTCTTGCTTTGCTTCTTCTGCCTCGTGCTAGCTGCTTTCAGCTCCCATGGGGGAACCCAGGCCCACCCTCCCCACCAGGTTCCAGTACACGGCCCGATGTAAGCAGCTAAGTCCTGCACCACCAAAGGGCTATTCTGCTGCCACTCTGGATCACTTCCTCTTTCCCAACAGGTAACAGACATACATTAAATAACTGGAAATCACAGACAAAGTCTCAGACCTTCTGAGAATCCTCAGTCTCTTCCCTTCGGGTTTGGTCCCATCTCTATAACCAGGCAACAGGGGGTGCAGATAGATCTATTCACCCCCACTGTCTGCTACCCTACTGGGTAGGCCTGCTTGCTGGCCTTTTGAGCTCCTCCTCCAAGCAATGCATGCTTCACAGGTGAGGCGGGGTTGGGCTACCTGGGTCCAGAGCAGCTGCTTCACCCCCTCCTTACTGCTGCACGGTTTGTATACTCTGTCACAGGGCAAAAGAGGTGTGTTTGTCAGTCGAGTTGGCTTAACTCAATTAAGATCCCATTAATACCTGTGTGGATGCAATTTAATACCATTAGGAATGTGTGAGCTGGCTGCTGTGTGGTATGCTCCTGAGGTCTCCTGGGCAGCAGGAGGAACCAGCCATTCAGAGGGAAGGTGGCACAAGAGAAAGAAAGAAAACTCTTCAGATCAGCTCTACGTGTCGGTGGCAGCCAATGAGAACATTTCAAAGCTGATGTTGGACTGCCAGAGCTTGGGAGGAACAAGAATCCTTGCTGCTGCTCTTGCTGAATTTTGTATAAACAGAGTAATCCCAGAGGCCCGTGAACAGCCTACCCCAGAGCTTAGACACACACAAGCAAGCAGCTGGCTGTCCCATCCGCTCAGGAGAATGGAAAGCCTGAGCCTTGCAATACTTCTGAGGCAGTTAAAAAAGGGAGAGGAATTTCCTAGACGTGTGCTGAAAATGATGTGTGAAGGCTCAAGCTATGAGCCCATGTAGCCCACTACTCAGTGTGTGTTACACATCCCTGCTGTGCCTGATGCACAGAGCATGTGAGTCTGCTACAGCAACCAGCTACGGAGCCTGGCTCTTTAGCTCAGGCTGGAATCACTTCTGCTTTTAGCCCTGGAGGGCTCCAGTTCAGTCCCCAGTGGGGTAGCTGAGATGGTGGCTGCCTCATCCATAACGTTCCCAGATTGCAGCTGTTGTGGGTTGGTTAAATCTCGTTATGGTTGGGCATTACCACCAGAGCTGGCGCTAGGCATAAGCCGACTAACCAATTGCTTAGGGCCCAAAGTAGCTCAAGAGGCCCCCCATTAATTATTAGTATGTATTGGGGGGGAATATTCCTGCGTAGGGCCCTCAATAGGCTAGTGCCAGCGCTGGTTACGACCACCCTTCATTCAGGATTAATGCAAAGAAGTGATAGAAATAATGTATGCAGTGTTGTTGTAGCTTGTCAGTCCAGTAGAGAGACAAGGTGGGTGAGGTAGTAGAGCTCTGAGTAACCTCGAAAGCTTGTCTCTCTCACCAGCAGAAGTTGGTCCAATAAAAGATATTACCTCACCCTCCCTGTCTGACTGAATTAATAGCGGTCTCCAAACCCCAAACACAGGCACAAGTCTCTGCCCAAAACAAAGGCGAATGCAAGGCTGCCCAGACATAGGAACAACCTGGGCAGAGGGTTTTGCTGGGCATTGACCGATGGGGAAGGTGAGGGGTAGGGTGTAAAAGAAGCAAGACTGGAGACAGCACACAGAGAGACACAGCCTGGACAAGCCTGGTGTATGACCCTGAGAAGACCCTAGGGAAGGGGCTTTGGGGTCTAGGGCTGGCTAAAGATGCTTGGGGCTGTAAGCAACGAAACAGTGGCCTATTGTTTGGTTCCTCTTGTGTCAACAGGCAACAGGACTTTGTACATTCCTTGTAAATAAACACGATTGCATCAAAGAAAATACCTGGCTGTAGCATCAATTTCTCCTCCTAATTGGAACAACCCACAACACTCTGACTTTGACTAGCTGCTTGGGTTAAAAGGGATAGGTAACAGTCACAACTGCTCAGGTACAGGAACTGAGTGAACAAACGAGGGTACCTGCCAAGCTTGCTCTAGTCTCTATGGGTATGTCGACATTGCAGTTAAAAACCTGCGGCTGGCCCATGCCAGCTGACTTGGGCTCACGGGGCTCGGTCTAAGGGGCTGTTTAATTGCAGTGTAGACATTCAGGCTTTGGCTGGAGCCCGGGCTCTAAGACCCTGCAAGGTGAGAAGGTCCCAGAGCTCGGGCTGCAGCCCAAGCCAGAATTAAACAGCCCCTTAGACCGAGCCCCGCAAGCCCAAGTGAGCTGGCATGGGCCAGCCACGGGTCTCTAACTGCAATGTAGACATACCCTATGACTTTCTCGGCTCTCACAAGCTATGCCAGGTCAGGTCTAGTCCAGGTGAAACTTCCAAAGAAACCCAGGATGCTGGAAGGAGGTGGTATTGGCAATTGAGTTGGTGGTACTCCTCTTTCTGAGTCAGAACCCAATCAATGCATCAAGTATCAGGGGGTAGCCGTGTTAGTCTGTATCTACAAAAACAACAAGGAGTCTGGTGGCACCTTAAAGACTAACAGATTTATTTGGGCATAAGCTTTCCTGGGTAAAAACCTCACTTCTTCAGATGCATAGAGTGAAAGTTACAGATGCAGGCATTATATACTGACACATGGAGAGCAGGGAGTTACTTCGCAAGTGGAGAACCAGTGTTGACAGGGCCAATTCAATCAGGTTGGATGTAGTCCACTCCCAATAATAGATGAGGAGGTGTCAATTCCAGGAGAGGAAAAGCTGCTTCTGTAATGAGCCAGCCACTCCCAGTCCCTATTCAAGCCCAGATTAATGGTGTTAAATTTGCAAATGAATTTTAGTTCTGCTGTTTCTCTTTGAAGTCTGTTTCTGACGTTTTTTTGTTCAATGATTGTGACTTTTAAATCTGTAATAGAATGACCAGGGAGATTGAAGTGTTCACTTACTGGCTTATATATGTTACCATTCCTGATGTCCGATTTGTGTCCATTTATTCTTTTGCGGCGGGACTGTCCGGTTTGGCCAATGTACATGGCAGAGGGGCATTGCTGGCACATGATGGCATATATAACATTAGTGGATGTGCAGGTGAATGAGCCCTTGATGGTGTGGCTGATGTGGTTGGGTCCTCTGATGGTGTCGCCAGAGTAGATATGGGGACAGAGTAGGCAACGAGGTTTGCTACAGGGATTGGTTCCTGGGTTGGTGTTTCTGTGGTGTGGTGTGTAGTTGCTGGTGAGTATTTGCTTCAGGTTGGGGGGTTGTCTGTAAGCGAGGACTGGCCTGCCTCCCAAGGTCTGTGAGAGTGAGGGATCATTTTCCAGGATAGGTTGTAGATCGTGGATAATGCACTGGAGAGGTTTTAGCTGGGGGCTGTATGTGATGGCCAGTGGTGTTCTGTTATTGTCCTTGTTGGGCCTGTCCTGTAGTAGGTGATTTCTGGGTACCCATCGTGCTCTGTCAATCTGTTTCCTCACTTCCCCAGGTGGGTATTGTAGTTTTGCGAATGCTTGATAAAGATCTTGTAGGTGTTTGTCTCTGTCTGAGGGGTTGGAGCAAATTCGGTTGTATCTTAGGGCTTGGCTGTAGACAATGGATCGTGTGATGTGTCTTGGATGGAAGCTGGAGGCATGTAGGTAGGTATAGCGGTCAGTAGGTTTCCGGTATAGGGTCGTGTTTATGTGATGTAATAGTCCGGTGCGGGGGTCGTGCCCTCTCAGGGGCCGTCGGGCGCCAGGCCGCCTCACTATGCGGTCCAAATCGGGCCTCGGGTTCCGAAGGTCTCGGGGTTCCGAAGGTCTCGGGGTTCCGCCCCTCAGGTCGGGGCTAAACAAAAGGGCACCCTGCCTCTGCAAGGAGCTCCATCCCTCAGGTAGGGCTGGACAGCAAATCAGTTCTAAGCTCCGGTTCTTGCAGCCGGAGCTGGGCAGTTACAAAGTCCAAAAAGCCCAAACGCTAGCTCAGGGCGGGGCAACACACCAGGGTTTAAGGGGCTCAGGTCCTTGCAGAAGGAGCTGAGCACTAACGAAGTCAAGACCCCCAAGCCCTTAGTCAGGGCAGGGCAACAAACAATAGTTCACGGGGGGCTCAGGTCCTTGCAGCAGGAGCTGAGCAGTAACAAAGTCAGGTAG
>NW_020664418.1:15561067-15602161 GCF_002925995.2 Terrapene triunguis
GGCTCAGGTCCTTGCAGCAGGAGCTGAGCAGTAACAAAGTCAGGTAGCCCAGGCCCTTAGTCAGGGCGGGGCAACAAACAATAGTCCCAGGGGAGGCTCAGGTCCTTGCAGCAGGAGCTGAGCACTAACAGAGTCAGGACGCCCAAGCCCTTAGTCAGGGCGGGGCAACAAACAATAGTTCCAGGGGATCGGTCACCTTTGGGGCAGTTCTGGCCCTTGGGCAGGGAGGAGGAGAGACTGCCACCCGGCGTGGGGGTGGCAGGGGGGAACACAGGCCCACCCACTCCACTGTGTTCCAGCCCAGGGCCCTATCCGCAGCAGTCCGTCTGCCGCGGGGTCAGTGGGGATCCTGCCCGCAACACACTGACATAGGCTCGGGGTCTGCTATCCCCGGGCCACTTCCCATCTCCTCCTCCTCCATAGGTACCTGCTCATCGCTGGGCTCGGCAGCGGGGTCCCACACCATGGGCTCCTCGGCTTGCTGAGGGCTGTCTAGGTCGGGCCGCTCCTCCGGTCTCGGGTCAGGGGAACTCTCGGGCCGCTCCTCGGGATACCGCGCTCGGGGCAGGCTCGGCCAGTCCGCCTCGGGGTACCTGGCTCTGGGGAGGCTCGGCCAGTCCACCTCGGGATACCTGGCTCTGGGGAGGCTCGGTCCGTCGGCGTCAGGGTACCTGGCTCTGGGGAGGCTCGGTCTCGCAGGAGCCCGAGCAGGAGCGTCTGTCCTCTCCGGCCGCTCGGCTCCAACTGAGTGCTGGGGCCTGGCTTTTATACTTCCTGTCCCGCCCCTTGACTTCCGGGGGGCGGGAACAGGTGGCAGTGGCTCCGCCCACTTGGGTGCCTGTTCTGGTTCCTCTCTCTCAGGGGCTGTCGGGAGCCAGGCCGCCTCACTACAGTGACCATCACTTATTTGCACTGTAGTGTCCAGGAAGTGGATCTCTTGTGTGGACTGGTCCAGGCTGAGGTTGATGGTGGGGTGGAAATTGTTGAAGTCCAGGTGGAATTCTTCAAGGGCCTCCTTTCCGTTGGTTCCATATGATGAAGATGTCATCAATGTAGCGCAAGTAGAGGAGGGGTATTAGGGGACGAGAGCTGAGGAAGCGTTGTTCTAAGTCAGCCATAAAAATGTTGGCATACTGTGGGGCCATGCGGGTACCCATAGCAGTGCCACTGACTTGAAGGTATAAGTTGTCCCCAAATCTGAAGTGGTTGTGGGTGAGGACACAGTCACAAAGCTCAGCCACCACGCGTGCTGTGGCCTCATCAGGGATACTGTTCCTGACAGCTTGTAGTCCATCCTCATGTGGAATATTGGTGTAAAGTGCTTCTACATCCATGGTGGCCAGGATGGTGTTTTCAGGAAGAACACCAATGCATTGTAGTTTCCTCAGGAAGTCGGTGGTGTCTCGAAGATAGCTGGGAGTGCTGGTAGCGTAGGGTCTGAGGAGAGAGTCCAAATAGCCAGATAATCCTGCTGTAAGAGTGCCAATGCCTGAGAAGATGGGGCGTCCAGGGTTTCCGGTTTATGGATCTTGGGTAGCAGATAGAATACTCCTGGTCGGGGTTCTGGGGGTGTGTCCATGTAGATTTGTTCCCGTACTGTAGCTGGGAATTTCTTGAGCAGATGGTGTAGTTTCTTTTGGTATTCCTCAGTGGGATCAGAGGATAGTGGCCTGTAGAATGTGGTCTTGGAGAGTTGCCTGGCAGCCTCCTGTTCATAATCCGACCTGTTCATTATGACTACAGCACCTCCTTTGTCAGCCCCTTTGATTATAATGTCAGAGTTGTTTCTGAGGCTGTGGATGGCATTGCGTTCTGTACGGCTGAGGTTATGGGACAAGTGATGTTGTTTGTCCACAATTTCAGCCTGTGCACGTCTGCAATCAATGCATCCACATGGTGCTGGAGTGCTATCTATCAGATGCAACTGTGTTCCCAACCACTTTGTTGTGGTAATTAACAATGTCATTAAAAGGGTCATGGCACTTTTCACAAAAATAGGGATAGTAATTGCATCTTGGTAAAATTCCAAATTGGGTAGTTATAGTCAGTCTACATAAATACCCCCTGCTGCTTCAACTGGCTGAAGTATTCTTCCCGTCCAGCCCTAAAGTGTTTTGTTGTGTTACCATGTTCCACCTCAAATGTGGCTGCAATTTAGTAGTGGTTGAAATGATTTCTGTGTACATGGCTTATATGAAGGAATGAAAGTTACCTATATCAATGTGATATTAATTCATGATACCTTGTGCATTACAACCTGCAGTGACTTCTTCCCACCAGTTGGAGGTGCAATTTTAAATGAGAAGAGATGAGGAGCAAAATGGTGATTTTAAGAACCATGTTTAGGTACCAAAGAGAAGAGTTCAATATGAGAAATTAGAGCAGCAAAGTGAAAGTTAAAAGCCGCATTAAGGCACAGCATTACCATCTGTCACCAACTAGTCCTGCATCCTTTTCATACTGTGGCTGCTCCAATAAATTATTTACCAATGAATGCAATTTTTAAAAATGCAGGAAATTGCTCAGATTATATGTCTGAGCATTTAAAATCCTGACACTGGAAGACACAACCACATTAATAATAAAAAATAATATTAATATTTTGCTCTTCGCCAGCATTTTTCATCTGAGGATCTCAAAGCAATTTACTAATTTTAGCTAAGTGAGCATCACAACACCCCCACAAGGTAGGTAAGAGATGAAGTCCCTTCATTCACCACTGAAATGCAGATACTTCTGGGGTAGAATGCAGCAGCTCTTTAACACAATGCAACACCAGCGAATGCATTATGGCAGGATGGGAAGGTGATTACAATTATTATTATTTAACATGTACATTGCGGTAGCGCCTAGAAGCTAATCAATTTGAGACACACACACCCCTCCTCATTCTGGGGGCTGTACAAACATACCGAAAATGATGATCCCTGCCCCAAAACCATGACATAAGAGGTGGATGAAACAAACAAGTGGGTTGGGGTTAGGAGTGGGGCAGACAAAACAAATAGGATGTGTGCAATTCTTAACCAGTCGAGAGCCATAATCACAACTCAGCACCAGCCTGGCTGTTATTGGGGTGCACATTACTGTGTGCAGAATGCTGTATGAAGAAAAGCTGAATTGTCTGGATCTGTGGTGCCTACATCTCCCCTCAGGGATGGAGAGAGGCAGCTCCTTGGCATCCAGGGCCCAGACACAACAGAGAAGCAGGTGGCAGAATGGATGATTTGGTGTCAAGCAGCTGGCTTACACTCAGCCACTTCACTTGGGAGGCAGATCAAGGAGGCCTCAAGATCAGGAGAAAGACATAGGAGTCCAGCCCAGGTGAGGGCTGCTGGACTGGGCAGGTTAGATTCTGTTCAGGGAAGCCTGGAGTTGTGGTGCATCTAGGCCCCATTAAATAGCCACATGCCACTCCAGACTCCACCTCCTTCTGGATGGTGGAGTGGGTGAGAACATCCATGGTGACTGAGAGGGAGTAAAGAGCCAATGCTCCATCCAGGAAGGAGAGGGAGCTGCCCAGGCAGGAGATGAAGAGCCTCTGGTCTGTGGTGACGTATGCATATGTAGAAACATTAGAGCCCAGTGACTGTCCTCCAGTGCCTCTCCATCTTCTCAGAGCTAAAGAAAACCTCCCACAACTTCTTCCTTTCAAGCCCAAGAGCTCCAGCTCTCTGCCTACCTCTTCCCCCTTCTGTTCAAGACCAGGAAGTTGCTGGGATGCATTGTGACTGCACTGAACTCTGACCGGCAGGCAGGCCTGTGTCACAGAGAAGCCAGGGTTTGCTATTTGTTTGTCCTACTGGGAGATCCTCCCTTGTTTTTCTCTTACTCTCACACTAACACATGGGAGCTGCACAGATCTCAGGGAGTCTTGAAACATAGGGCATAGCAAATCTTCAGAAACAATGAGTTCCCAGGTAGACCGGAGGGAAAAATAGCAGGTCTGCTTAAAGGTTTATATTTATTCTTAAAAAATAACAACCTCTAGCTGTTAAGAATCTGCGTAAGCCAGTTAAACACACTTTATGAAACCTTACAACAATATTACCCTTTTACCGAAACAATCGCAAGAGCAATTTCACCTGTACTTACTGTCCAGTCAGCTGAGAACAAACAGCCAGGAGATTTATGTCTGAGTGGAAACATAATTTCTATTATCTCCAACATTAAACTTGGTGATGGAAATTCCCGTGCCTGGAGTGCAAAATCAATTTCAATAACCAGAAGAGCAAGAAGTCAAATTGCAAGGCAGGACTCGGAGAGGACACTAACTTCTGTAATAACCAGCCTGGTCCTTCTGACTGGGGGTGCCACTGGATTGTGCTTAGGGGAAACCTGTTGGCTTTGGGATACATGGGACTCAGTGGGAAATAGACTGAAGGGCATAATCCTGCACCAGCAGGGGGTGGTAATGGACTATGAACTAGTTGGCCCTTTCCATAGTAATACTGGAATTGACCAAGTGGATCAGCTCCAAGGTCCATCTAGCCCAATATCCTGCCTCTCACAGTGGCCAGCACTTAGAGGTAGTTGTATGAAACTTCACAGCAGGCAGATGTGGGATTACCTGCCTGCCCCAAACCATGCTAATCCCTAATTAGAGATTGGCGTATTCCCTGAAGCATGAGGTTTTTAATCTCTTTCAAAGCTCTTTTTTTCCATGAAATGTTGTAACTCTGGATATTTGCCATCGAAATATCCAATCCCTCTTCCAATTCCATCCCTAATTGCCAGAGCCTACTATGGTAGCAAAGCCTGTCCACCCACCTGCCAGCCTGTGATGCCACAAGTCCTGACTGCAAGTATCTGTGCCAGGTTTTGCCTCTGACTAAGAAGCAGCAACATGAAGTTTCAGGCCCTGAAATGGCTCTCCTGACAATACCATCTTCAGAAGTGGGGAGTTGCTGGTAAGGACATCACAAGCCATGTTCCTGTATCAAGTAATTAAGAGTGCAACATCATCAATAAATCTATGCCAGGGATTTCTAACCACCACCACCAAGCATTGTGCGGAAAGCAGCCATGCTAGTATTGCTAGCCACACATCAGTGTGTTGTAGCTAGCACCAACTAGCTAACTCCCAGTGTAACTCAGACGACCACACACCCTTGC
This sequence comes from Terrapene triunguis, assembly GCF_002925995.2. Taxonomy (NCBI): domain Eukaryota; kingdom Metazoa; phylum Chordata; order Testudines; family Emydidae; genus Terrapene; species Terrapene triunguis. The sequence goes on from NW_020664418.1 coordinate 15,566,183, forward strand.
GCAGATAAAAGTCTCAATATCCATTACATCAACTTTACAAGCCTTTCCCTCCTAGTGGGAACTGTCATGTTTCAAGTTGCTCTTGTCCCACTGAGGATGAGAAGAAGCTGTTTCTGGGCTAACTTTGCCCTGTGTCGGAATCAGAATGGGAAACCTATCCATCCATTTGGATGGATTCCTTAGTTCTGACACTGTTCCCATGGGACAGTCACACTGAAGTTCCAGGCATGTGTTCTGGGCCTCCAGTTAAGAGGGGGCCCCTTTCTGAGGTGAATGTGAGGGTTGGATGCAAATTCATAAAAATTGTGGAAAGGGGAAACACAAGGGACAGCAAAAATCTCCTGCAAGAGGCAGCAAAACTAGAAGTGCAGAATTCAGTGTGAAAATGTTCGAAAGTTGTGTAGTTTGTGTCATGATTACAGCTCAACACAAACATCAAGGACAACTGTGAGTCCTAAACCCCCAAGACCTTTGGATGGCCCTGCTCCTAGTTCCCCTCACGCTCATGCACATGCAGTAACTGAAAGCCAGTAGTACCAGAGAGAACAGGGAGAGACAGACTTCTGAGTGATCCTTTCTAATAGATTCGTCTTTTATCATGTTTTCATGACCTTTGTAAAAGGCAATTTACATTCTAATTGTCCTGCGAGCACCAGAGGAATCAATTAGTGACAAGAGATGCTAATTGTACAGAGGGGGAGGAGGCATTGCCAGACTCCTCTGCTCCAACTCAGGGTTAACAGCCCAGGGGATTCCTGAGATGGCTAGGGCTTTAATCAATCCTCCCTTTTTAATAGTTTCCATGTTGTGCTGCAGTTGTCAAGGTCCATTAGTCTTCTGGAGTGCTGGATGAGTCAGTGGTGTCCCCTCCTTCCCTGTACTCATTGAGCACACACAGATGCTCAGAAAGAAATGCCTTACACCACTGAGAAGCCAGACCCTACAAATTCCCTCTCCTTCCCCCACAGCTCCCTATATAGATACTTTTCTGCACCAAGAAACCCATTCAATGTTCATACTGGGGCACAGGCAGACACATCCTCCTTGCCCTCGTGCCCGTTGAGACGAGACTATCTCACCATGACAGGCCCACCATTGCTGGCACGCGAGATAGGTAAACCCAGTACTGTCATCCCAGAACCCAGCCAGAACCCTACATGGAACTCTCAGCCAAGGGTACTCATAGTTTATTACCATGGCATGGTAGCTGTCTCTGAATCTCCCTTTTGAAAGGCCAAGCCAAGATCTAGCTATACACCCCATAGCCAAACCCATAGTGTGCACTTGCAAGAATGTGGAAACTTTATCTGAGCACAGAATCATAGAATCTGGAGTGTGAAAACAAATAACAATACTAGATTGTCCATCCCCTCCTGAGGCAGGGACATCTTGGAGTAGAGAGAGTTCTCCATATGGCCATGGATGGAGTGACAGGATACACCTGTCTCTCAGTGGGTTACAGCGGTCCCACACCATACTCAGACAGTTTGGCTGGCTGGGAGGTAGCTATGCCAGTGGCCAGGGTCTCAGGAGCATGACACCTCACCAGTAACGCATACGTTGTGAAGGGCAGCGTCCAAGACAGGTGGATCCCGAGCAGAGACAGGCCTAGCAGCATTTCCTCTGAAATGCCAGCACAGGTTATTATTGTCACCTAAATCCCCACACACTATCCCCTAAATCTAGCCAGTGACCCAAGAAGCAACTGCGTAACATGGGCCTCTGGGGCATCAGGGCTTCATCTGCTGCCACAAAAACTCACGAGCTTTCTCTGCCCCCACGGCTATGATCCTCAGCAAAACACAAGAGAAAACATGTGCCCTCTTGAATCTCCTTTAAAAGGAAGTAACCATTGTGGAGGCACCAGTCAGGATTGCAGGGCTACAGCAGAGGTGGGTTTTGCACTTAACTTTTAAAAGAACTTGACGTTTCCCCTCATTTTCTAATTACCCAGCAGTTCTGAAGCTGAACTCAGTTATCCCCTCTGCCACACACACAACACAGACTCAGTACATCAGTTTTCCTTCTATGCCATCACAGCCCTTACTCCAAACCCTGCATCTCTTCTGTCAAGCCCCTCCACATGTCCAGGGGACAATCCCTCCGTCTCTGCCAGGCTCTAGGGCTCTGCTGCAGTCACTGCGTCAGGACACGGTATCTCTGCCCTCTCTTGCTCAGAATGCCCCTTCTCTCCTGCGTTGCTCAGGGCACTCTCCTTTCCTCAGCCAGCAGCCTGCCACTCCCTGTCTCCCCAGGGCCGGGTGGGAGCTATACATACCACCAGCCCCACTGCCCCATTCTGATGTGTGTCCAGCTTTTCCCTGACCAATTGCCCTTGAGAGCCATAGCGTCTCCTCATTCACTCTTTGCAGGCTGGTCACCTGGAATCGCTTCTCTGAACAACCCTCCCCCTGAAAGCAACCTTCCCTACAAACCAGAGTGGCTGGGTGCCACTCCCTCCAGAGCCTACCGCCCACCCCAAACAGGCCTCGCCATGCATTACCCAGAAGGGATTGTGAAGCGTGACGCAGCACCATGCCCCACACCTGCAGGACTGACCACTGCTTCTGTAGCACGCCAAGCCCAGCACCCCAACCCTAAGCCTCCAGCTGGCAGCTTGTTGTGCTGCCTGCACACCCTCAGGCCACATCTCCCCTCACAGGGGAATCATCCTGAAGAGGGGTCTTCTCCTACTGCTGCACTGGCCACTCACAAGGTTTTAAGGTTACAACGTTCCCCCCCCCCCATGCTGTTGGCGAGGGCCTGTTATCACTCCCCTGTCATAGCCCAGGAGCATTTGGATGGGAGGGAGGCGCTCACCGAGTCGAAGGGGGAAACATGTTGTGTGTCCATTCCAAAGCCATTGTGCACAGGCCTTTCCACCAGGTACCAGGCCAGTCAAAGCCCCTGGAGGCCTCTTCAGTCACCCTGCCCTGGCCTCCACAGCCTAAGCCACCAGCATGAATGAGAGGTGCGGAGCTCTGCTTTCCCCTCCCCCGCAAGCCAGGCCTCAGTACAGCAGCTGGTTTGAAGAACGCCATCCCCGCCACACTAGCCTTTCACCGCCACAGTGAAATCCACCAGCAAATGGTGGGGGGCGGGGGCATTGTCACCCCCTCTCACAGCCTCTTCCCCAAAAGGCACCGGCTGCCAGCACCAACCGTCTCCACTCCCTCGTGGGAAGGGAACGGGGTCTCACTGGCAGGTTTAATTACTCCTGACAGTTGACTGCAGCAAGGTGAACACTGCTCCTCAGCAAATATCTTTTCCCCAGCATTCTCCCCACGGACACAGGCTATTTTTAACTGTGCCACATTCTCTAATTGCCTCTCAAATAGGAGGCACAGGCCACTGTATGCCAGGAGAGAGGGAGCACAGCAACGGCATGCACCATCTCAGTGCCTGTGGTAACGTTCTGTACCACATCATTCTGCCATTAGGGGTACACGCAAGGATGAAACGAGGGGGGGAGCCAACTGCCCCCCTTGGCCATAGATGCCAATCAGGGTTCAGGGCAGAGGTTGCAACAGACTTGAACCCCCTTGAGCCCTGTCCAGGCTTGAAGCCCTCTGGAGCTGCATCCTGCAGAGGTCAGCAGAGAAACACACCCAACCCAAGTCCCTCCCCGAGCTGGGCATCTCTGTGGTGCAGAGGTGTGCGGGATCATGCACTCCAGGCCCTGCCCACACCCAGCTGCCCTGGCCCAGAATGGCCTGCTGAGCTTCTTCCGAGCTGTGAGGGCAGCAGAGTCCGCAACACAGAGCATCTGGAGTGATACAGGCCGCTGATCCAGCACAGGGACCCCTGACTCCAAGGTGAGAACCCCGAGCTGGGAGAGATGGAAGGAGCCTGGACTAATGGGGTCTCCAGGAGATGATGGCCCCTACAATAGGAAGCCCCCCATACTTCTATGCAATGAGCTCCCGCATCATGCACTCGGCTGCAGGATGACCATCCCACCCCCAAGTTAGCACCCTTTAGGAGAATTCTGGTTGTGCCCTTGGGCACAGGTATTCAGTAACCCGGCATGATAACTGCCATCTCTGGGGAGTCATGCTTTAACTACCCAGTCCAGAGGAAAGAGGGGCATGGTGTGGCAGTGGCAAAGCTGGGAAGGAAGAAAAACCAGGAATCCTGAATCCCACTTCCCTGGTCTAACCACTATACCTCTCTGCTTCCCAACACTGGTAATAGAACCCCAGAGTCCTGACCTACTCTAACCATTGGTCCACACTCCTGCCTTTGTTTCCTACATCCCTAAGGACTCTGGGAGCCTCAGAACCGATGCTCCCTGACAGCATGACTGGAGCCAGGATTCCCAAGTCAGAGTCAGCCCCGTGTGTCAGTAAAACATCCTTTTTTTAGTGGGAATATATTGGCATGAGAAGAACCCCCCAATGGCAGAAATGTTTTCAGCATAAAGCCCTGGCTCTGAAGAGCCTTTTTCCTAGGGCAGATTTGTGGACATCGGCTTCCCCAAGTAAGGGAGAGGCAGCACATGGAATTGACCATGTTTTTAGGGGACCTGGGTAAATGCACTGGGAAGTTTTTTTCTGTGCTTCAGAGCTGGGCTTTGAAACAACTGCAGTAGTGATGGCCAGCAAAAAATCCAGGCCTGATTTTACACTGTAGGCAGAGTGTGCTGGGATGACACTTATGAGGTGCCACAAGGGTTGACATGTCAAGCGAGCCATGGTCCGGTTTGCGAGAAACACCCCGAGGTCTCCCAGTCCAGAGGAAGGGGAGCAGCTGCCAGCTGGCTTTACAGAGCCCAGTCACATGTCCAAAATCTTCCAACGCTCAGGGTTTAAACTAAGAGATCAAAAGGGCAGTGTGTAGCCAAAGACTGAGCATCGTTAAAAGGAGGGCAAATGCAATTTGCCCCTAACGTCATGAGCTCAAAGCCCCAAGCACCTCCTCCTTGTAGAACCTGAGCCAAAGACCACTGACATCAATGAGGAGCTTAACCATCGACTTCAATGGGCTATGGATTGGGCCCAAAACATGCTGGGGAATTAATAAATCCATGACAGCTGGCCCAAACCCTGCTACCTAGCAATCCCCACATTTAATGTTTGCAGCTGTGGTCTCTTCTCAACCCAAGGGATCTAAACTCCCCACACACACACAGCATTTCTCAAGTGGGTGACAAGCTATGACAGATGAGTCCAATAACTAGCAGCAGTGGCACGGTGTAGTGGATTGGCAAGGTGGCTGGTGTCAGAAGATCCTGGGCCTAGTCTCAGGTCTGTGTGCCTGTGAGCAGGTTAAAAGGGAGGGTAACAATTTACCTGCCTTTGTAAAGTGCCATGAGGAATGAAAATCCCTACGTGGCCTCTGCTTTCAGAGCCAGCTCTGTAAGGATGATTATAAAGATATAGTCCCCTCTTGTATACTTTAAGAATGAGACTTGTTTGTTCATTAACTCGAGGTTCCCAGGAAACCTGGGACATACCCTACAGTTTCATTAAAAACACTCGTATGGGAGGAAGAGTTCTGAGGACCAAAGGGCTCAATTGATCTCCAGATCATGCTAAAGGGAGCTATGTCCCAGCTCAGAGCGGATGGTCATGGGATGGCATGAGCGGAGAGAACATGAGGTGGGGTCAGTGTTGAGACTTGACAGCACAGAGGGTCAGCAGGAGGCCTGGAACCAGCACACAGCGGTAATTGCGGAGCTGTCCACCCCCCAGGAATCCTAGTGCTTTATGCTGGAGTAATGGATTTCTGTGGCCCAGGTAGGAATAAAAGCTGGTGAGTGTAAACTGCAATCCACAGAAGGTCCTCTCCTCCCTCCCCTCTCCAGCTGGCCCTGCTGAGCTGCTGCATTCTTTACCCCAGCACCAGAACAATGCCAGCTTCACTCCCACCACCTGCATGAACCAGAATTAGCTATTTCTCTGCTCATGCTCTGCCCAACGCATCTGGAAAGCCCTGCTTGAATTTCCATTAAAAATAATAATACACTTCGTTCTGCTTCACGAGGCCCATTGCTCACCTGCCCACATTCTCTCTCAGACGCCACTAAGTGCCTTCTCTTTCACCAGCGTAATCACTTCACACTCTCCTTTCTGCAGTCCGGTATTTGCCTGATTGTGGACACTTTTTACTGCTGAGATTTACAAAACCATTCAGGTAGAGACGGCTTGGAAAACGGGACCAGGTGTCTGTGCCGTGGGCTTCATTACGTGGTCCCCGAGTTACAGGGCTGGGGCTGGGATCAGCTCTCTGGGGTGCTCCCTAGTGCCCTCACGTTATTTAGGATTGGTAGCATTATGGCAGCCCTAAAATCAGGGCCCTGTAGTGCCAGACGCTAGATGCACACATGGGGGAAACACTCCCTGCCCCAGAGAGCTCCCAAGCTAACTAAACAAGACAAAGGGTGAGAAGGGAAACAGCAGCACAGTGGCTTTCCTGAGGTTACACAGCAGATCAGGTCAGAACCAGGACTATTACTCACCTCTCCACAACACGATGCCTCCCTAGTACTGAGTCAGGTCGTGAGCAAGGGCTGCAGGCCAAGGCTGTAGGGTTCATTATTTTGTCCCCATGGTACAGAACCCAGACATGGGAGGGGAGGTGCTTTATTCTTTCCTGGCAGAGCTGGGGGGGCTGAGCTGGTTCTGGTCCAGTATTTCTTCCTGTGGCTTTGATGCTCTAATCTGAAATGAGCATACAACTAAACCTATCCTTTCATAACTGAACCAGAGCCAAAAGCCATCCAAAGACTTATGGCTGCACCAGATAAAGAAGGAGGGGTCTCTACTCATGGTCAGACTCGCCCAAGCATCAGATCCTCATGTCTAGAAAGGCTGATTGGGAAGAGAAACTCACCCTGAAGCATGGGACTTCTTTCCACCTCTTCTGTCTGGCTTCCAAGAGAGATGGGAAGAGTCCTTTCCTTCTCTTCTCTTTCTGCTTTATTTGCTCAGTACTGTACAACTGTTACCTACATCACTTGCTCAGTACAGCCTTCACTGCCTGGCACATGCAAGACAAAGCAAGAGGAGCTCTGCCTCCGATAAAACCCAACATGCAGCTGTGCATTCAGACTGTGTACCTGCAAGTGCAGATCACTGTTGTGTGCACTCAGCTAACTGTTAGAGGGGCTGTAACAAGCTGTCGGAGAAAGCCATTTGCAATGCAGAAGTTCTATAGGTCCTTCACAGCCCAAGAAATATACTATATATTCTTAAGCCTCATGTACTGCCTTATCTATTAGCTATTTACGTATATACTGACACAGAGCGCTCTAGTAACACTGCCTGCTTTTGCATGTACAGTTATCTCTTTGCACTCAAGTGCATGTACATAGTGGGTGTGACTCAGGGTCCTGATTTCAAAATTCTGACTCTAAATATAAAACGCATCCCCGAATTTAACCAGAAAACTGCCACCCTGAAAGAAATGTGAAGCATCCTCCAAACTCTGTTGTTATTTTTAACAAGCCCATCACTGGTATCTGAGTGCAATATCCCTGACTCCATTAAAGAGAACACTGTTTAATTGGCAACACAGCTTCTCCCCAATGCCTTCCTGATCCTTTCTGTGAGAAAGCTGCTTTTTCTCTCCCCTTGTTTCTGGTAGGACACCAGTATCAAACCAAAGCCCAGTGGGTCCCTACACAGCAGCTCTGGACACCATGCAACAACAGCAAAACTGCACTGCAACTGCTGACCAGCAGCTGTAGTGCTAAGGGTCTACATCACAGCAGCCACACCCCAAGCCCCTGATTGGCTGGACAAGCAGCATTCCCACTGAATACCTGGACTATATAAAGACCACAACAAGAAGAGGAAGCTGTCTGAGCAACAGGCTGTTGCCTGCTAGTGGCTGCCTAGACCGTCTTGCCTTGACTGACCCTGCCACCTCGCCTACTTATCCTACCAATCCAGCCCCTTGGTTTGGATTTTCCAGCTCCCGATCTCCTGTGGGAACGCCAACCATTACCTGGGACTGCCTCGCATACTGAATGATCTCCCAGCTACCAGACCACCTGTTCACCACTTGACCACTGCTCTGGACTGCCCCTAGCCCACTTCAGCCACTGGGCATTACAGTTTCATGTTCCCCTGTAATATTGGTGAAAAGGGCCTTTTACAGGGCAAAACCCATAGATTCTCACTCCCAGACCCACTACCTTCTCAGTCCAGGCACAAACTGAGCAGGGCTATTGAAAACAGGGCATTCATTAAGAGCAGCAACTGTTTGTCGTCGTCCGTTGGAATCTTCTCAGTGGAGGCGCCTAGCACACAGCAGCTGCACCTTCAGCTGAGCTCTGTGAGACTGGGACCTTGCTCCTCTGCTCTTATTAAAGTGATCCCATCCAGGAGGAGAGAGGCCTGAACACATGTAGCTAGTGGACTTGCCTGTGAAAACAGACAAAATTCCAGGGCTCGGAGTCTAATGCCTCTTAGACCAGAGAGATGTTGGTGGAAAGAAAGAGGCTGAGAGTTGCTGAAAAATGAAGAGCAATTGTGCGAGTTGGGTTAAAAAGAAAGGGGAAGGAGGAGGGCAGCCAGCAAGAAAGGTATTTCCTTTGCCAAGCAGGAACTTAAATTGATTAGCTTCAAGTGGCCTGAAATGAACGTTGACACCAATTTAACTTAAGAGCCACAGTTATTTTTCAAAGTCATTTTCTCCGGCTGCCAGGAAATGCTGCCGCATTTGTAAATTGAAAAAAAATATTATCAATTTCCAAGCAGCAGAAGTGCAGCCAGTCTTCCCATGGCCCATTCTGGCATTGACCATGCCAGTACTGGGTCTATATAGCCTGGCAGCATGAATCCTGCCAGCACCAGGTCCTACAGCCCAGTCCAGCACTGACCATGATGTCACATATGCTGGCAACAGAAACCCTACCAGCATGGAATCCCCTTAGACCAGTCTGGCACTAACCAGGCTGGTACCAGGGCCCCATAGCACTGAGGCTGCTCCACCTTATAGCATGGGCTGGGCTGGCCCCTGAAGTCTCAGAATGAAGGAAGGCTCAGAGCCAACCACTACCATTCCTGTCACAGGCGGAGGGACAGACTAACTGAGAGTGGGGCCACTGTGCCTTAAAGGAAATAAGGAAGCTAAACAAATAGATACAAGCATCTGTGAATAAGCCATGTGATTAGCGAGTGAAAAGCTATACTTACTGGGCCAATTCCTGGCTGCCATTCCACTCACTCAGCATTTGTCAACTGCGGGGGGAAGGATGCATGTGTGCAGCTGTGACAGATGGCCCAGGATTTATGAGCTGGTATTGCATTTCTGAGAGTCCATTTATGACAATCTATGTACTGTCTGTGTGAGTAAACCCACCAGCTCACACAGAGGAGAAGTGAGCCGGGACTAGTCCCAGTACGCCTGATTGACTGGGGACTAGAAGAAGTGTTATGTTTCCCATGCACAAAGAGCCACCTCAGAGTTTCTGTCCTTAGATTAAAGGAAAACACCATCTTGGTTGACACCAGAGTGGAAAAAATGTATCTCTCCAGCTTGAGCTAAACAGCCAGGATCTGTAGCTGGGCGCTGTCACTAAATCATCCTCTTTGGATTGGACACAGGGGGACACAACACACACTGACCGGTGGGTTGCAGAAAAGCTCCCTGACAGAAAGAGAGAGAGCACAGTGGGTGCCTGCTCTGCATCAGGTTGAGCTGAATACAAAATGGCAGCTGCCGACAGTGTAACCCACACACCTCCTGGGTGTGGTGTTCTGGCCCATCTAGTGGCACCAAGACCACTTAGAGAGAGAGAGAGATTAATGAGTTTGCTCTACAAGCAGTTGGCTTTTAGTTCATGTGGTAGAGGCTCATGCACTAAGCTCCAGAGATCCCAGCTTCAATCCCACCCGCTGACAACCAGGGTCTGTCGGCGTTACTAGTAGGGGCTTGTCCGGGATTTCAACTGGAAAGTCTCTGAAGCTTGGGATGCACTTCCTCAGCTAGGGGAAGTATGTAATCCACACACCTCCTGAGTGTGGTGTTCTGGCCCATCTAGTGGCACCGAGACCACTTAGAGAGAAAGATTGAGTCTGCTCTACAACCTTAGCTAACAGCCATATGGCTTTTAGCTCATGCACTAAGCTCCAGAGGTCCCAGGTTCGATCCTGCCTGCCGACGACCAGGGTCTATCAGTGTTACACCAGCAGACGCCTGTAAGTGTAAAGATGCAGCAATAAGAGAGAGACAGCTCCAGCAAGGTGTCCAGATGGCCACACAGGAGGGAGTCCTGGAGAATGGACAAAGGGCTGGGCTGGGCTAGACCCTTTCTGGAAGCAGAGAGACAGAATTTTTTGGGGAGAATAGGGAAAGCAAACTCCATGAACCTGGAGAGGGAGAAGGACCTGAATGAAGGGGTCGTGCCTCAGCTGTAAGGATACTGCCACCAAACTTTACCGTGTGTAACTTATGTTTCCCAACATGTAGTAGCAGAGTTTCCCAGAGCTGCATTTACATGAGAATAAGAGTAAAAGGCTTTCTGTATTGGTGTGTGTATCCTTCTCGCCTTAAAGAAATGGTACATTGTTTAACTGCCACTGTAATTGGCCTTGCTCCATCAATTTGGCAGTTATTGACACATGTCACTAGAAATCAAGGAGCCTTTACTCTCTGGAGAGGAAGGGCAAGGAGGTGAGGAGGACAAACCCATGGCTGTAAAAAGTAGGGGGGGGTATTGCGCGGGGGGCTGGGGAGGGCAGGATTCTGTCCTATGTCCATAGATGGGCTGAATATTAGCACAGTTGGCACCCACTAGCTTTAGAGGTACCAGGGTATGTTGACCTGTTACAGCAACTGAAGGCATAATTTGACACATTAGCTCTAGTCTGACTGAGTCAATGGGAGCATGACAACAAATCTGTGTATACCTTCATGGTAGAGCTAGTTGGAAACCAGTAAGTATTTTCCATCCTATGTTCAAAATAAACATAAAACTTCCATTTTTTCCAAAATCTTTTTGTGAACATTTTCCATTTTTTCTACCCAAACCCCCTAAATGTTTCAGTTTTTGATAAACTAATTTTTTCCTATTTTCAGTTTTTCATTAAACAAACAGAAGAGTTTGAATAAAACAAAAAAAAATTCCACACAAAAAAATTGGTTTAGAAAGAAAGGCCATTTGTCACCCCAGGACAGTTTCAATGGGCAATTTTTGACCAGCTCTAATTCAAGATAACAATACAAATGAAAGAAAGGAAATTATTCACAGGCCCAGAAGATAAAGAACGAAGAAAAATGGCTTCAGGCTCACAGAAGGAAACATATAAGTCAGGTAACAGGAAGGGAGTTTGAACGGTAAAAGTAACTGGGCAGTGGATTGAGGTGCTATTGTTGCAAGGAGTGGCTAAATAAGACAGTTGTGGGGCTAGTACAGAAAGGAGCTCTACAAAATGGTGGAGCTCAAATTGCATGGCTTAAATGGTCTGTCCTGGCCCGACTTCCCAGGATGGATTTTGTGAAAGGTAAGTAAAGTAAAAAGATAATGTGCTTGGTCAGAAGTAGCAAGCACAGTAACTTTTAAGCCCCTAATTAAACCAAGTCAGGCTGTGTAACACCCAAATCAGTTCCAAGATCAATATTTCTATTCATTTACAAGCATAACGAGGTGAGAGAGGCAAGCAAAGTAAATAATTAACTCATTTGCAGCTTTTTTAAACAGAAAGAGTCATTTTAATCTCCTGGGTAATTAGCTATGCAGTTGACATCAGTCACAGCTGCAGCAATTATTTAAAGTATTTGATTAATATATCTGGGGGGGAAGGGGGAATAGAGTTATGCCAAACTATACTGGGTGCACAGGCCTATCAGCTAATCAGCCAACCCATGGGTATTTGTCTTCAGAAATGTGGCATCCTTTCTGTCGTGGATATGGTGACAAATCCTTGGCTGCATGCATATAAACAGGAGGATGATTCACATCTGAGACATGGAGAATAGAATCCACAACCTTCTACTCTGTAAACATAGGCTTTTACTGTTTAAACTAAAGAAGAATCTCCATTAACGCTGGACTAATTGTATTGTTCCTTACATCCTGTGGACCTCCACACCCACTAGAGTGCAACAGTCGCACACATTCTGCTGGTCTGACAATCCATCCAGAAGAGGGCAGAGAAACTAACACATTACAGTGTGGATGACCTAAGGCTAGAGTGGCTATATGCAGTGGTGCAAGTAGGGTGGTAGGGTCCGGTATGCCGTACCAGTAAGATATTTATAGCCGGTACTCCGTACCGGGAAGACACAGGAGGAGCAGAACGTGGGGTCGCCTGGTGGCCCCACGCCAGCAACTCCTCCAGCGCAACTGTACCACCCCCAGCCCCGCCCCCAGCTCCTCCACACAACTGCGTGCCTGCATCTCCTGTCAGGGTATGTACCACAGCCCCGCCAGAGGACTGGGCTGGGGGATCAGGGCTGGAGGCAGTACAGCTGCGCCAGAGGAGCTGCTGGTGTGGGGCCACCAAGCGCCCCCATGTTCTGCTCCTTTTGCCACTGTGGTTCCTGGGAGAGCCCTGTGGTTCAGAAGTCTCCAGCGCAGTGGGAGGAGGCTCCCCCCCAGGTAACGTGGGATGGATCCTCGAGAGGGGACGGGGAGAGCACGGGGGCCCTAGGCTGGGGGCAGGGCAGGAAGGAGTCACATGGGGAGGTCACGTGCCCCCCCTTTGTGTCCCTCCCATGAGTGCAGCGTACTGGTAAGAAATGAATTCTACTTGCACCACTGGCTATATGCTAATAGAATCATAACTCAAAGATACAAGTACGATTTGGATAAAAGGACAAAGGTGAACCTTTACCTGGAACATGATTTGAACCATGATTTTCTTTTTAGAAGTTCACACTAGAGAAATTCATACTTTTTTTTTTTGTAAGACACTGTCCAAGTATGTGCCACATCCCTCCTAGTAGTTGACCCATTTTACTACTGTTGCCAGCTATCAGAGTTACTCTGGCAGCAGTAGTAGCTTGTTGTCCTGTGAGTGAACTGGACTGTAGTGGTGAACACAATACATTTTTGCCAGTGTGTTACATATTTATTAGAGCTGTCCGGAAACCAGAATTTTCATTCCATGAGAAATTGTGACATTTGAAAAATTGTTTTTTTGTTCCAAATCAGAATAAAAAGCCAAAATTTCCAAATTTCCAACAAAATAAAATTTCTAAAAAATTTAAGTTTGGAATTGTTTTGTTTCATTGCAATAATGTCACAACATTACATATTAAATATAATTAGATAATGTAATATTTAAAATTAATATTTTATGTAATATAAAAGCATAAATGAAATTAATCAAAATGGTAGTCAAAACAAAACATTTCTACTTTATCAAAATGAAATGTTTCAACATTATCTAAATAAAATAAGAAAGTCAAAACTAATTGTTTTGACTTTCTTTCATTGAAAGTTTCATTAAAATCAACACATTCCTGTGAAACATTTCGATTTTCACACGGCTGCCTTTTCCCACGAAAGCTATTCTGTCAACATTTTTTCAACCATCTCTAATATTTGTCATGTGCCTCTTCATTTCCTAGTTTCAGAAAGGCTTAGACATTCTTAGATATCATGAATAAAGATTATTCCCATGTTATTTCTGAGCTTGCTGAGATCAAGAAGTCTTAGAAATCTCACAAGAATCCCCAATCTTGCTAGATTTCCAGCTCAACTATAGACCAAAGACCCTTGGATAGCTTACATTAAGCAGCCAAACTTTTGGATAATTACCCAAACCAAACAGTAGAATCTTTTGGAGATGCCCACCGTGACCAGCACACAAATTGTATTGAATTGAGATTCATTCAGATGTGGTTTAGTCCTGGACTATATTGCTGGTTTCAAATATGTAAATATCAATTCACAAAACAAACTTGGTTGTGCTTATATATAAACTGAAATGCAGCACCAGGTGCTTATACAGTCTATCACAACAGCTCAAACATTTAAAAAGAATGCAAATGACAAGGGCACTGGGCAGGTATATTTTTTTTAAATCCCTTACTGAAACACTCCGTGTATGTTACTGATCGTTATTTCTTGGGGTTTTATAGCCCCCAATCTGACACTTTGTATGCTCCACACAAATTAAACTAATGCTTTTTAATACAAAAATTAAGACCCATCACCTAGTTGTGGGACTGCCACTACTTCCACAGAAAAAGAAGCCTGTCAGATGATCACAGTAATAAAATGCCCAGATTAAACTACTTGTGTCAACCTGCTAGTCTCCTCCTCCCTGCACACCTGTGAGAAAAGGAGGGCTTTGGAGTGTGCACAGCAGGGTAACCACTCCAGCCTCTGGCACGGTGAGAAGAGAGGGAATTCCAAAGCCCTTTGCACAAAATGTCCTACCAGCAGCCCCTTCTCATTTAAACCAAGGGGTTCTAATTCAAGTCCTTCTCCTGACTGCAAATGCAGGGGTGTCTCATGGGGAGAAAGGCGGTCGGTGTCTGAGATAACCTGGTACATGCATCCTTATGGTAACACTAACTACTGTGACTCTGCCCCTGGGTATTAGTCTGTTGCTCAAATGGCATATTTCCTACATCTGGCATGTAAAATTCCTTGATATTGAAGAACGTCCCATTTTGATTTAAATTAATGCATTTATTTCCAAATGTGAGCCCATAAGTTAAACAAACGCATTTCTCTCTGTGCACATGAAAGCATTGTTTTGTCACAGATGTACAGTATAATACATTTATTTTCTCAATTGTTTTGTGTTTGTAAGGCATTTCTAGTTATTTGGATGGGTTTGTAAGGGTGAGGCAAATTGCTCTGTGGGGCTCTATTCAGAGAACATAATATTCCCACAAAGGCACCATAATTCTGCATGCAGCAACTCAAACCACTAAGACATTGTAGCAGCTGGCAGGGTGCATACAGTTAGCATTATCTAAACCAGTGTGACAACTCCACTCCAGAACCACTCAGACCCATAAATTAATGATGTGTGTACATTGATTAACCCTCTAAGGCCCTGCCTGCATTATAATGTTTAACCACCGTACAGTTACTTTATCTCTTTACAAGGAAAACAACTCAATTTGTGTCCATACAGAAACTTTTCTGCCATCGCAACCATGTCTACATGTCCACATCTAAAGAGCACCTAATCTTGTTTGTACCAGCGCATTCTGGGAAAATCTGAGCAGCCCCTCAGCTGGAGATAGAGTGCACAGAGAGGGCCATCAATGACAGGTCAGACAATGCACTCTGGGGTGTCCTACCACCCAGGAAGCTGGGAGGAAGGAGACCCAGCCAAACCAGTTACATAAACATGGCTCACTGGGGTTCTGTCACACTGCAAAAAAAAAAAAAAAACCCAGTGTGCTGAACTGGATCTATACTCATCTTCCTTGCCTATCCCTTTGCTCAATTAACCCCCCTCTTTGAATCCCTCCTCTGGCTTCCCAGCTGGTATCATATCAAACCTAAGCTTCTTGTCACCTTGTCCAGCGTGCTATATAACTCCATCCCCTCCTCTCCGCCACCGCTTCCACCCGCCTCACACAATCACTTCCCTGCACCCCCTTCCATGCCTGGTTCAACTTTCCTGGGCTCATTTGCCCATATTTAAGTCCCTCTAGAGACCCACCTCTGTGATGAATTGTCTGTTCCCCTCATCTCTGTCTACTTCTTCGACCTTAGATTGTGAGTTCCTTGGAGCAGGGACAATTCTTCCTAAGTGTCTGGAAAGTGCAAATAAATAATAACCAATTATTTGACAAATAGATAATAACCAATTATAACCATGGTTGGCAGCCACGGTCACTAGCCAAGCATTAACTATGTGGTGTGTGGATGCAAACTAATTGTTTATGTGCCAGAATTAACCCTGGGTATTATGGGGCATGGAGGTTGGTTAGAACAGGATTGCTACCTTTCATGCATTTCTTGGTTTCAGACATAACCAAAAGCACCAAAATACCAGACTTATTCTCATGGTATTTCTGACCTTAGGGAGCTAGTAAATACCAGAGATGGTGGGAGATAGACAATCCTCAGGAGACTGCCAACCAACCTGATGTCTACCCTGGGAGAAGCTTGGGTTGATTCAGCTAGAGCTGCAGAGAAGCATTCAAACTTTTGCCAGCCTCTCTTAACTGAACCTCCATCAGGACTCAACCCAGATAAACATTGCTGAGCCCTTTTGACTCCTTTTGAAATCAGCGGAGAGTAAGAAGACTTGCACCACTGAACCTTTAGTGCATGTGGCCAGATAGATCTTCTCTAAGGATAACCTACATTAGGTAGCCCCATTTTGAACAAGCACTTAAAAGCTTTCCCAAGGTTTCCAGTGCCATTTGATTTGACCTTTAGTTAAAGACCCATCTCCACTTGATGACCAGTTTCTAGGTAGTTGCTTAAGGCAGGTCTCACTGTGCGTGTTAATTACTCTTTGCAGCCTTTGAAACCGTTTCTGGTTACGGCACCTGTTGTCATTCACATTATGCAGGAAAGTCTGAACAAAACCCACTCAGTCTGTTTTACATCAGCAGGTGGTAAACCACGTAAACCACACTCTGAAAATGAGCAAGGAGGCAAATCCATGTCAGCAAGCTATATAGAGAAAGCAGAGATCTGAAACACTGACTACTTGATCTGAAGGTGCCCTTGACATGAGTTTCTCCACCACGCAAGATGATCTGTTGGAATCTCTGGGTAAATAAACTGCACTGCTACAGACTAGGGACTGAATGGCTAGGCAGCAGTTCTGCAGAAAAGGACCTAGGCATTACAGTGGACGAGAAGCTGGATATGAGTCAACAGTGTACCCTCGTTGCCAAGAAGGCTAACGGCATTTTGGGCTGTATAAGTAGGGCATTGCCAGCAGATCGAGGGACGTGATCATTCCCCTCTATTCGACATTGGTGAGGCCTCATCTGGAGTACTGTGTCCAGTTTTGGGTGCCACACTACAAGAAGGATGTGGAAAAATTGGAGAGATTCCAGCGGAGAGCAACAAAAACGATTAGGGGGCTGGAGCACATGACTTATGAGGAGATGCTGAGGGAACTGGGATTGTTTAGTCTGCAGAGGAGAAGAATGAGGGGGGATTTGATAGCTGCTTTCACCTACCTGAAAGGGGGTTCCAAAGAGGATGGATCTAAACTGTTCTCAGTGGTACCAGATGACAGAACAAGGAGTAATGGTCTCAAATTGCAGTGGGGGGAGGTTTAGGTTGGATATTAGGAAAAACTTTTTCACTAGGATGGTGGTGAAGCACTGGAATGGGTTACCTAGGGAGGTGGTGGAATCTCCTTCCTTAGAGGTTTTTAAGGTCAGGCTTGACGAAACCCTGACCGGGATAATTTAGTTGGTGTTGGTCCTGCTTTGAGCAGGGGGTTGGACTAGATGACCTCCTGAGGTCTCTCCCAACCCTGATATTCTATGATTCATGTTGACAGTGCATAATGGTGCCTACGTGTGTAAAGCTGGTTCTGCTCTCAGTCCCCAATGGAGACTCCACTCACAAGGGGGAAGAAAGGCTGCTCACTAGGACAAAACAAACTGAAAGAAGACTAAGACGGCAGAGGGAAAGGAAGTACCATGTACAAGCCTAACAGGGATAATGAAACCAAGTGATGAGTTAGAGAGTGCTGTCAAGGTCTGGACTGCCTTGGGATCTGCTCTGCAGGCTTCATACCCCAGGAGGAGTTCAGATTCTGCAGCTCACCAGAAAGTTAATCAGACTTGCAGAACTCAGACCCAGCTCCCTCCTCCTATGTCTGCTCCAGAGACAGGGTCCAGAAGCACATGGTTCTTCAGTGCCCACCTGCCACTCAATTTTTGTAGATCATTTCTGTTTTGTGCTGTAGCAGCCCATGCCCTTAGAATTTTGGAGGCATATAATGCATTTGGAGGCCTCTATGCAGTTCAAGAGATAGCATGAGAACTAACCTGACCCTGCTATACTGTTTAGGAGTCATGCTGACAGACTCCTAGGGAGTTCTGGGCAGCCTTCCTCTGTCAGAGATGGATGGTCATAATAATAAAATTTAGCTCTTACACAGCACTTTTCACCTGTTGTTCTCAAAGCACTTTACAAAGGTGGGTAAGTATCATTAACCCCATTTTACAGATGGGCAAACAGAGGTACAGAAAGAGAAAGTGACTTGCCCAAAGTCCCCTAACAAGTCAATGGCAGAGGCACCAAAAAAAATCTCTCCTGATTCTCAGTCCACTGGGCCACATGGGAGGTAGATCCTCACAACCTCATCTGGGATGTAAAGGACTCCACCACACCAGGGAACCAAACCCCATATGCAGAGTCCTGGCTATTATTGTTTTCCCTGAT
Source organism: Terrapene triunguis (assembly GCF_002925995.2). Lineage (NCBI taxonomy): Eukaryota > Metazoa > Chordata > Testudines > Emydidae > Terrapene > Terrapene triunguis. The sequence continues at coordinate 15,584,469 of NW_020664418.1, forward strand.
GTTGCTTGGTACCTGGACATTTTTATTGTGATTGCTCTATGCTAAGCTCACATAGAGCTGTGGGAGACCAAGGCAAAGAGCAGCTCATGCAGGCTAAAGTCCCTTCTGTAGCTGGAGCATATATCCTTTTTAGAGTCAGGTGCAGCTGCTGAATGGGTGTGCCAACTCCACCCCAGCAAATACCCCATGCCCTTGCCATCAATTACATGTCAATAACTCAACCCAAAGGAAATGTCTTTCTTCCAGATGTCTCTCTTGCTTAACATGGGACATGACAGAGATTTTTCTCCCTCTGTCAGTGTTAATTTTCTCCTTTTTCGGATCCATTCCAGCTGCTCAATCAGTCAGAGATGCCAGTAGGATTCCACATGCTAGTTAGAGACCTCACCTAACCTGGACTCACCATTTGCTAATAAAAGCGAACACATCCTCCTTTCGCTGAATGCAGCCCCCCTGTGTTAATCCCTGCATAACCAGAGGCACCACAGCCAACCCCAGGGAAACAATAAATATTGCCCATTTATCAGCTGCATTACTCAGGAAGTGCTTGCCACATCCTCAGCTCTCTGAGCCGGGGCACAGCGGGGATATGTGCAAGTGTGAGATGAACCCACCTTTTCTTTCCGGAGGCAGCACATCCCCACTTTTTGGAAGCTGCGAATGGTGATGCTATCATAGATTCAATGGGGAAGATTCCTGCCTTGCAGTTCCAAGATCTGTGGACAGCAAGAGAAGGTTACAGGGGTTACAAAAGGAGAGCAGTGACCAGCTGGTGGGTGATGATCAGCGAAGGACGTGGCTGGGTGTCGTAGGTCCAATACAAACAGAAGGAAGAGCACTGCCTACTGAATCAGCAGCACCACTTCCTCCCAGCACCTGGGTTTCCCTACAGGTCTCCTATCCCAGTACTGCCAAGACCCAACACTGCTTCGCTCCTAAAGCCTGGAGAGCTCCCATCCCCAGGGAGCAGAGCTGCAACTCTCCCTCTACCCCCTACAGCCAAGAGGAATTTCCTGGCCGAAATAGCCCTCTCCAAGGACACCACCGGTAATCGGTCTGTTGATGAAAACAACTTAGTGCTAAACACGTCTCACTTCCAATTATATTAATGACACTGCAAAGAGAATGCACAGCTGCCAAACTCCCCAGCATGCCCAGTGCTGCTGCAACCATGGGAGGGCTGAATATAGCCCCAGCACCCTGGCTATCCCTTAGCAGTGGAATTGCCTGCGGTCTAAGTCCCCTTGGAGCAGATTAGCTGCTCATTTAATAGCATTAAGGGTCCAATCCTGGGAGTCTCACGACTGCAGAACAAGGCCCTTGCTGATAGGGCCTTTTTAATCCACTAGCGCCTTTTCAGTCAGAGAATGGATTCTCTCTAGCTACTCCTGTAGTGTATTGGAATAGGGCATATTCCTTTAGAGAGCGCATGAGCCCTCTAGTGGTGCTCACCGTGTTCTGTGTTTTAGAAGCCACCAGAGCAGCAGTGAGTCTATATAGCCTGGTCTCGAGTGTTGTGTGCATTCAGTAACCACTGTTATTTGGACCCCACCATGCCCGTGTCACTTCTTCACACTGTTTGTTGTGCAAAAAGTGGAAGACACAACAACTCTTCACTTCCTAACTGCTTTATTCCCTCTCTCTTCCCGTTTCTTTTTTCTTCTCCTGTTTCTACTTCTCTTTCATGCTTTCTCTTCCTATTCCTGTTCTCCTTTTCTATCTCCCGCTGCTCCTTTTCCTAGTCCCATTCTCTCTATTTCTGCCACAGCCCCCATCATCCCCAACAGAGCAGGTGTGCAGCTAGCCATGTGAAATGTGTACACACCTTACTCAGACCATTTCCACTGCGGCCCCACGGTAGACTTGTCGTAAACCCAACACAACCACTAAGAAAGGGGGAAATTTGCAAAGATAAATGGGATCTGGATACCTAACTGCCCTTTTTTCTTGAAACTCTACCCCATAACGCATGTGTAACCCACTGGCAGGTGTATGTTACAAGTCCCCCTCTGTGCTAATGTGCCCATACCTGGGCCGGCACACCAGGGACTGAGCCGGGGAACTCCAGAGCTAAAATGCATGTGCAGCTACAGCTAAAGAGCCAACCTTGGACAGCTTGAGGCTATAACGACTCATATCCTCTGTGGATCAGCAGGGAGGGGGCTTTGTAATACACCCTCACTGATGGGGTACACGTGTAGTGGGATGGGGAGTGAGAGAGCAGCAGTATGGCAGGGAAGAGAAGAAACCTTCCAACACTCAGAAGAACAAAGTATATTGTGGGGCAGAGCGCTATCCCGCACTGCATCATCACCATCCAATCCGTTATGGAGCTGGAACTGAGAAAATGCAAGTCTCCAGCGTGGGGGGATGTGTGGCTGGGGACGTCTCTGTGAGAGTGAGTCAGAGGAAACTGAAAATTAGGACTGAAAACTGTCCATGCCTACAGACAACAAATGTTTTGAGTGATCAGCAGTTTGAGGCAATGAAACGAGCTAGTCTGTTCCCTCCCTTGGGGAGAGGGTGGACTGTGCTCCTTTATTCCATACTGTGGAGGAAATTTGAGTGATTGATGGTGACGGAGTTGGGAAATGCACATTCAGCTTCTATTTACAATGTAAATTATTCGCAGCCTCCTCCTTCTCCTTCCTGTTCTCATTGATATAACCAGCATAGAGGCGGAAGGCGGGGTGGATTATTTGTTTGATTTCTGTTTTCTTCTTAAATTTTTCCTTCAACATTCAATAAAGCAAAGCAACAGAGGAAAGAAAAAACCAAATGGCCCTTCAGTAATGAGCCCTGCAGCCCCTGCTGTCAGACCCAGCCCTGTGCCATGGGGCGGGGGGAGGGAGGGGGGGCATTGTGGTGGAACCACACAGCCTGCACCTGCAGCCTCTGGTCCCAGAACCAATCCAGCTCCGTGACAGGGGCTGGAATAAGGAACCCACATCCCAGGCCTGCAGCCCCTGCTTATAGAATTTCCCCTTATATTACAAGGGTCAAAACAGAAAGGAAAAGGGCTTTTTAAAATTTTGTGCGCTATGTTTTCGGGCTCTGTCTGGCTCACAGGCAGGGTGAGGGAGAGAGATGCTAATACTGGTGGCCAATCTGAAAACCCAGAGGAACGCAGCCAACACCCATTTTCAGGAGGCCAGTCCTCGGTCTATCCCAGGCAGTTCGGTCAGAAGTGCTTATTTAGCCGAGGCAGGCCCTGAGATCCTACAGAACCAATGTTGTTGTTATGCCCCAACCCAATGAATCCGTGACCCGCTCGTTCCCACTCTGCCCCCTGACCTTTTCCCATAGCGCTTTCCAACAGCGGCACATGACAAATAGCCCCACTCGGCTCTCCAAAGGCTTTGGAGAAGGTTTCAAAGCTCTGCTCTGATAAACAATTCCAGCTAGGCCGGAATGCCATTCCAGCATCATGTCCCAGGCAAGGGGAGGAGGAGGAGGCCACAAGTGGGGGTGGAGAGTTCAGTTGCTAGGGGAAACAGGAAATGCAGGCCCAGAGCCTGCGATGCTAAAGAGTCAAAGTAAGGCCCAGTGGGCTGAGCTAGGGTTTAGCCAGGGCTTTGAGGGCTCCGTGGTATGTTTTCTTCTCTTCATTGGAGGGGAAGCAGCCTCTAAGTTTCACTCAGTGTGGAAGGCAGTCGGTGTATTGGCTGCCCACCCCCGCAGCTCTGCCTCTCCCTCCGTCTTCCCAGCCTGCATGCTGGCTGGCTAACTCAGCTTCCCCTCCTGCTTGTAGCTCAGGCCATGAGTTGGGATGTGTCTCCACTGCACCAAAAAACCTGCAGCCCCAAGTCTCAGAGCCCGGGTCAATTGACTCAGGTTTACGGGTCTTGAGCTGCAGGGCTAAAAAAAATAGGAGTGTAGACATTCCTGCTTGGGCTCTGAGTCCCTCCCACCTTGCCAGCCTTCAGAACCTGGTCTGCAGACCAAGCCCGCAGCTCTACACTGCTATTTTTAGCCCTGCAGCTTGAACCCCACAAGCCCAACTCAAGTGACCCAGGTTTGGAGACTCAATGGTGTGAGTTTTTCTTTGCCGTGTAGACACACGCTGGGGATCCAGATGGAGAGTCCTGGAGCTCAGCTGGCTGTGAAGGCCCAAAGTAACAGCACAGTGACTGGCAATTCGTTGGCCATTTGAGATTTGATGTTAAGGCCCTGGCTGGTGAAGGCAAAGCTGAAGCAGGTCCCTGGAGTGGTCAGTCCTTATACAGCTCACTCTCGATGTCTCACAACCCCAGTTCTCCCACTCTGTTATTAAACTCCTGGAACCTGGCTGCTGCCTGCAGTTCAGGGACCATCTTCCTCTGCCCCAGGATGCAAGAAAGTGCCCTAAGGGAGGCAGTGTGACCTGAGCACATTGGCCTGTAGCTTAGGAGATCTGGGTTCTAGTCCCAGCTCTGCCACTAGCCTGTGGGTGACCTTGGACAAGGCACTTCCTCTTTCCCTGCCTCAGTTTCCCCCTTTGTAAAATGGGGCTAATGATGCTTACACCCTTTTGTAAAGTTCTTTGAGATCTGCAGCTGGAAAGGACTATATAAGAGGTAGGTGGGTGGTATTACTATTAGTGACAATGTTCCAACCCTGCCACAGTAAAAGAGGACTCCAGGACACAGGGCATCTTTGGAATTCAGATAGCTAGTCCAAAATACGAGCCCCCTTCCCTACCCCTCACACCACCTGCTGGCTAGAGGAAAGGGTTTGCACAGCAGATCAATTCATTGCATGAAGGGCCAGAAGGAAATACAAGAGAGGCAAAATTTACCCCCATGCAATGCAGAGAGAACCCTGCCCAGAGCAGCATTCAGGTGATGAATGGAAGCTCTGGAGTTCTCCAGGAGCACCAACAAGTGAGAGAAAAAGCGGAAGTATGTAACGTCACTTACACATCTTGTGTGTATCTGTTAGCAGATCACACCTGTGCACTCCCTATGCTGGGCACAGAGCTCTGTTACTGCTCAGGCTGCCATGCTAATCCCCACAGTTTAGAGCCTTTGCAGAGACATGTTCCTCTCATTCCCCTTGTGCAAGGGCTTGCCCTTCCCAGCCCCCTCTGCAATCCTTTGCCCTTTGCAGCCCCACTCTGCTTTACCTTTCATACAGTTCTCTTTCCCTGGATGGACTCCATTGCTCCAGGGGGACCCAGCAGCAGAGGGAAATCACTTTTATGTCTGTATAGCTGGAATGGTGTTAGCAGCAGTCTGGCAGGTTGGTGCTTGGCTGACTCTTATTTAAGCGATAATAGGACTGCTGCACTCTTAGATGGCAATAAACTGGTTCCCAATGAGGGAACTGGATAATTACAGAGAAAAACAGCAGGTGCTTCAATCATTGCTATTATGCTACACATCTTTTAAAGTGTCAATGAAAAGAAATGTTGGGATAACAAAATCCCTTAACCTGCATGCAAAAGCACCTGAGCATGAGACAGGGCAGGGGAGGGGACCACACTGCGATGTTTTTATCACCACGTCTTGTTTAAAATGTGATGTGACAACCTGTGGCTGGTCCCACAGAGTAGGAGTTGGGGGGCTGGCTGGGAAGATCCCTGAGTGGCATAAAATAGAAATAGAGAGGTAGGACTAAAAGGTTCTTACCTGGTAAACGTCTCCCGTTCCGAGACCAAACATCTCAACTTTACCTTGGTTGGTTTTGTTCATTTTGTATTTTATTTGTGCCTCTTCTTCACCATTTTGGCTTTTATGTAGCATCAGGAAAGCATTATCTCATGACACTGTTCCATTCCATTGACGTTATCTCCTAAATATCCCTCCTGAAGTTTTGACATACATCACTTAGACAGACACTTAGGCATTTAAACCATGAAGGCTGGTTGAAGTGTTAGAAAATTACAAAATATATGGACATCTCTCCTGCTATTTGAAAGATATGAAAACTCTGAACACTCCTGTCTCTATGCCAGCAGACAACAACACACATACACACACATAACCCACACACACTGCACACGGAAGGCATGCAAGCAATCACAAAGCAGGTATTTACAAACACATGCACACAGAAGTGTACTCAGACACAGACACAATCGCACCAATATGCCAGGTGCACAAAACCCTGATGCACATGCACAGTCACAAACAGCACACTCAGAGGCAAGACACAAGTGCACTGCATACCATCGCTCCTGAACACACACAAACTCGTATAGTGTGCATAAAAGGCACACACTCACACCTTGGTGTGTTACAATGTTACAGTCTGTCCAGAGGGCTGAACAGACTGTAACCAGGAAGCCAGAGACCCTGGGGTTAATTTCCCATCTGGTACAGAACACGCACAGTACGTAGGGCACTGGGTTTAATCTCCCAGTTGGCACAGCAGATGCATAATACCTAGGCTGCTAGGTTTAATCTCTCATCGGTACAGCACACACACACCATGCCTAGGGCCCAGGGTTTAATCCCCCAGCTGGTTGAGCACCTGCCCCATAATCTGTACTGCTGGGTGTAATAGCCATACAATCTGCACCACCCCATAGAGCACATTATGACCCACAGTCACGATTCCTCCCCTATTCTCCACATGCTCTGGTGGGTGGGGGGCTGCAGGGGCAAGTTACTTCACCCCTTTCATAGAGCATCTTACTCCCCATTGGGCACCTGCCAGGAGTTAGGGCTCCTCTCCCTGCCCATCCCCTCCCCGCTCACAGTGGGGAGTATCATGCGAGTGGCCCTACCACACCTGAGTGGGGAGCAGGGCAGGGGTTACTCCCAGGCACAGCCAAGCAAGGCTTGTGACAATCTAGCCCCCAGCTGGTTCCTCACCAGCACAGAAAGCAGTGCACCTAATCTAACCTCCCAATGGGTGAAGCTCTGAGAGGCTGGGAATGTGTGAATGCAGTAGTGGGAGCAATGCATTATGGGGAAGTGGAATAACTTATGTCACGCAGGGCCTCTGTAGGGGTGTCCCAAAGGCTCTGCACCCACAGACTCTCTTACACTTGCAACCATTTCAGACCTGGGAAACTGGGCAGTTTCCTTCTCGCCTGGTCCGAGCATGGAAGTGAGCAGAAAGGGGAGTGAGGAGGCCTTTCCTCTCTTGCTCCTGTATCGTGTGCACAGGACAGGATAACAATGCAAGCCACAAGTAATCATTTGGGATCCAAATTTGGGAGGGCAAAGGCTAGCAGCCCTGATAAGCACGGTCTTGTGGTTAAGACACTGCACTGGACTTTGGAAGCTCTGGGTTCATTTCTGCTGACTGCCAATGGATACAGCCCTTAGACTCTGCCTCACTTCCCCATCTGTGAAATTGGCATAAAGGTCCTTCCCTTTGCTCCGCATTGCCTATGGAGATTGTGATCTCTTTGGGGCAGGGACTGTCTTTTGCTCCATGTTCGCACAGCGCCTAGCACTGCAGGGCTTTGATCTTGATAGAAGCCTCTACATGCTACCAGAATACAAATAATAAAGAAGCAGAAGGAGTATCTGGACCTGGGTTCCCTTTCGTCCTCTCCTGAGTATTCCTGGCCCTCCCGCTATTGCCTGCTGGGTTACTTTGCTGGGATTCCAACAAAGCGCCAGAGTTTTTTCCCCCAGACACAGAGCGGCAGGCAGAGCTAAAAAAAGTAAAACAAAACAAAATCAGGGGGAGCCTAACGAATAGAAATAGCAGCAGAAACACACTCTCCGCTTTTCTCCTTGTAATTTTCCCACCCCAGACAGCTGTAATGTGGAAAGTATTGAAATTTAAATCACACTTCGGCCTAACCTCAGTTGACAGGCTGCCGATGCAATAATCTCAGGCTGGCTATCTTCTCCCGGGGAGAACGACAAACCAACTAAGGGAAAGTGATAAATTTTCAATTTTATTTTAAAATATACCAGATGGGAGATTTTATTGGAGTCATAAATATGTCAAGAGCAATGTTGGTGTATGATTGGAGATTGCCCCCACCAAGGGACCAGCGCTCCCTGTTTAGAAATTCCATCTGATTCTTAATAAGAGGCTCCAGTTAGACTGCAGTAAAATAGTCTCTATATTAAACCAATTGAATTTCCATTTGCCAGACATCTTTTTTTCTTTATGCTTCCAAGATGCTGCTGGGGGGGAAGGAGGGAGAGCGGCATGTTTTGGCTACTAAGATGGACCGAAATGAATCAAAACTGGTACCTGCTCACCGTGTTTGTGCCTGGGCAAGTTGGTGGAAATAGAGACATAGGTGGAAACAAGCAGGCTCAGAGAGGAGCCAATGAGGTGGAGAGGAGGGTTGGGGAGGCATTTCCCGCTCCCCAGTTAGCCACACGTTTGAGGAATGCAGTGAGCACAATTACAAACCCATTATTTCCCATCCTGGGCTCCCACCATGACTGTGATGCTCTGAATTAGTTTTGTTTCAAAGCTTTATAGACAGAGATCATGACGTGTCCCCTGCCCCAAGGAAGTCACCCAATTCCTCTCTGGGCTGGAGTGGATCTTGGCACCAGAACTGCAGCAGGCGAATGGTGCTGAGACTGTCAGGGGCTGATTCAGCCCCACATGCATGAGAGCAGCTTCAGTGGCCACCCTAACTTCCAGCTGGTTGCCCGCAGCCCCTGTTGGTTATTCTGACAGATGGGAATGCCAGGGTGTAGGAAAACCATGTCATGCCTCCCTCCCCTTAAGAATGCCCCAGGCATTCGCCCTTCACTGGGGGGCCCTACAAAGGTGTTCTAGAGCCAGGGACCTGCACCTGCTGATAATTTCCTGAGTGGGGAGAGAGTTGGGCTCGAATCTCTGGATCCTCTCCATCCTGTATGATTCCGGTTCTATGTTGTATTTAAATTGGGAGGAACCTATTTTCTCTTTCTTGCTGGGATGTGGCTGAAATCTTGGCCGATCTTGCTTGGCCTTCGCTATGTAAAGCCTGAAGCTCACAAAATCAGCTTTGGCATAATTGAATCCAAACCCTGAAACCAACCCCTGGGTCAACTTCAGACTCAAACCCCTGAGCCATGACCTGGCCTCAGACACAAAACCTAGACCCAGCCTAAACCTGAACTGAGTCCAGCGCCCTCATCCCATCTGTAGAAATATCAGGAATGTTTTTGTTTCCTCTGCACTCCTTTGCCAAATGCATTTGAGGCTGTGACAGATCCGACTAGTATGGGAGCAGAAAGTGTGGGTATTGTATCCCCTTCCCCTGAAGAAAACTTTACACACTGTTTCTATAGACTGTATCGTTTAGTATGTTTCCATTCTCTCAGTCTACCAGGAAATGCCCAACCTTCTCACACAAGAAAAACCCAAATCTACCCCTACTGATTTCCCTGGGCCCTGAATTCGTCTCATGGAACTGCTGGTGCTTTGAAAATGGGAATGTGTGGCAAGTACAGAGGAACAATAATATGTTATGTTTATAGAGTCCTTGGTATAAATGCTTTACAGATTTAATCATAAGGTTACAGAATTAATAACAGACATAATATATAATGCATTTAGAGAATGGTATTATACAGTTAAAGCCAATCCACAATACAATTACAGAGCAGCAGAGAGGAAAGCAATCAAGAGGCATAAGCAAAAGCTAGCTTTTCAGAAGCCAGAGATGTCCAAAGGCCACTTAAGCTATACCTACGCGGCACACTAAGCCTGGATTCTGACTCAGGGTTGAGCCCAACCACCCCACCCCATCCACACACAGATCAGTCTGACCCAGGTCAGCAAGCACTCAGGACCCAGGGTCTAGGACCCTGCAAGGGAGGAAAGGCAAGTCAGAGCCCAAGTCCCACTGTGACTCTGGTCCAAGTCCTGTCACTTTGCAGCGTGGACGCAGCTCAAGCCGCAGACCCAAGTCAGAAGGTCTGTGTAGTGCACTATGTGTTAGCATAGTGACACCCGGGTCCAACAATTGTAAACTTAGGTTTACAGTGCAGTGTGGATGCTTAGAAACACCTAGTCCAGAAGCTGAGGTCCCACAGACCTGGGCTTAGTGTGCAGTGTAGACATAGCCTAAAGCTCCTCTTCTCCCACTGAAACCATGCCAGTTAAGCAATCACTACACCCGACTGATCATTTGCTGTGGCAAGCTCTTTACAAAAATCGCCTAACACTAACCCCCATCAAATCTATCACCCTCCTACCTGGAGCTTCGAATCCCGGACAAGCAATTCATTGGTCATGAAGCAGCAGATGTACTGAGACAGGCTGAAGCTTTTAACAGCTTTTTAATCAGAAGGAGCAGATTGAAACAGACACTCCAACCCATCAGTCTTGAGCTTCAAAAACTTGAGCTAATGTGCTGCACGCTGAGGCTGGTATTTGTGGTGCTCTCTCTACCTTCTGCGTGGTTTCTGATGGGGACATGTACTATTTGTCACTCCTTGGCGTAGGGTCAAGGGAACGTGCAGACATTTGGAGTCTAACAAAAAAACTGGGAAAGAATTCAGAATGCAATAAAATGTGTTGGATGAAATACAAGCCCGTGCTACAGATGTGAAAGAGGACAGCCTGTCTCTAGCATTCCACTCTCAGGAGAACTCCCTGAGAAGGGAGGAGTGGGGCAGTTCCAAGCTTACCTGAAACCCTACTGTATCCTACATTCCCTCTAACAGGCCTCACAACTGGATACAGCCAGGAGACAGCACTGGCCACACAGAGATGAAAGGTGAAATGTTTTTGCTAGTGCTGTTTGGGTTTGTCATGGTGGATCAAAGGTTCTGATAGGTCACCTGTTCTGTAGGACTCAGTAGGTTGGATGTAATTGTTGTGCTGGCTCTGTTCTTTTTTCTATGCGGGACCCCAGAGGTTTTAGGCAGGTAGCTCCTTGTCCTCACCAGGGACCCTTAGCTGTGAGGTCTGCTGGTTTCTTTTCAGCGTCAACATACAGAAACTGCATGAGACCACAAGGTGCAATGAGCTGTGATGCTAACACCACCCAACACTTGGTTTCCTTTGTCATTGACCACAGGCCATGCAGATCCCTGGCTCTCCTGGTGTCTGGATGGAATAGAGACAAGGGTGAACACACCCAGCTCTGTGTTTGCTGTCCTGAAGAGCTCACAGACGAAAGCCCCAATCGAGCAACTAAAACCACCATGGCACAAAGGCCCAGCTGTGTCGATCCAAGTGCACGACCAGGGCTTTAGACAGAAATGAGAAAGGCAGACAAAACATGGAAGGGGTTACTAGTGAGAACAAGATGGGAAGGATCCCTGTGGGATTGGGATTTGAGAGACAGAGTGGGTACTTGGCAGGCCGGTCAAGGGAGATTGTCCACACACTGGGAGCAGCAGGCTCCCCTGGGGCTTGGTGAACTGCCACTGCCTACTGCTGGCAGAAAGACATGCCCTTGGCCAAGAGAAAGGGTTGCTCAGGTGTCACATGAAGAGATAGTGGGGGGCTGGCTCAGGACAGAGGGATATGTTGGAGCTGGATGCTTTCTGGGGTCCTCGAGCTCAGTGAGGCACCACAGTGGGAGAGCAGGTGCTGCTTTAGCCTGAGTGGAGGAAAGTGCACCTGTTTGGGGGAATGATGTTCCCAAGGCAGCAGGAAGGGGCTTAGAAACAAGGGCTGCTGCTCCTGCTCTGTGCTGCTGTTGCTGCAGCTCCTGTTCCCAGTTTGCACCCAGGAGGCTAAGGATGTGTTACTGAGTTTCCACAGGAAGGCAGCATGGCCTGGGGCTTAGGAAACCAGACTAGGAGTCAGGAGTTGTGGCCGCTGTGGCTAACTCCACTGCTGACCTGCCCCGGGACTGCAGGTGAGTCTGCCAACCTCTCCCCATCCCAGTTACCCCACCTGTAGGATGGGGCTGGTAACACTCCCAAGCCTCCCAGCAGCAATATGAGAGTTAATTCACTGATGTCTGTAGGGTGCTTGGAGAGCCTCAGATGGAAGGTGCTACCCAGTACCCGGGCAATGAGCCTGTGAGCTCTTTGGAGCAGGGATCAACTTTTACAGTGTTTGTACAACACCCAGCACAATGGGGCCCTGATTCCAACTGGGGTCTCTGAGTACTGCTGTAATACAGTGATAATAATAAATGTGATTGTTTCTACAGATTCCCCCTTGGGTCTCCTCTTCCCCGAGTCCCTGCCACACCGTGTGATCCCCCAGGCTCCTGTGGCAGGTTATTCCATCACAAATGCACTGTTACCACCGCTAGGCATGCTGCCCATGGAGCTCTCTGAGGCTGCACAGTGCCTGCTTACGTTCAGTGAGCACCCAACACAGGAGACAGCCAGAGGACTGTGCCATAATCTCAGGACCATCCGCATCGTAGTGGCATCATCCTGTCCAATGCAGGACAAGCCCCTCTCCAGGGTAACTCTGAGCATCCCTCGGATGCTGTTGGGTATTGCATGGCTTTTACGCTCGTTCTTTTCAGGGCAAGAACCAGCATCTGGTTGTCAGCTCCAACGGAGAGCCAGAGGCATGACTCAAACACTCCTCCCTTTCACACAGCTCCTTTTCCCTGGGTTTGTAACAAGAGCCTGCAGGGATGGGAGCCAGCAGAAGACAGCATGAAGCCCAGCCCTCTTCCCCCGCAGTCTGAGCTGTGTCAGGGGGATCCCACGCTGGTCTCCTCCCTTTCCCCTGCCATCCCATCCTCCCTCCCCAGTATCAAGGCAGGCCAGGGAGGGGCAAGCACATACACAGCAGCAGCTGCCTTATAAATTATACAGCTAATGAAAACAACTTTATCACAGCAATGACACCGTCATCTGCAGCGTTTATGGGTTAATAAATTGTGTCCATGAATGAATATCTGCTGACTCATTAACTAAGCCGTAAGTGAAAATCATTCATCTTCCATGCAGCTCCATGAAATGCAGTGTCCTGCTCCTGCCTGGGGATTCGTTTTCATTTCCCTGCCTCTGAGAGGGGGGGGGGTAAGGAGGGAATTATTTCCTTTCCCTGCAGTAGTGAAGCCCTGCGGGTTATTTAAATGGTAACTTCAAAGCAGGTATGTGATCACTCTGTTTACAGCTGTAGGAGTCTCATTTTGGAGTCAGATTGAAAAGCTTCTCTGACTCAGGGGAGAACAGCAGCACTGACATGTTTAGGATCCACAGATCCAGCCAGCTCAGGTGAAATGACAGAGGAAAGAGGCATGGGGGATAGGAAAAGGGCACTTCCAACCTGGGACTTGTAGGGGTGTAGCTTATCACACCCTGCAGGGAGTTAGAGGCAGCAACCACCCCCACACGGTGAGGCAAGAGCAGAGCTCTGTGTGTGGGGTTTGCGTTGTTATTCTGGGCAGTTACAGCTGGTTATTTATGGGGTGGTTCTCTATGATTATCCTGGGGGTTATAAGGGGTTCTAATACCACTCTCATCATCATAATATCCAAGTGCCTTCCTGTAGTGCGTTAAGCGATGTGGCTAACATCTGCCAAGTGTGGCTCACTCTTTCTCTCACCCTCGCCTAGGGTGACCAGATGTTCCGATTTTATAGGGACAGTCCTGATTTTTGGGTCTTTTTCTTATATGGGATCCTATTATCCCCCGCCCCCTGTCTTGATTTTTCACATTTGCTGTCTGGTCACCCTACCCTCGCCCCAGGGGGAGAATTGTGTGTGCAGCAGGGTTCTTTGTTTTGGTCAGGTGTTTACATGTACCCGCATTGCTCTCTGTCTATGTTGGAGAAGGCAGGGTGGAGGAGTGCACCTGGAGCAGGAGGTGGTGAGGTTTGTGAGGATCCTGGATTCCTGGGGCAGTTCGTTCCACAGTCTGGGAGTGGCCCCCAGAAAGCTCTGCCCAAATGAGCTGTAAGTGGGTATTCCAGGGAGAGATGGTGGTGTTATAGGGGACTATTCGGGAAGAAGGGCTCTAGGTGGTTATTCCTGAGGGTTTTAGGTGGTTATTCAGTCCCCCTCTTCTCACTGCTGCCAAGTGACAAATTGAGAGAAAATGTGTAGGGAAAGTTGGAGCATACCATCACTTTTTGGGGGAGGTTGGGAGGGAAGAGTCATGCCACGACTGTGGAGAAGAACGCTCACTCTCCCTTTTTTTGCATGGTGGGCCATGCCATCATTTCCCGCACTGCCTTGCTGGGATCCCTTGAGCCTATTCTTGCCAGCACTGCCAGGTCATGAATAGCACTTGGTGGGGGGCCTGCGGAGGCCGTGGCGCTCCATGCTGGGAAGTGTTCTCTCGGTACAGGTTAATTCCTTAATCCAGTTAAGAAAAGCTCCATTGAATCGTTTTTCTAAAAAAAAAAAAAAGAAAAAAGATTCTTTTAAATTGGCTTGTTCCACTTAAGCTGCCATTTTCTTGCAGTCTTTTTTAAATATGGTTTTTGCACAGAGGAAGTTTATGCCCATAACAGTAGCAGCTTTTAGTCTTACATGAGTAGCTTAGCAGCAGAGCTGCCCTAGCAACAGCTCCCCTCCCTCTCCTTTCTCCAGGGGAGCAATAGGGCACATGGGAGAAGCAGTGACCTGAACTCTTCTGCTCCTTACCCTGCTCAGAGATAGCCTCCCTGCTAGATCTCCTGAAGGTGGGATTTGCAATAACAAGGCTCCTGGAACTGGACACTGAACGAACAACACATGACAGGTGTGAGTCACGTCATTTAATGCACTACTGGAAGGCACTCAGATACTCTGGAGATGAGCAAACACTCCTGTATAAGAACCTGTATAGAATAGATAAGACATATGGACACTATTGGCTCGCAGATGTAATGCCAAGGCCCCTAATACTGCCTTTTGGAAATATGGTAGGAAGGACTCGGGCTAGCCTGGAAGGGAAATCAGCTCTTGTGAGAAATAAGCTCCAGCTAGTTCTTGCTCCTATATATGGTTGGACATAGCTGCTCAAAAGATGTTTCAAATCTCTGTCTCCATCAGGATGGTAAGTTATTCCATATCTTTTCATCAGATGCAAAGAAAATGGACTCTTTGAGTGGGGATTTTTTTCTGAAAAAAAGGGTTACTTTAATTAGACTCCACTGGTTAAAAGCTCTTCTTGGAGCAACTGCATCATTTCTGTTCCATTAACCACCATGTGAAGCTAGATTGGGGGATAACTAGACACAACCGAAGAAGAGAATAGCTGGGAATAGAAAGAAAAATCCTCTGCCGAGAAACAATCTGACATCCAAGACGCTTTGGGAAGAATGTATATTTCCGTATATCTCTACGTCATTCTTTTTCTAGTGATTATTCATGTGCATGAAAGCATTGAACTGCTAGTGATAACTAAACCTCATATAGGAGCTCAGAATCCATGATGACAAATGTCATGCTGTCTGGAGTGGCTCAAGACCATGAGTGCCAACCTCAGGGCAGACTGTCAAGAAGCTGGAGGAAAACCCCAAATTGGTTGTATGTTCGATAATTAGATTTCACCCAGTAACAAGTGTGAACTCCTAAAGCACTACAACAGTCTTCCCATGGGGTCACAGAGCATCCCCTTGCGCATTCCAGTCTGTCTTGCCACCCAGGCAAGCTGGACTTTGTGATATATGGTCACTTACACTGAAAATCACATCAATGTTCAGGTTACTTCCAGTCCCAAAGGTTGAGTCACTTACTCCAAGTCAACTGTACTTCAGATCTCAAACTAAAGACAATGCTTGTGGCCAATCTTGTAATAAACTAACTAAAGATTTATTAACCAGGAAAAAGTAATATGAGTTATTTACAAGGTTAAAGTAGATGAAGGTATACACACAACTCAGATACGGTGTGAGGTTCCAACAGATTATAATAGCTGCTATAAGTCCCTTGGGGCTAACCCAAACTAACCAGCTGACCACTCCTTGCTTACACTCGGAAACCCTTGCCCCCTCAGAGTTTCAGCAGCATAGGAATAAAAATTTCTCCTTAACAAGCATTTTTATTTTCTTCCCCCAGCATTCAAGCTAGGATGGGACAAGGGTTTGGGCACATACCTTCTTCAGGGGTGTGGGGGAAGCAATCGACAAAGTCTTTTGTCCACAGTGGTATGTCTGATGTCTGTAGACCTTTTGGTGGAGAGGAGATGATACCTCTTGTGATGAACTAGTATTTGACACTTGGTATGCTTTTCCCCTGACTGGGGGCGGGGGGATTTGCAGTATTAGCAAACATTTTTGTAGTTACAGAGTAAACATTTAAACTTTACCTTATAACCTGAGATTTAGGTATAATAAAGCAAAATTAAGACATGCAGCATCCTACAAGTATTCCATAAAGTCTAAACACTAAACACATTCTCATAACTCTAATATTTATTTTAACTATACTAACACACAGGTAAACGAGACTGGTTTCCAGCTATACATTTGCCAGTATTCAGTGAATTCAGGGGCCTTGGCATGAGCTGGCATCTGGTCTGCCAGCATTACAACAAGCACCGCATAAAATGCCTAGATAGAAAGGAAGCAGGTACCTTGCAAGCATCCCATATTCAGTTCTTCCAATGCACCTCCATCTTGAAATGAATCATCCCAGTTGCCCACTTCAAATCGTAGATGGATATTTGTTAGAAGTATTTGCTGTATTCAGCGTTTGTTAAGAACTCCTTGTATGGATGGTGGATGACCAAATTCTCACATGAAATTGTAATATGTTACACCTGCATAAATCCAGAGTAATTCCACTGATGTTAAAATTTACTCAGGTGTAAATGAGATCATAATTTTGCCCTAAGTCCTTAGATCACTAGGGGTTGCATGTGGCACAGTGGCTGGGCTTTCTTCAAAGTGCTCTGAAAGAAAATAACTAAAGGGGAGAGATACAAAATGAAACAATAATGGTACTGTTTTCGCAAAAGCTTTCTATGGGAGAGTTTAATCAGACAGCTGGGAAGGCTATCCTGTGTGCATGGCTCTGTTCTGGAAGCTCAGAGATGAAAAACAAAATGTAAATTCAACAAGTGAATATTCATAAGATAAAACTTCACAAGATTCTATATTTAGAAATCTATGCTCAAGAACACACCTCCCAAAACCAGATGTTTAAACTAGTGAATCATCCTGTTACCCGCACAATTTATGCCTCCCACCCCTTCCCTCCCTGGGCCCAGAGTTCCATGGCCCTCTACGGGTTAATGGGACTTTTTCCCAGTGAAAGACCCTTTATCACACAGTGAATATTCTTAAACATGTACATGTATTTATTAGCAATCAACAATCTATCAGCAGAATGCACACACCAAGCGTCTAATGCTCACCACTCCCAATGAAACAGACGGACGTCTCCTGATGGCCGGTCAGGGTCGTGTTGTCTGGGGCTTCAGCTTCTACACAGTCTGGTCAGGCAGGGGTTAAAAAGATCTAGCAGTTTTGGTCTCCAGATGATTCCTAGAGTTAAGTTCCAACCAGCTCATCTTTTGAGCCTTATTATAAAGTTAAAATTAGGGTTTCTCTTATCTATGCCTTAACCAATTATTTTACTTAAAGGATGACTATACAAGAAATCTAACCAATCATAACCCCAATGGGCTAAAACAATTTTCTAGCAACAGCAAAACCTCATAAATTCTACTTATCAGCAAAAGCAATTTTTAACAAAAATTTACACAGGCATCCAGTAAGAAACTTGCAGAAACTCAAGGTTAGCTTGTCCCTACTCCCTTCAGTGCTCATGAATCTGTGATTTCAGTGTGTAACCCTTCTGCCCATCTAAGTTGGCAGCAACAAGGGCCGGGTTCTGTATCTAGGGGTTCCGTTTCAATAACACAATGCAAAACCGGCTCGAGCCCCCACCCAGTGACCTGGGACAATTACATACCACCCCCCTGGGTACCTCTAAG
>NW_020664418.1:15602171-15722312 GCF_002925995.2 Terrapene triunguis
ATTCACCACCAGATGTCAGGGTAGAGCTCATCCTGACTCTGCTTACAAGTGTATCTATCCCTGTTAGTAATGCTGCAGCTGCAGCTAATACTTCTCGGGCTGTCTAAGCCAAGGCCGAATTCTCCTGACTCTCTAGTTTTTGTTTCCAGTTTACGGTGGCTGAATATACAAGATGGCTACCGGGTTATGCTAAGTCCATACACAAGAAGGCTGTGGGACAGGTCAAATCCAGGCCTGTCGTTACAATCCAGACTGACGTTAGCTATGAAATCTCTTATTATTGAAATTTAGAAAAGCAGGGTCTTTGGGGAGATTTCTAGCAGCTGATGGGAATCCTTCCTCCATGGACAGGAACAGAGTCAGCCCAGAGTATATTTTGGTGGCCCAAATTTGCAACTTTTTGTTTCCCCTCTCACCCCAACAAGCTAATAAAACAAGTTCTCCATCTTTTCTCCATTCCGTTTCCTCCTTTGTGTGGCAGGGTGGGAGACATGTCTTTTGGCCAGACATTGTCCTCCTGAATGCTGCCCACCCTTTGAGGATAGACTCCAAGCATCTAACTGCAATGCAGCTCTTCTTAGAGTCATGCTGAACTCACTGAAATGTGTCACGCAACATGGCCACGTATCTAGTTTATGTTTTAAGCCACCCCTGGCAGCAAATGTCCAACAGAGTGGACATCTTCCAGGCAGCTGGAAGTCACATTTGACATGGCTGGGGGGTGGCTGGGTTGAAGCTGAGACTGAGCAGAGGTGATTCTCCCTAGAAGCGGAGTGGAGAGAAGGGGTGAATTTTGGAAAGCACTGGCTCAGAAAAGGATTTAGGATCATGGTGGATAACCAGCTGAACATGAACTCCCAATGTGATTCCTTGGCTAAGAAAGCAAATGTAATCCTTGGATGTATAACCATTGTATATAGCACAAGTGAGACAATTACTGAAATATTGCATCCAGTTCTGGTGTTCACACTTCAAAAAGGATGTTCTAAAATTGGAAAGGATTCTGAACAGTACTGCAAGAATATTTCGAGGTCTGGAAAACCTGCCTTGCAGAAAGAGGCTTAACAAGCTCAGCCTGTTTAGTTTGATCAAGAGGAGGCTAAGAGGCAACTGCATCACGGCCTAGAAGTACCTACACTGGAAAAAGATTTGTGATAAGAGAAAGCCCTTAAATCTAGCAGACAAAGGCATAACAAGATCCAGTAGCTGAAAGCTGAAGTTAGACAAATTCAAATGAGAAATAAGGTGCAATTTTTTAACAGTAAGGCTAATTAACCATTGGAACAGCTTACCTAGGGGTGTGATGGATTTTCCATCATTTGCAGTCTTTAAATCAAGATTGAATGTCTTCTTAAAAAAATATGCTGTAGCTCAACCAGAAGTTAAGAGTCTGCTGCAGGAATAATTCAGGGAGGGTTTCTGGTCCGGTGTTACGCATGTCAGACTGGATGCTCATAATGACACCTTCTGGACATTAGGTCTATGAATCTATAAAGGTTTAAGTGGTGGATTGGCCTTGTGCTGGGGCCTGCCCTAGACCTTGGGGGAAGCGTAACAAAAGCAATACTCCAGTTTAATATCAGAGATATTCCAGTCATCATATCTAATTGGAAAAAAGAATAAATCATTGGGATGTTTGAAATATGATGAAAACAGATCAACAAGCATACAGGAGATCAGCAAATTGTAATTTGGTGCCAAACCCTCCTCCCCTAACACAAGAAAAACCCTCCTTGAAGGCAATTATTAATGTATATTAGGGTACTAGCTAGAGGACCCAACTCAAGTTCCCATTGTTCTAGGCTTTGTATGTACACATGGTAAGAGACAGTCCCTGGCCCAAAGAACACACAGGCTAAAAGACATGATAGACTTAGGGTGGGAAAAAGATCATTATCCCCATATGACACATGGAGAAATGAGGCACAGAAGGATTAAGTGACTTGCCCACGGTCACACAAGAATTCCACTCTATACATTACAGGTTCCCATGCTGCCCTCATCATCATAGTATTTGAGCATCTTCCATCAATGCATTAAACAATATGACCAATATCTGTCACATGTGTAGGAAGTCCGGGACACAGATGGGAACTGAACAGAGATCACCTGAGTCCCAGCACAGTGCCTTAACCACAAAGCCATCCTTCCTCCCCCTTTGAGTTTTGCATTGTGGTGGGGGGAGAGGGGGAAGACACACAAGATTTAGCCCTTAATGAGGCAAAGCATTAAAGGCTTTGCCACTACAAAACTCTAGAATTAAGAAAAATTCAAAGTAAAGGTCAATTCTATCATTTAAAAAACCCATCTGGTTAATATAGCAGTTGTGAAAGCTGCTGTAAATTAACCAAAGTGTTATTTTTAAATGGTGGAACTGATTTTACAACTAATGTGGATTTCTCCAGTATCCAGTGTTGTCAATGGCAAAGCCAATTTTCCATCATCAAACTATGTCCCTGCTGGGTATGCCAAAGGCACGGGACCAGTGGACCTCCCGCAGGCATGCCACCGAAGGCTGCCTGACTGCCGTGCTTGAGGCGGCAAAAAACATAGAGCCGCCCCGGATGCTACCTGTATGTTGCCTCACACTGTAACTTACAGCAGAGTTTAATTGAATTTGGCTATGCAGACTGCAATGGGCCATGAAGCATTTTGTGATCCTTTTGCATAGTATTGTTTGAACCAGAGTAAATTGTATTTGTACATAACAATCCCTTCGCAGAGAGGATCTTGAAACTGTTTACAGAGCCATGTATAGGCTGAAGAGAACAGGAAGTTTATATAGTGACCAAGTGATTCAGACAGAAGAGGAAAGTTCCAAATAGAGGACACTGCACAAATGCAAGAGCAACCCCCAGCTGTGAAGAGTCACAGGAGAAAGCAAATATTGAAGGTGAGAAGGGACATCAGAGCAGACAGAGAGGAAATCAGAGAGTTTGGATGTACTGAGACCATGGAAAATGTAGGGACAGAATCCTGCCCTTAGTTACACTTATGCAACCACACTGAAATCAGAGGGTTACATGAGTCCAAGGCCCTAGAAATCCAGCAAATCAATATTGAATTGGATTTATAGATGGATCAGCCAGTGGAGATGGTATGTGATGGGGGTAATGTAATCCTGCTTCCTACAGGGAGTAGTGTCTGAAATTCACAAAGCAGGGATCTAACCACAGGGGGAATTACCATAGTCACGATGAGAAAATATAAATGTTGGAGGTGAGGCAAGCACGTCTAGGCACCTCTGCAAAGCTCTGTGGGCGTGTTAGAGATGTCTATCACTACTTCCACCTTCCTCAAGTTGCTGCTTATGCAGGCAGTAAAATTACTGCACAAATCCCAGAGAATAAACTGAGTTAGCACCCCATTAAATACAATGGAATTTCAATGCAAGGAAGGGACGTGCCCAGATTAAACTACCCATGGAGGAACCAGCCCATGGGTAAAATATATCAGCTACACTGACTGATGGCTTAAAAAAAAGATCTAAAATGCTTGAGAGTGAATTTTACAAAGAAGAATTTCCACAAGGTAAGAAGGGGATGTGTTCTTTAGAAATGTGCTTAAGCAGCACATATATTTTTGCCATGCACATTCTTTCTACAGTGGGGCAAGCGCCCCAGGGAATTTAGCCAGGAATTTCTATGTTATTTACTGTATTTCCTGTTATCAGTAGAATGATTTTCCTATTTCCCACACAGATAAAGATCTTCAGTTTACAGCTTCAGCTTGTTGACCTTGTCAATATTTCAGCCTAGCCTGGAAATTGGTCCCAGAGAGAGAGGCATTGTTCTTTTTTTCTGTTCATTTCATAGAGGAGAAGATAATTTAAAACACATTTATTTCTAATGTTGTGTTTTATTTTTTACACGGCCAAGACTCCCGCAGTTGTGAGCTCCTCCCCACACCCGGCACTCAGATGTTCTCCTTCCAGCAACTTCTCAATGGAAGGCTTAGTTTGTTGTAAAGGATGAGCTTTTCCATAGCTAGTGCTCCTGTACTATTCCACAGCATAACTCCTGGCTATGAAAGCACTAACAACGTGCGTCCTCACCAGGGCTTGCTTGAGTCATGCTGGAACACCATTCCAGCACCTTTTTGGGGAACCATAACAGCGTTCTGGTACTTCCAGTACTTTCGCTTCCCAGAAGTGCATTCCAAAATTGCTTTTGTTAGGACTTGTCATAACTAAAAGGGAAGGGTAACAGCCCTCCTGTGTACAATACGATAATCTCTCCTGGCCAGAGACACCAAAATCCTTTTACCTGTAAAGGGTTAAAAAGCTCAGGTAACCTGGCTGACACCTGACCCAAAGGACCAATAAGGGGACAAAATACTTCCAAATCTTGGTGGGGAGAAGGCTTTTGTTTGTGCTCTTTGTTTTGGGGGTTGTTCGCTCTTGGGACTAAGAGGGACCAGACATCAATCCATGCTCTCCAAATCTTTCTGAACAAGTCTCTCATATTTCAAACTTGTAATTAACAGCTAGGCAAGGCGTGTTAGTTTTATCTTTGTTTTCTCAACTTGTAAATGTTCCTTTTGCTAGAGTGTTTATCTCTGTTTGCTTTAACTTTGAACCTAAGGGGGTTCCTCTGGGCTCCTTGAATTTGATTACCCTGTAAAGTTATTTTCCATCCTGATTTTACAGAGATGGTTTTTACCTTTTCTTTAATTAAAAGCCTTCTTTTTAAGAACCTGATTGATTTTTCCTTGTTTTAAGATCCAAGGGGTTGGATCTGGACTCACCAGGAACTGGTGGGGGAAAGGAGGGGGGATGGTTAAATTCTCCTTGTGTTAAGATCCAAGGGTCTGGATCGGTGTTCACCAGGAAATTGGTGAAGAAGTCTCTCAAAGCTACCCAGGGAAGGGAATTAGCACATTGGGAGTGGTGGCAGCAAAAGCAGATCTAAGCTGGTAGAGAAGCTTAGAGGTTTTCATGCAGGTCCCTACATCTGTACCCTAAAGTTCAGAGTGGCGAAGGAACCTTGACAGGACTGGAACACTGAACCTCGCAGGAGATACTCCTACATTATTTCCCTTTCCAGTAGCTATGATCTCTCAGCACAACCTCTGGATTGCCAACTCTCACAATTTTACTGCGAGTCTCATTACATTTGGAGTTCTAAGCTTTTGGAGTCCTATGAGGACATGACATTAGCTTCTTTAGTTTTAAAAGTACGTTTCTAGCTCTCCTGGTTGCATAGAAAACCTTGAAAACCATTAACGCTAAAGGCTCCAAATCCAGAAGGCAAATAAAAAGACCCCTTAATTTATTATCTTTTAAAAAATGTCATGATATTTTAAGCCAATCTCTTACTGCTTTTGGGCTTGACTCATACTTTTTGAATGCCTGGGACTGGCTATCCTGTAAAAGAAGTTCTTGCTTGGACAGGCTGCTCATGCTTTCTCTCTCTCTCTCTAGCTGTGGTAGTGCAGGAAACTTTGTATGGGCCCTCTGACATGTGCTCTTACTCTCTGTATGGCAGTGCAGCAAATTTTGTACATAGAGCACAGGACTATACTGCAGTCCAGATGTTGCATGGCTTCTATTAGAGAGATCTATGCATCCACAACTCCTAATGGTTTTCTTTTGTTTATCACAGCCCAGATAGTAAAGGAGCTAGAGAGGGAAAAAACCTGTGACTTTCCATCCTGCTGGCTGTTGGCATGTTATATATTACACCTGAGCCAAGAAAATTTCCCCCAGTTTTTAGCCAACTGGAAATACCACACCCACCCCTTTCAGGCAAGATGATGACTTCACAAGGACATTTAGGCATTCAGGTTCACTTGTGGTGCTGGAATTTCCCTGTAATACAGAAACGTCTGTCCTTCTCCTAGCATCTTGAAGCAGAGTAGGAAGAGGAAAACACACCAAATGATCCTCAAATAGAACTACTGTCTATCTAGAACAAAAGCAGGGGTTTGATTTATGTTTTCGGTGCACACAAGCTCACAGCCTTGATTTAGGGTATGTCTACACTACGAAATTAGGTCGAATTTATAGAAGTCATTTTTTTAGAAATCGTTTTTATACAGTCGATTGTGTGTGTCCCCACACAAAATGCTCTAAGTGCATTAAGTCGGCGGACTGCGTGCACAGTACTGAGGCTAGCATCGGCTTCCGGAGCGTTGCACTGTGGGTAGCTGTGGGTAGCTATCCCACAGTTCCTGCAGTCTCCGCCACGCATTGGAATTCTGGGTTGAGATCCCAAAGCCTGATGGGGCAAAAACATTGTTGCGGGTGGTTCTGGGTACATGTCGTCAGGCCCCCTCTCCCTCCGTGAAAGCAACGGCAGACAATCGTTTCATGCCTTTTTTCCTGGGTTACCTGTGCAGACGCCATACCACGGCAAGCATGGAGCCCGCTCAGCTCACCGTTACTGTACGTCTCCTGGGTGCTGGCAGACGTGGTACTGCATTGCTACACAGCAGCAGCTCATTGCCTTTTGGCAGCAGACGGTGCATTACGATTGGTAGCCGTTGTCATCATACTCCTGGGTGCTCTTTTAGCCGACCTCGGTGAGGTCGGTCAGGGGCACCTGGGTAGACATGGAAGTGACTCAGCCAGGTCATTCCCTTTTCAAGTTTCGTCTCCTGGAGACTCAGTCCTGCTGGCAGTTGTACTGCACCATCTTTTAGTGAGCAGCCAGGAGATGACGATGGCTAGCAATCGTACTGCACCGTCTTCTGGCGAGCACCCAGGAGATGACGATGGCTAGCAATCATAATGCAGCATCTTCTGCCGAGCATCCAGGAGATGACGATGGCTAGCAGTCGTACTGCACTGTCTGCTGCCAGCCTAAGATGTATAAGATAGATGGAGTAGATCAAAACAAGAAATAGACCAGATTTGTTTTGTATTCATTTGCTCCTCCCTCCCTCCCTCCGTGAAATCAACGGCCTGCTAAACCCAGGGTTTTGAGTTCAATCCTTGAGGGGAGCATTCTGTGTGACAGTTGTTTGTGTTTCTCTTTGTTGCAAAGCCACCCCCTTTGTTGATTTTAATTCCCTGTAAGCCAAGTCATCAGTCACCCCCAGGGCTGCCCAGAGGATTCAGGGGGCTTGGGGCAAAGCAATTTTGGGGGCCCCTTCCATAAAAAAAAAGTTGCAATACCATAGAATACTATATTCTCACGGGTGCCCCTGTGGGGCCCGGGGCAAATTGCCCCACTTGCCCCTCCCTCTGGGCGGCCCTGGTCGCCCCTCCCTCCGTCAGAGCATGGCAGACAATCGTTTTGCACCTTTTTTCAGCACAGACACCATAGCACTGGGAATATGGAGCCCGCTCAGATCACCGTGGCAATTATGAGCACTGTAAACACCACGCGCATTATCCAGCAGGATATGCAGAACCAGAACCTGCAAAAGTGAAACCAGGTGATGAGGCAACGGCAGCGCAGTGACAAGAGTGATGAGGACATGGACATAGACTTCTCACAAAGTACGGGCCCCGGCAATGTGCACATCATGGTGTTAATTGGGCAGGTTCATGGCATGGAACGCCGATTCTGGGCCCGGGAAATAAGCACAGACTCGTGGGACCGCATAGTGTTGCAGGTCTGGGACGATTCCCAGTGGCTGCGAAACGTTCGCATGCGTAAGGGCACTTTCATGGAACTTTGTGACTTGCTTTCCCCTGCCTTGAAGCACCAGGATACCAAGATGAGATCAGCCCTCACAGTTGAGAAGTGAGTGGCGATAGTCCTGTGGAAGCTTGCAACGCCAGATAGCTACCTGTCAGTCGGGCATCAATTTGGAGTGGGCAAATCTACTGTGGGGGCTGCTGTGATCCAAGTAGCCAATGCAATCAAAGAGCTGCTGATATCAAGGGTAGTGACTCTGGGAAATGTGCAGGCCATAGTGGATGGCTTTGCTGCAATGGGATTCCCTAACTGTGGTGGGGCGATAGACGGAACCCATATCCCTATCTTGGCACTGGAGCACCAAGCCAGCGAGTACGTAAACTGAAAGGGGTACTTTTCAATGGTGCTGCAAGCACTGGTGGATCACAAGGGACGTTTCACCAACATCAACGTGGGATGGCCGGGAAAGGTACATGATGCTCGCATCTTCAAGAACTCTGGTCTGTTTCAAAAGCTGCAGGAAATAACCATTGGGGATGTTGAAATGCCTACAGTTATCCTTGGGGACCCAGCCTACCCCTTAATGTCATGGCTCATGAAGCCATACACAGGCTGTCTGGACAGTAGTCAGGAGCTGTTCAATTATAGGCTGAGCAAGTGCAAAATGGTGGTAGAATGTGCATTTGGATGTTTAAAAGCGCACTGGTGCAGTTTTCTGACTCGGATAGACCTCAGCAAAAAGGACAGTTACCAGTTACACTGATTGTGTGGATCGCTTCTGGGCATGGAGTTGCGACAGGAGTCGCACGACTTGAAGCCTGGGCCACGGGGCATGCCCCGAGCAGGCACTCACAAAAGAAAGTTCAGTAATGGAAGAGATCAGTGAAACTGGATACCACTAAGCTAGACACGCTGCAGCTACGCTAAACTGGAGCAAGTTCCGACTACCTTCACTGGTGGCAAGAAGGAACTGAGGGTGGGGGGAGCACGCAGCCCCTTTATGGCGCGATATGTCAGCGCCACTCCAGGGGTCGCAGCAGTGCTCCCCCACTACGGATACTGCTAAGGGAAAAACTTCCGGCACTGGTGCACGTGGCGAGCACGCACACCTATAGTGGAATACACCTGAGCAACACATCTTGAAGAACCAATATTCCCATTGTTATTACTGCTTGCTGTGCGCTCCACAATATCTGTGAGAGTAAGGGGGAGATGTTTATGGTGGGGTGGGAAGTTGAGGCAAATCGCCTGGCCACTGATTATGTGCAGCCAGACACCAGGGCGGTTAGAAGAGTACAGGAGGGCGTGCTGCGCATCAGAGAAGCTTTGAAAACCAGTTTCATGACTGGCCAGGCTATGGTGTGAAAGTTCTGTTTGTTTCTCCTTGATGAAAACCCGCCCCCTTGGTTCACTCTACTTCCTTGTAAGCCAGCCAAGACCTCCCCCCTTCGATCACCGCTTGCAGAGGCAATAAAGTCATTGTTCCTTCACAATCATGCATTCTTTATTAATTCATCACACAAATAGGGAGATAACTGCCAAGGTAGCCCGGGAGGGGTGGGGGAGGAGGGAAGCACCGGGTGGTGTGGGGGAGGAGGGAAGGACAAGGCCACACTGCACTTTAAAACTTAAAAACTTTAAAACTTATTGAATGCCAGCCTTCTGTTGCTTGGGCAATCCTCTGGGGTGGAGGTGTTGGGTGGCCGGAGGCCCCCCCACCGCGTTCTGTGGCGTCTGGGTGAGGAGGCTATAGAACTCGGGGAGGAGGGCGGTTGGTTATACAGGGGCTGTAGCGGTGGTCTGTGCTCCTGCTGCCTTTCCTGCAGCTCAACCATACGCTGGAGCATATGAGTTTGATCCTCCAGCAGCCTGAGCATTGCCTCCTGCCTTCTGTCAGCAACATGAAACCACCGATCATCTTCAACCCACGTACTCTCTTCAGCCCGCCACCTCTCCTCGCGTTCATATTGTGCTTTCCTGCACTCTGACATGGTCTGCCTCCACGCATTCTGCTGTGCTCTGTGAGCTCAGAGAACATTTCATCCCGAGTGCATTTTTTTCTCCTTCTAATCTTTGTTAGCCTCTGTGAAGGAGAAACATATGCAGCTGGTGGAGGAAAAAAAAGGGAGAGTGGTAGTTAAAAAGACACATTTTATAGAACACTGGGTACACTCTTTCATGGTAAACCTTGCTGTTAACATTACATAGCACATGTGCCTTCGTTACAAGGTCGCATTTTGCCTCTTATTGAGGGTATGCCGGTTTGGTGAGAGAGATCACTCACGCAGGGCTGGGCAACAGAATTCGGCTTGCAGGCAGCCATGGTAAGCCACAGTCTTTTGGCTTCTTTAACCATCATAACATGTGGGAATGGTTTCAAACAGCAGCGCCCTCATTTCCCATACCAAGCAGCCATTGGGTTGGCCATTTAAAATGGGTTGGCAATTTAAAAGGAGGGGCTGCAGTTTCTGGGTTAACGTGCAGCACAAACCCAACTAACCCCCCCCACACACACACACCCAATTCTCTGGGATGATGGCTTCACGCCTCCCCACACCATGTGGCTAACAGTGGGGAACATTTCTGTTCAGCCACAGGCAAACAGCCCAGCAGGAACGGGCACCTCTGAATGTCCGCTTAATAAAACCACCCTATTTCAACTAGGTGACCATGAATGATATCACTCTCCTAAGGATAACACATAAAGAACGGATGTTGTTTGAATGCCAGCAAACACCGGGACCATAGGCTGCAATGCTTTGTTCTGCAATGATTCCTGACTACGTGCTACTGGCCCGGAGTGGTAAAGTGTCCTACCGTGGAGGACGGAATAAGGCTGCCCTCCCCAGAAACCTTTTGCAAAGGCTTTGGGAGTACATCCAGGAGAGCTTTATGGAGATGTCCCTGGAGGATTTCCACTCCATCCCCAGATACGTTAACAGACTTTTCCAGTAGCTGTACTGGCCGCGAATGCCAGGGCAAATTAATCATTAAACACGCTTGCTTTTAAACCATGTATAATATTTACAAAGGGACACTTACCAGAGGTCCTTTCTCCGCCTTCAGGGTCCGGGAGCCCACCTTGGGTGGATTCAGGGGGTACTGGCTCCAGGTCCACGGTGAGAAACAGATCCTGGCTGTTGGGGAAACCGGTTTCTCCGCTTCCTTGCTGTGAGCTATCTTCCTCATCCCCAAAACCCGCGTCCGTGTTGCGTTCTACTCCATTGATGGAGTCAAAGCACAGGGTCGGGGTAGTGGTGGCTGCACCCCTAGAATGGCATGCAGCTCATCTTAGAAGCAGCATGTTTGGGGCGGTGACCTGGAGCGTCCGTTTGCCTCTCTGGTTTTTTGGTAGGCTTGCCTGAGCTCCTTAATTTTCACGTGGCACTGCTGCGAGTGCCTATTATAGCCTCTGTCCTTCATGCCCTTGGAGATTTTTTCAAATGTTTTGGCATTTTGCTTACTGGAACGGAGTTCAGCTAGCATGGATTCGTCTCCCCATACAGCGGTCAGATCCCGTACCTTCCGTTCGGTCCATGATGGAGCTCTTTTGTGATTCTGGGACTCCATGGTCACCTCTGCTGATGAGCTCTGCATGGTCACCTGTGCTGATCAGCTCACCACCTGGCCAAACAGGAAATGAAATTCAAAAGTTTGCGGGACTTTTCCTGTCTACCTGGTCAGTGCATCTGAGTTGAGAGTGCTGTCCAGAGCGGTCACAATGGAGCACTCTGGGATAGCTCCCGGAGGCCAATACCGTCGAATTGCATCCACGCTACCCCAAATTCGACCTGGCAAGGCCGATTCCACCCTCGTTGGGGGTGGAGTAAAGAAATCAATTTTAAGAGCCCTTTAAGTAAAAAAAAAGGGCTTCATCGTATGGACGGGTGCAGGGTTAAATCGAGGTAACGCTGCTAAATTTGACCTAAAATTGTAGTGTAGACCAGGCCTTAGTAATCTACTAACAGGCTTTTTTCACTCCATCTCAGTTATGCTATATTAGGAATTACCATTAGAGGGCACTGCCTCTCCCAGTAGGAATTAGGTTAATTTCTTTACATATAGATTTCAGCCATCTGGAAATGTGCATTTATCACGATTGTGAAATCCTGAAACTGGTGTGCAGCAAGAATTCCACTTTCACATTTGTTACATTTTCCTCTCGAAAGCTCTTCAGGAATGTGTGGAATTTGGACGTCTGAGCCCAGACACACACACAAACACAGAGTAAAAACTCCCACTTCTCAAATGTCTCTGAATCAGCAATGGATGATCATGAACTTCATGGAACATTACAGATTTTATTCCTTTGCTCTCCTCCCCCTTCCTCTACCCCTTTTTTACTAGCAGATTTAAAGAAGGTGGGGAGAAATTCCCATCCTTTTAAAAGCACAAGAAGTTCAGCTCTGGGCTGCATTCACCTTTTCCTCCACAGAAGAGAAGAAACAGGCAGGCCTCTTTTGGTAGAACTTGATCTGTCTAAATTATGTGTAAATTGGAATGCCAGGGACACTGGTTACTACTATGTGTAAAAGACAAAGACCCCTCTCCCCATTCTGTGAGTCAGCTTCACACCTGCCAGAAAGCTGTATGTCTTTAAACATCCACATTTTCCCCTCCTATAGCTCTTTCCTTAGCTAAACCCATCAGTGGAATATGCTTGGAGAATTATATTCTTTTATGCATAGTGTCAACACCATCCAGAATCAATTTACACAAAGACAACGAATGACATCTGTGCTGCTATGTCCACGAGCAAAGGCAACATTTCTGCTGAAGAGGTAACCTTCCTGGAAAAGGATTGGGCCCAGTTAGGTTTCCAGAGCTTTCCCATTCCCCCAAGGCTCAGACATCCTGCAGTCTTCTATTTTGGATGTACTTCCTGCGTCCCTCCCCCATTCAGAACTGCTTCCCTTTTTCATTCAGAAACTGAGGAGGAAACCAAACAAAAAACACCTAGGCAGGAATTTGAAGTGTCATACAGGAAACAAACTTCCTCTGAGAAGGGAGGAAAGGGCCACTGCTGCTGTTAAAGTTCATTTTGGAGGGTTGGGGGGAGAAAGAGGCTATTTAGAGACAGCTCTAAAACTTCAGGCTGGGATTTGCTTGCAAGTGCCCTGGGTTGAAGTGTTAATTATTTCAAATAAATTAGATGAGGGAATTCTCTCCGTGTACACTAGAGTAGATTTAATAAAATGGGTGGTGTTCACATGAGACAGGCACAAGGGAATCCCACATTGGTATCATCCTGTACTGAATTTATGCCCTCCTTCTTTGATTCCCCAAAGCAGAGGGCTGGTTGCTTGGCCGGTGTAAGCTGGCATAGTTCCACTGAATTTGATGAAGCGATGCCTAGTTATGTCAGTGAAGCATCTCGCCCAGAGAAAAAAGTTAAATGCTTTGTACGTTTGCAATGTAAACTCCTTGGCAGAAAGTGAAGAGAGACTTTCTGCCTGCCGAGTAACACATTTCTACTAAATTAGTAGGCCTTTTACTCACTAAAGCCAAGTTCTGAGATGGTGAAACCACCAATATGTGAACAGTAAAGGGAGTCATTATTTACCCAGTGTGAGAAGCTAGCTGCATCATCTACAGTACCAGGGAAAACACAGATACCCTAAGTCGCTGTATAGTCATTTACACCAGAGCAAAGTGGGTGTCCCTAACACCATTGGGTAGCATTCTGCACCCCCTTGGCACAGGTGTAAATGACTGCCTAAAGGGTAGGGCAATAAAGAATCAGGCCCAGAATACTGAAGTCTTCCCTGGACAGGTGAGAGGGAGGTTGATTGTCAGCAAATTGTTTAAAGGTTTGTAGTTACGGCAAGGAAGTCAAAACATCTGCTGTGTTAGCATCGGGGGATCTCAAACCTCTTTTTGTATTTATTTTTTTAAAAGTTTGCACATTCCTCTTTCTGTAAATATTGTGTAGTGGAAGGTACTAGACTGACTATTCATCCACGACTAGAGATTAATATCTTTTTAAATGAAAAATATTTTCTCAGTTTGCCAAAGGATGAAGATTTTTTCCTTGTATGTGGTCTGAAGACCCCGTTCCAGTTTTGCTAATCAGGCAGGAACCTCATTTTGTAGCATAATTAGGTAACCACACTTTTTTTTCCCCTACTGAACCTTTAAATGTCAGTTTAGATGGTGACTAATTTATTACTTGTATTGCAGTACTAGCACCCATCAGGATCTCACTGTTAGGTATCCTACAAACACATAGGAAGATACCGTCCCCCACTCAAAGAGCTTAGAAAGTAAGGCCTTGATCTTGCAAGGTGGATACCCTGCACTCACAGGAAGTCAATGGGGAAATGCCCATGTAGATTAGATTTTAAATTGTGCCTCTTATTTTAAGCCTGTTTCTATATTTCTTTTAAAATCACTACATCTCTCTGCTTCTGGGTTTCTCTAGCTTAAAAATAATAGCTAGTTGTGTTTTGTTTTTTTAAACTGCTACCTCATAGATTTTCTAAGATATTTTCAAACTCCATACGACACTTATCCTATGAGCATTTGGGGACTCAAGTGACTTTATAAACACGAATAGGCCCACTCAACTTGATGGAACCACACACGTATAAAAAGTTAATCTTGTGCTTAAATCTTGTAGGATTGAGGCCTAAAATCCCAGCTAAACTAACCGCGTATGCATGACCCCATGCGCCGCCCTCTGCACACTACAGTGCACACAGCCTCTCATCTTTCGCCCTCCTCACACTTCCCCATCCAAGATGCAGTGCAAAGGTTAGTGAAGAGTCCAGATGATGTAACAGTGATGATGGAAGCAGTGGTTGGTGCTCACCTGGTGATGGTGAGGCAGTGGAACTGAGGTACCTGGAGATGGGCGAAAGGAGATCAGAGAGGACAATCTGTCAAAAGGGATCACACCAGGGTTCTGTGTTCGTTATGGAATGTACAGTATGCAGTAGTGATATGACAGCTGGAGAGGTGCAGTTCTGCTCCCCACTACTGGGGTGGGGGATGTCCTGGTGCCATCTCAGGGGTCTCGCCATCCCTTTGAAGGTGCTGCTACTTCTCTCCCTATCCTATGAGAAAGGCGCTTCGTTTTTGGTTTTTACCAGAAAATACCTGGGTTTTACAAAAGCTATGATTCAGTGTGTACGGCTTTTTCACCCAAATTTTAGACCACTCCAGTATAAAATTGTCCACTCCAGTAAATAAAAATGCTGATTTTGTTAAGAAAATCCAATACATTACATTAGATAGACTAATTTATTATTAACATAAACACATCTAAGTATAAATGTTAAAATAAGGCAAGTAGCGGAAGATACACACACGCAAGTGCGAGCCTATATGTATGTACTCAATGTACAGTTCATGAAGTAAACCACAGCACTGAAATGTTTTTACTACTCTTACTTTTCTCTATTTGTTCCTTTTTTCTGTCCTCCCATCTCCTCCTATTAACCCCGATATTTCACCAGAAAATGGAGAAGTTAATTTTTTGCACCAATTTTCACCCATTTTTAAATTTTTATAATAAACACAGATAAAGTCCCTGGGAAATTTTAAACAAAATAAAGGGCTTTGCCTATAAATAACACCACACAAACAGGGGTATCCTTTCCTTGTATAGCAAGAAACAGGAATTTCTTCAAAGAGTAGTTTATTGCCTCATTATTAAGTCATTGAAAAAACTAGATCTTTTGCACCACTGAGACCTTCTTACAAGGATACAGATTCATATAAAAACTGCAAAATCTAATAATGAGAATGTCACACCTAAAGTTATAAAGTTGGTGGACCACTGCCTTCTAGCTACAGGTAAAGTCAGATACGATAAATCCATGCTGTGTTTGGCCCTGCATCAGAGTGAACCAGAAGCTAGAGATGGGGGGGGGGGGGGGAACTATTTGACCATTCAGGCCAGTGCAGGCTTGAAATGGAGATCAAACGTGTATTAGGTTCAGTTCAGAGGAATCAGCCATCAACACCATTTTCAGCCTCTTTTCACCTATGAGTAGTGCTCAGGAGTTAAGGACAGGAAGCCATATGTTTGCAATAACATCCCATTCTCCTGTGTTGCAGTCACCTTTTCCTCTTGACTTCCCTTAAAAGCTGTGCTTTAGCAAAGTTCCAGCTGCATCTGCTTGCCATTACTTGTCTATAAATATTCAAACTTCCAACATCTTCTTTGGCACACATACATAAATACACACTCACTGTGCTAGTCTCCACCCACCAGTTTATAACAATCGAACAGGTTAGTGATAGCACCAGATTTTAAAAGCTTTGGCCCTTTGCTTGCCAAAAGCTCCCAGGGTCCAATTTTCATATCTTTACACAGCCATATACCTCATCAGTGCTTACATTAACCAAAAGAGGCCAGTCCCAGGTGTTAGTCCATGGACACTGGTTTCAGGGTCTGACTTGGCCAAGGGCACATCAGTTCTCTTACTAATTAGTGGACGCAGACACCTGACTACATATACCAGGTGGTGAACTCCACTTGCACCCAGTAAATCTGCAGCTTTTGCAATTAACAAGGCAGTTCCTGAATTTGACTAGGAAATCCCAAAGATTAAAAAGACAAAATATTCAATGCTCTCAGCAATGAGGAAGGAAGAGACAAAATGATCCACTGGTCAGTGAGAGATCATTACAGAAGAGCTGAAGGATAACCTTTAACTCTAACTGGCCTAAATGTGTTCCAGGCTCCAAAGAATACAGCTGAACTCATGCTAAGTGTAAAAAATACCTCACTTGAAATCTCATCTACATTATTGACAGGAAATTGCCTGCGGAACAGGAAGGAGCTGTGAGCTTTTCCTCCGAAAAGAACCCAAGCTCCCCCATCTACCCTAAAGGATTATTAATCACTGATCCAATCCAGCAGCTGCACAGCAAAGAGGGATTAAGAAAAGGAAGAAACAACCAGTGGAAATATTACAACGCATCATAGTTTGTTTTAAAGAAAGCACGATTGGCCACCATCTGCTGCCTGACGTCAGACACAGGGATAGCAGCACTGGCTGAAAGGGAAATGGACCCTGCCTTTGGTGATGCATTTCTTGTGGCTGTTTGTTACTTTTGCAGGTGTGCACCAGTCCTGTGCTCACCAGTGTTTGGACAGGAAAACGCTGTGGGTGCCCTTCAATAAAGGATACCCTGGGTCCCCTCCATTTTGGAACCTTAAAGGCTTACAGCACATGTGATGCCAAATACACAAAGCTAAATGAGCATATATCCTGATATCTGAAAGAGTACTGGAACCAAGGACTTAGTTGTGTATAAACAAAGCTAGTAATCAGACTGGGCAATCATGATAATCAGGTGTAACCACGGGAATAAGTTAAATGGATGGTTGACTAAAGCCCCATGATTTTGGAAGGAGTTCCAGTGCAGGAGAAATTCATCCAGCCGGAAGACTCCTTCACATGGGAGTCTATTCCCAACATATGGGCTGCATGAGGATAAAAGATGGCTAGAAGATAAGTCCTCCATCCCAGTGAGCAGGAATGGAAGACAGATAGAAGATTCTGGAAGGGGAAGAAAAAGGAGCTGAAGAGGTCTGGGGGTAAAACAAGATGGTAGATGACCAAGAAAAGAGCCAGAGAAAAAATTGGTGGGAGAAACCCAAGGAAGGGAGAAAAATGAGGGTGGATGAGAAGCAAAGAAAGGACCTGCTCAGTTGACTCAGTTGGGTGACGGGGATGATGGGCCATTCTTTGCTATGGCTTGCCCTATTAATGATGCTGTATGACTATTAAATTTTAATGGTCTTCATGAGGTTTTCAACAGTTGTTACTTTCTTCAGGTACATGCAAGGGGAGCTACACTTGAAAGAGGGAAGCTATCCAGCCCTCTCTCCTTTCAGCACCAGGGCCCCTTCACACAGAGCTAATACATTTGGGCTGCAGAGGATGGGGAGCTCCCATTAGTTCTATGATTGTCTGACAGACAGGATAAAGACTGAGCGTTCTCCCCCACTCTGCTCCAAGCATCACCTTCACATAAAACCAGATTACAACCCAGCATGGCGTTCTAAAATACAGACTCCTCAAACTGTGAACCCACCATTCGAATGAGCCACTGGGGAAATGAACGTGTTGCCAATATGGATTGCCTAAGAGTTTTGGTGACTAATGTGGAGTTGACAAAGTCTCTCAGACAAGAAGACAATGGTGGTAAGATTTCTCTCATTAACATGCAGTTAAAATTGAATCAGAATGGATTCAATGTTGAACAGTTTTAATGAAGCAAATGTCAAGCAAGCATATCATCTTCTTAAACAAAGAAAGTCTAAAAGTTTAATTGCAAAAACACTTGTACAGAAAACTTGGCATTTCAACAATTCCAAACACATTAATCCAGCAAATGGACTCCATTTTAATGTTTTTGTTAACATTTCTCAGAGCAAAGAAAATGTCTGACCCTGCTCCTCCCCTCACCACCCACTTAATTTTTTTTGTCAGCCAACATACTGAAAAATGTAAACTGAAGTGACACTCATGAAAAACACTGAAAAGGCAAAATTCATTTTTCATTGGATAAATCAGTGCAGATATGAAGCTTCTTAATGAGACAAAACATCATCTGTAATATTGTTGGAGAGCAAGAACTCACACCATACCCCCCCCACCCCAGCTGCTTCAAAATGGGCCATGTCATCACATCTCTCTTCCTCTGTGTTGGGGAAAAGGGAAAGGCTGGTCAGTCAGCATGCAGCTAACGGTAAGTACCCACTTGACTCTCCCATCTAAGAACAGGCATGCTTTGCCCAACACAGAGATATGTTGGCAATGTGCCAGGAGCTGACGGCTACATCTGATTTGTGTAAGATAGGGCAACTTGCAGTCATCCACACCTTAAATATGGACACAAAGTGGATCAAGCCCTCGCATCTCCATGGGGTGTATCTCTGTATTAAAGATAAGAGTTACCACTGACTGATTTGTTAGAACTCTCTGGGCCCAGGTTTTGGCTGTGGACTGCACTTAGGCTACTCCCACTTCAATACAGCAGCCAATTGCCACAATTACTAAACGGTGTGAGATGGAGGTGCTTTTTCCTGAAATGCTATTTATCTA
Organism: Terrapene triunguis; assembly: GCF_002925995.2. Classification (NCBI taxonomy): domain Eukaryota; kingdom Metazoa; phylum Chordata; order Testudines; family Emydidae; genus Terrapene; species Terrapene triunguis. The sequence goes on from NW_020664418.1 coordinate 15,620,821, forward strand.
CAGGATGTTCTCCCACAACTTGTTCACTACAGAATTCAGAACTAGTTCATGCTAACATCTGCTGGTCTTGCCCAGTGTTCCCTCTAATTTTTCCCACCCATGTGCAGAATGAATCACTTTCATATTGGTGCACATAACAAAATTCATGTGGTGGGGGTGGGACCGAGGGGTTCGGAGCATGGGAGGGGGCTCAGGGCTGGGGCAGAGGGTTGGGTGCAGGGGGTGAGGGATCCAGCTGGGGTTGCAGGTTCTCAGGTGGGGCCGGGGATGAGGAGCTCAGGGCTGGGGCAGAGGGTTGGGGTGCAGGGGGTGAGGGCTCTGGCTCGGGGTGTGGACTCTAGGGTGGGGCTAAGGATGATAGGTTTGGGGTGCAGGAGGGTGCTCCTGGGCTACGGCGGGGAGAGAGGACTCCCCCCAGCTCTCTCCCCCTACAGCAGCACCTGGGCTGGGGGGGGGGAAGGTGCCTCTCCCTGCCGCGGCAGCTCTGGAGCTGGGGCTGCAGAATAGGTGCCCCTCCCCTGGCCCCAGCAGGTCCGGGCTGCTCCTGGGTCCGGGCCCGGCTGCGAGGCCCCGGCCATGGCTGAGCCTGATCTGGCTGTCCCTGGGCCCGGGCCACCCTGGCTGCGGCAGGTCCCCGGGAGGAGTCCCCGGGAGGATTCCCCGAGCGCCTGCGCAGCGCTAAATAGGATGTTGTGAGGTTGCACAGATTACAGGGAACTTAGGTTTTGCCTATGTTAAGGAAAAAGAAAGCCAATGCCCCAAGTTGCAGCTCTTGTGGGTGAAGTCTTGAAAAATGAGGAGAGAGAAGACAAAAACGAGTCCCTCCGTGAAGGAAGACTCGAGCTTACACGCAAATCCTTGCTGTTTGGCTTCAGTGAAGGTACCAACTGCAAGGCAAGGGGTGAGTGAGCCCCTGTCACAGAGGGCTTTGACTTGGAGGTGGCTTCAAGCACCTGTGAAATCTGTGCAGCATGCACTAAAGAGTGGAAAAGGAGGAACTACTTTTTAATCTTCAAATATAAAATTGCAGATGCTTACATTGCAGATCTGTGAAACTGTTCTTGCTTGCATCAGCATGGCAAGGTAATAAAAGCAATCCCAGTTCATGATAGGAAAAGTCCCAAGATTTTCTGAAGGAGGAGTAGGAAGGTGGCATGTAGAACGGAGAGCATGTTTGGACCATCATAGTAAAGCCCAAGGGTATTCAAGAAGTTCTCAACTGAAGCCTGAACTAATAATCTGACAGGAGCCCAAGGGCTGCAAATAATTTGCATAAGACGGTGCAGACAGTACATGTCTTCATCTTTGACAAGCAGGTGAGGTGCAATTCAGAGAAACTACAGAGCTTGGCACACAAAAAGACACTTGCCATGAGTGAAAGGCCACTCAGATCAAGCTGGAACATCCCATGCAGGAAGCAGTAGTCTCCAGAATATTCACTTTTGTATTAAAGGTGAGGGTAGCCATGGGCTGCACTGCGGAATTCTGTGCGCCACAATTTGCTCACCTCTGCTAAAGCTGCTCTCTGCGGTTGCACTTCATTGCAGGCCCCTTTTATAAAAATGGTTCCTTAGCGCTACAACAGCAGATGGACAGAGGGAAATGTAATTCCCCTGCCTGTTTCCCTTTGTGGTGGAGAGACGACTTGGAACATAATATAATTCGCTCAAGCAGGCTGCAGCTCACATCATATTAGACAAAGCAACATATCAGCGGACAGAAAAGCGACGTGTTTTATTTTAGTCTAAAATAAAGTTTTGCACTTTTCCTGCTGGCTGAGAGAAGCCAGCCTTTCACTTTCTCTCTTGATTACCGCTGACCTTTTCAGCAGTAAAATGCTGCACCAGACATTTTCAATAGATAGGAACAGCAGAATCTTGCTGAGAAGCAGGACACTGTATATGTGCAGCAGAAATGCTTGGAAAGAGTAGCTGGGAGGGGGAAAAGAGAGAGCCCTTCCTTCGGGGCCACTCAGTCATGAAGCGCCAGCCACAGCCAATACCAGCAGGAAGGAACCTCGTTGTACGAGATGCAACCTAGCACAAAAAAGAGAAGCTTGCACTGAAGACACGACAGGCGGGGTAGTAAGGAAGGCTGTGTCTATCATAGCAAAGAATACAGGTGTTGCTATACAGTGCAGCAAACATCAACTAACAAGAAAAGGACAAAAGGAGAACTGGAAAGGGAGAAGGAAACCCCACAGAAAGGATGAAGAGATACAAAGCAACATAACATTTCAAAGCTCTATTACCACAACACGAAGGCTGCCTCCACTACACAGACTGGAAGCAGATTCACCTCCATTGTTGTCCAGTCCACAGAGTGTGTGGGTATCTCCCCACCCAGCTGAAATGATGGAAAACTGATGATTGTACAGTAGTCACATGTTCTGAAAGCTTTACATGGAGGACAGTTCAAATGTTTAGTGGCTGGTGCCTGTGGCTTCATAGGAGCTTTTAATTCATTAAACAGTTTGCCCCATAGGCAAGCTGCTTAGGCAGGGACCAGGACAGATCCTGAAGTCCTGCCTCCCACCTCCAGTCTGTTTCCATCATGGCTTTTCATTCCTCACTGGCTCAATCACTTTTGTAAGACACCCCTGGGCTAGGAGACCTGCAGATGAAACAGAAACATAAATGTTAGAAGTTTAGACCAGTCTGTCAAAATAAACAGGACTTTGTGAAGAGATTGGAAAGTTGTTAATTTGAAGGGACCATATTAAAGTACACTAGATAGCTGGAAAACCTACAGAGAAAGAAGTTTATCAAGTTGCTTGGACAACTTTCCATTGAGAAACCAGAATATGATCCTTTATAAGAGTTATCAGGGAGTCAGCTCAGAGTTACCTCTGAAAATCACCTTTGAATCTGTGTTTCAGCCCAAACACTTGTTTTCAAATAAACTATTTTCCCCATATAAGTATGTATCTTTGGGGCACGGACTGTCTACTGCTCTGTGCCTGTACAATGCCCACACTAAGGGGCCCCATTCTTGGTTGGTCCCTAAGCACTACTGTAATAAATATTATTAATAATAATCATATAATGTAACTCCCTAGGCTCCTGGGGTTCTATGTGCCTGTAACTCAGGGAGTGGCACACTGTCCCTGGGAGGAAAGGGGAGCCAAGGCAGACTCAGAGTCGGCTAGGAAACCAAAGAGGGAGAGAGGAGAGTCACTATGTATAGGGCCCCACAAATTCATGGTCATGAAAAAGCTTCATGGACGATGAAATCTGATCTTTTGTGTACTTTTACCCTATACTGTAGAGATTTCATGGGGAAGACCAGCGTTTCTCAAACTGGGGGCCTCGACCTAAAAGGGGACCATGGGGGCAGTGGGGTGTCAGAAGGGTATTGTAGAGGCTGGTCGCGGTATTGCCACCCTTACTTCTGCGCTGCCTTCAGTGCTGGGTGGCTGGAGAGCAGCGGTTGCTGGCTGAGGGCCCAGCTCTGAAGGCAGCAGCGCAGAAGTAAGGGTGGCAATACCATACTATGCCATCCTTACTTCTGCGCTGCTGCTGGCAGCGGTTCTGCCTTCAGAGCTGGGCTCCCAGCCAGCAGCTGCCATTTTCTGGCTGCCCAGCTCTGAAGGCAGCACCGCCGCCAGCAGCAGCACAGAAGTAAGGGTGGCAATACCACAACTGCCCTACAATAACCTTGTGACCCCTCTACAATCCCCTTTTGGGTCAGGAGCCCTACAGTTACAACACTGAAATTTGAGATTTAAATAATCTGAAATAATGAAATTTATGATTTTTAAAATCCTATGACAGTAAAATTGACCAAAATGGACCATGAATTTGGTAAGGCCTTAACTATGTAGAATACCAGGGGCCCAGTTGGCTTGGGGGAAGATAGCATGCAGTCTGCTTGGAGGAGGGGGCAGAGTGAAATGATTGACAAGTGAAAGCCCAGGAAGCTGAGTTAGCCTTACCAACAGGGAGTGAGCTGCCATCCCTTGGAAACCCTGGAGGTGGGAAAAGCCATTTTGGAGTAGGAAAGGGCAGGACTGGCTGTGTGGGGAGCTGGTGAGTCCCAGGCATGCATGCAGGGTTCCTCCAAGAATTGGCCTCTGGGGACCTGGAAGCAACATCCCTCAGTTTGGGCCTTACCCTCTCCAAGGTGACTCCTAGTTTGTAGAGTTTTGTTGGGAAAATTCCCCCCAGCCAGGCTGAGTTAGCCCTTTAGCTCCCTAGGAAAAAATCAGTCACCACATGGCACCACCACTGCTCTGGCTGCTAGTCCAGGGCTGGTGCCAGCTGAGAATGCATCTGAGCACTAGGGTAGGAGACTAAAAAGTTTGGATTTTTAGTATAGTTTTGTAACCTGCACCTTGAGCCCTGCATCCCTTTGCGGTAAGGGGAAATCCTGGGTCCAGAAGCAGCCTGATTCCTGCATGAAGAGGACACTTGATAGCAGCGATCATCAGCCCTTCTGCAGTAATTGAGGAGTCCAGAGCCATCTCTGAACCGGAGGATCATTCGCGGAGTTGTGAGAGCATGCTTTAGTTAGCTAGTCAGAGAGATTGTTTAGGAGACCCTCCTACTCCTGAGCTGTGTCCTCAAGCCAGTGGGTAAGAGTTGGGGATTTTATTACCTGCTGCCTATTAAACCTGTGAAGGGACATGCCAACTTATCCCACTTGGGAGTCTTTGGGGCTGTACTGAACGCAGTCAGCCAAGTTGCTAACTGTTGCACAGAAGATATTGTGGTCACAATTCATCAAGGGCCCCTACAAAGTACGCATACCAATGGGATGCTAATTTTTATGTTTGCTATATCAGGTCACGTGACTGGGGGAATTCATGGGTATTATCAGTGTGGGCACCAGTGTCCCTGAGAATAGTGTTCTACCCTGTTGTGTTATACTTTCTCCTGTTTAATATAATTGCTGTGTTGAATATAGTGTGTGTGTGTGTGTGTGTGTGTGTTTGTGTTTCTTGGGAGTCTCCAACTATCTGGCAAATAAGTGGAGGTTACCCTGTGGTTAGAATTTTCCTCCCAAGCTGCCCTGATGATCCTGCCAGAAAGGAGCGGGGGCAAGGTGGGGTGGGGGGCACCTCCAAATAAATTCATATGGGAAGAAAATAAATAAGTTACACCCTACTGAGTGGAAGGCAGGATCCAGAAGAACCCAGGCCTGTCCATCTAAAGCCGCAAGGAGATGGGCGCCTAAGGAGGCAACTGGGTGGATAGGGGGCATTATAATGATATTTCTATGTACATAAAGTGTACCTCTATATTTTAATATTCTGTTTGGTGTTTCTGTTCTTCAGTGCTGTGTAATACAGCCATTTGTTAGGTACTTTAGCTATTAGAAATCAGCTTAGCTCTGTGAGTACAGTATTTTTGAAGAATACCATAATTGTAAAAGCAAATAGGTTTCTGATCATCAGTTTTATTTTTAAATGTGCCTCTGAGCACCAAGCGATCTTTTTTGCTGATACACATTCTTTTGAGAACATACTTATACTGTATATTAGACTAACAAAGGGAAGATGGTGCTGACAATCTACCAGTGGTAGAGTCTTACTAAGTTCTCTCACCTTCTCCTATTTTAAGGTTCTTGCTTTTGTTTACAAGTCCTATCTTCTCTTAAGTGTAAACCCACTTACACAAACACCCATCTTCCGCCCCCAACTTCCTTCACAAGCTCCTGTCACTGGATGTGACAATGCCAAGTGCATATCAGGACAATTAATTGCACCATGAGAGCTTGGAACATCAGGCCCAGTTGTCTGTACACATTTGTATAATGAAGCCAGGCCACTATTAATTACATTTTTTTAATTGCCTTATCTACTGTTTTTCTAGGGATGGGTTGTTGGTTTTTTACCATAATTGGGAAGGAGGAATTCTGGAGCAAAAACATTTTTTCCAAACTGCTCAAAGCTGAATCCAGTTTTTCCAAGAACAAAATATTTACATCTTGAAACCACAGAAAATGTCAGTGACTCCTAGAAAATAAGAATCCTCTGAGGCTTCCCATGACAACTGGGACCCAAACCATACAGCAGAAATTGCCTAAATTTGAGTAACCTTGAGATAGGTTATGGTGCTTTAAAGAGAAAACATCTGTCTCAAGGACTGGGGTGCCCTTCCAACACCTGACTGATGGAAGACCACTTTACCAGTTATTCTATTTTGTCTCAAGTTCTCCCATCCCCCTCCAATCCCCAATTCTCTTTTTTTTGTTGAGCCAACAAGAGTGCTAATTGAAAACACTGTGTGAAAATTAGAAGGCAGATGAGCTACTGAAAATCCCAGACCTAGATCCACAAGCTGTTCCCTTTCATAAATAGCAGCAGTAATGCCACTTCTTTATTCTGCTGGGAGCTCAGTCATCTCTTAGAACTACAGTCCGTTCCATCTGGCTACCCACTGGAAGGACAATGATCTTTTAGCTTAAGCTACTCTGTAATGGGGAACATGTAATTAATTGCACTGTGCAATATCACAAAAGGTCACGACCAGGAAGGATGAAGACTTCTGCCTTTATATTTGCAGACGAACCCCATCTCATAACACATTAAGTCAGAATTTTAGCTGCATTTATACATGCCATTCATAGTGCAGAATATGCTGGAATGTACGGTACATATTCCAAAAAATCCAGGCCAGTGTACTTACAGCAACAAAAGCAGGTAAAAGATTCAAGCCCAGGATATTCAGATCGAAATTGCAACATTATAATCCTTTTGTCAACCCACAAAGTATGCTAATATGTATACAGCATGGGGAGGTATATTATAGTGCAAAGGTTGGGTTGTTTTGTTTGCTTGCTATTCATCAAGTCTTTTATTAAGGCTTTTCTAGATGGTAAGCAGCAAAGCAAAATTTGCAGAATCGTGATCTCTGAAATACTATAAGCATATCATAAAGATGTATCGGATCATTAAACCTCAGCAAATGCTATGTGTGGCCTGACCCAGTTATATCTTGCTTAATTTATCTGTATACCTGCAGGTCCAAAAGAACAACACAACACATAACCAATTTGACAATTTCTGTGTGCTACAGATTTGCTAAGTGTCCATAGCAAAATGGGAAGCTGTTTTAATTTTAGTAATTGGGATTAGCTGGTGAACAACCCTTTGGTGATAACAGGATTTCTCAATGACTACCAAAACTAGCAAACACTCACTGCAAAATTCTTCAGATTCATCATGCTCGACAGAGAAATCTTCTTGTCAGTACGTCATGCATGCAAAGGCATGTTCCTCCTTCTCTGTTCTACTCCAGACTTTGACAGTCTTATTATTCATCTGATACATCAACCAAGATGTTGAACAATCCTGCGACATACCAAGCACTTAAGTCTCCCTTAGAAATCAGGGAGGAGATTTTCAAAGCCATAAATGGGAGTAAAAACACCCAACTTCCACTGAAAATGGTTGAGCATCTCACTGGTCTCTGTGCCTTTGAAAATTTCCCCTCATTTATTTCCAGGCTTGGTGCAATGGATGTAGTGTAGGTGCTGGTAAGCAAACCAGTCTGAGCAAGGGGGTGCTTACCCAAGTCACTAGCGATCAAGCCGGTTTACAACCTCTCGGACTGTGGCTATGAGATTCTCATTCTCCTGTGGGTTAGCCAGAATAATACTGTGCAGTCTGTTCATGTACGAGTCAATGGTGTCCATTGTGGGGGTCTCCCCACTGCCTACAGTAAATATAGTGCAAGAAAGAAAAAAAAGCCACAGAATATTTAGATAACTACAGCAGTATCAAACATTACCATTCTAAGGAGCATTTGCATCAAGGTGAAAACATATTGCACACAGTTAGACCCAAAAGAAATGTAACTGAAATAAAGCATAAATCTTTAGCAACAAAAGCCCAGATCCTCAAAAGGTATTTAGGTGCCTAACTTCCACTGATTTCAGTGGAATTTAGGGCCAAAGGGATCATATGGCAAGGGTACACAGCAGTACTGTTCCCTTTGTCTGCACCTGTAAAAGACCCTCTGGGACTAACAGCCTCCCCCCACAAAAAAGAGAAGAGAAAACCCCCAATACAGAGAGTAATTGTATTAAAAAGTTACAAAACTGGGAGACAGTACCCTTAACTCTAGCTCTCATCCTGCAGCCATTGTCAGGCTCCAACTTGCAGCACAGGAAAGGTTTAAAAACGGACCTGCAGCCTAGAATTAGTAAACCAGGCCACAGAAAGTAAATTCACAGGAACCAGTGACATACAACTAACAGAAGTTGGACTTAAGCAGTGGTAGAGAAGCCCCATAAAGAAATGGGGATTACCTGGTAGTGGGACTCCGGCAAAGCTGCTGGTGAGTGCTTGCCGTAAGGTCTCCAGATGCTGCTGCAGCACTGTGTTCCGGCTGCGCTCCTGGATCACATCCACCTCCAACTTCTCCACAGCAGTGCGCATACTCTCCACGTGCTTCTGCAGGGCAGCGTTCCTCTCCTCAAACTCCATGTTGGATTTACGCAGCTGGCGCAGCTCTGCTTCCCGTGCTGTGAACACACCCCAAAAAGGTATGAAATAACTGTAGAAAGTAGTCCTGTGGCAGTGAAGCAGAATGTTCAGGGATATCCACTCAACTGAGGATGATTAAAAAACCAGTGCTATTTTGGGCTACATATGAAGAAGCATCATACCACAGAACAGCGAGTTGATAATGCCTAGAATTCTGAAGTTAATTCTGAATTCAATTTAATACCCGAGATACTGACAAATTAGAGTGAGTTCAGAGCAGAGGAACAAAAAAGAATAGAGGGATTGATTGAGGAAGGAAGATTGAAAGAACTACTATGAATACTTTCAGCACACTATAGATCAGCAATATAGTGACAAGGGGGCTAGAGACCAGCAACTGACTACAAGTATTAGCAGGGTGTACATTTTAGGTGCCTGAAGTTGAAATTTATTAGAGTGTGGAATAATCTCCCAAGGGAACTGGCAGATACCCCATCACTTGAGACATATGAATCTATTAATATAAAATCAAACCCCTACAGCAATAGAGAATATATTGTAGAAAATTTTGGCTGGGGTCATGGACTAGTTGGCTCAAAGAGACTTTCTCTTGTCTAACTTCTGCTAACTAGTGCACATTATCTACTCAACTATTTCAAATATTTCCTCATTCTAACAGAGCAACTGCAGTTGGAAAGACTGGGAAAATAGCATCTACATGAGCTCGCCTACAGCTTGTACACCAGCACCATTATCCACAGAGAATCCTGTTGGAAGAGGGTAGGCCTGGAGTACCTATCTGCTCAGCCATTATACTCCTAAGAGATACTGTAACCTTACTAACACACTGAGCCATCTGACTTCACTCTTTACGTAAAGCACTTTCTGTGGCAGGACTGGCGAAAACACTGCATGAGTTTAATTCACCTTTGCTGTGATTCAGGAACTCTTCTGTGAAGATTGGGATATCAAAAACAGACCTCTCCTTCGTGTCTGCTTCTTTCTGCAGATAGAAAGTGACAGTTAAATACTGCTAATTCTCAATTGCTAATAAAAGAAGTGACAGATCTATCAAGAAAATGAGAAGAAGGATGGAGATGATTCCAGCAAGCCCCTTTCTCTAAAGAAGCTATTGGGCAAATCGAGCATTGAACTGGAGATGACAGGGACTCCCATTCCTAGAAAGCCACAAGACATTTGAGAGATACAAGGGAAGTGAGCGTTTAACAAATGTAGATCTCAATGGTTCAGATATTTCATATAACCTGCCACCTAACTTTTTTACCTTAATGAAACTGCACATTACACAAGACTTCAGTACTTTCATAACTATTCTCATGAATTCATCCACCTCTCCAAATTACCATACTTCAGAACAAGCCTCTACAGTAAGACAAGATGGCAGATAAAGTAGATGATAGTTATAGTAAGTTTCACAGCTCTGTTTTTGACTATCAATGCCAAGATATCCAGTGAGAGAAGAGAGAAAGGAGCTGAGAAAAGAAAAGGGAGAACCTTGCACTGGGTCTTACAGTTCCTTGTTTCTGTCTGTTAGGGATTGCAGAAGGTGCAGAGGTGACATATTCTGCCTCAGAAATAAAGACAGGAGCTACACAATACTTTAAATGAGCCATACCTTTGCCAAGCAGACTATTATTCAGACAGCAACAGAGGGTCCTGTGGCACCTTTAAGACTAACAGAAGTATTGGGAGCATAAGCTTTCGTGGGTAAGAACCTCACTTCTTCAGATGCAAGTAATGGAAATTTCCAGAGGCAGGTATAAATCAGTATGGAGATAACGAGGTTAATTCAATCAGGGAGGGTGAGGTGCTCTGCTAGCAGCTGAGGTGTGAACACCAAGGGAGGAGAAACTGCTTCTGTAGTTGGATAGCCATTCACAGTCTTTGTTTAATCCTGATCTGATGGTGTCAAATTTGCAAATGAACTGGAGCTCAGCAGTTTCTCTTTGGAGTCTGGTCCTGAAGTTTTTTTGCTGTAAGATGGCTACCTTTACATCTGCTATTGTGTGGCCAGGGAGGTTGAAGTGTTCTCCTACAGGTTTTTGTATATTGCCATTCCTGATATCTGACTTGTGTCCATTTATCCTCTTGCGTAGTGACTGTCCAGTTTGGCCAATGTACATAGCAGAGGGGCATTGCTGGCACATGATGGCATATATAACATTGGTGGACGTGGAGGTGAATGAGCCGGTGATGTTGTAGCTGATCTGGTTAGGTCCTGTGATGGTGTTGCTGGTGTAGATATGTGGGCAGAGTTGGCATCGAGGTTTGTTGCATGGGTTGGTTCCTGAGTTAGAGTTGTTATGGTGCGGTGCGTGGTTGCTGGTAAGAATATGCTTAAGGTTGGCGGGTTGTCTGTGGGTGAGGACTGGCCTGCCTCCCAAGGTCTGTGAAAGTGAGGGATCATTGTCCAGGATGGGTTGTAGATCACTGATGAGAACACTTCAACCTCCCTGGCCACACTGCTGAGCTCCAGTGCATTTGCAAATTTGACACCATCAGATCAGGATTAAACAAAGACTGTGAATGGCTATCCAACTACAGAAGCAGTTTCTCCTCCCTTGGTGTTCACACCTCAACTGCTAGCAGAGCACCTCACCCTCCCTGATTGAACTAACCTCATTATCTCCATACTGATTTATACCTGCCTCTGGAAATTTCCATTACTTGCATCTGAAGAAGTGAGGTTCTTACCCACGAAAGCTTATGCTCCCAATACTTCTGTTAGTCTTAAAGGTACCACAGGACCCTCTGTTGCTTTTTACAGATTCAGACTAACACGGCTACCCCTCTGATATTATTCAGACAGTTTTTTATCATGGGTGAAAATAGACACAATGGTACAGAATTTGTGCAAATTGCTTATGACTAGCAAGGATGAGGTGGTTTGTTTTTCATTTTCTGGGGGAAGAGAGAGAGGAAAAGGGAAGGATGTTTGTGTGTGCTTTTTTAAAAAACAAACGTCTGCTCCCTTGCACTCTTCCGGGTTCCTGATTACAGTGGAACTCATGCAGATCTCCATCATTGTGGGAATGACTTCAGTCATTCAGGTTTGTACCCTTTGCATGCTGCAAAGCCAAGCTCTGCAAGGGCAAGGTTCATGAATCCACAACTGTATAGGGCATTGATTGTTTTCTCCCAGATTACGGGCACAGGAGCATCAGAACTGCTGCAGGAACTATGACCTGGGGGATAATTCACATCCCACCACCTCAAACACACATGTTGTCAATCAGGTGTACATTAGGGGTTATAAGCGTGTATGTTGGATGTTGCCCCTAACTCTCTTAACACCACATTGTTGGCAGGTGAGCAGCAAAGCAAAACATACAAAATCTTGACCTCTGAAGTGCTGTCTGCTGACAGTTCCACTATTAGGACTCCAGTAAGTTTTGCTGTCCTACCTGTGCACAGAATAGAAGCATCGAGAGATCCTAAGTCTGTGAGCAGAGAAGGCAAGTGGGAGACAACACTAAGCTGAACACTATTTGCAACAATATTTGCTGAAGGTCATCTTTTGTGGTCCAAGGGCTGCTTTTTCTGCTAGACAGAATGATGGTATGTAACTGCACCCTCACCTATTACTTAATTGTGTGTAGTAATGACATGACTGCGCCTTGGGAGATTGGGAATGAGTATATAAAGGATGTGGCAACAGACTAGCCAGTGTTCGTACAGATTTCAAACTTCTAGTTATTATATCCCCAGATTAGGTGTTTTCTAGTGGGATATGGAGGGAAGTGAAAAGAGAACAGAAACTATAATACTGAATAGTTCTAAACCAATTCCTCAACTTGGGTCCAGCAGGGACTGTGCTGATTGAGGTGTCATTATTATTTATTAAGTGCTGATAATGTGTGTGGTGGAGCTAGGCAAATTTTTTTGGTGAACAGTTTATTCACCAAAAAATGCAATTTCAGTTGACACAAAACTCTTTGAGAATCTGTGTCAAATTCACCAAATAGTTTCAAATGAAATGGGGGAAAATGAAATGGTTCAGAAATGTCAAAACAAAATGTTTGATTTTGAAGCAACCCAAAATTTTTCATTTCGATTACCGGCATTGTGACAAAAGCAGAGGAGGACTAGAATCAAAAAACAGGAAAAGGGAGAGGAGGTGGCAGTGGCAAAAGACACTTTTCTAACCTGTAGTCTAGTGGTTAGGGCATTCGCTAGTGATGTGAGAGGGTTGGGTTCAATTCCCCCCTCTGCCTGGTGTGGAGAAGGAATTTGAACTTCTGTTTCCCCCATTGCAGGAGAGTGCCCTCTCCACTTGGCTATGGGATATTCGAGGATGGGTCTTTCTCAGCATTTCCTGATGAAACTCTTCCACTGTTTTTAAATAAATAGTCACTGAAGCCAAGACTTTAACGTGGCCCTCCCACATCCCAGGTGAGTGCTCGAAGTACCAGGCTGTAGAGTTATTCTCGCTTTCTGTCCCTGTCCCAATGACTATTCATAGTCATACACAGTGGCAATTCATAGTCATTCATATTAACAATGAAGTTCAAATCCCTTCCCCACATCAGGCAGATGGGGGAATTGAACCCACAGCCCTCTCATATCACTTGTGAATTCCCTAACCACATCCCAGGTAGGTGCCCTGCCCACTGAGCTAAAGGTTATAGGGAGGCTGCTTTCTCCTTCTCCTCTTCAGGTCAAAACAAACACGTTTCATTTTCATCCCACTTGAAATGTTGGATTCATCAAATATTTCAACAAATTTGGGGTTTGGTTCAACCCAAAACAATTTTTTTGGAATTGCCAATGAACCAAAAAAATCCATTACTCACTCAGCTCTAGTGTGCGATGTTGTACAACACAACAAATGAGACTGTCGTCTTTTAAAATTAGAATTAAAACAAGGAACATGACCACCTGGGATCAAACATCTAGTAGTTTTCACAAGTGTAGTGATATCAGCACCTGGTACCCTGGTCAAATTAAACTCAGATAATTACATTCTAAAATTCCCTTGCTGTTTTTTTGTGTGCAGAAGGTAGTCTTCACTTTTTTTCTGGAAATGTGGTGTAGTGGTGGTGTTCTGTACAGTTAAACAGCTGTCACAGCCTACCCAAGAGATGACTACATTTCAGTGGTAAATGAAGCGATCCCAATTTATGGTTTGTGTGTCTATTAAGCATGCAAACCATTTTAAAATCATCAAAGATAAAAGGTGCAATATAATTTGAAGATTTTTTATTTTATTTTATTATTATTAATTATTATTATTATTTTGTTTTTAACAGAAAAAGGACAAGACAGACAGACAAAATGTAACCCTGATGAGTTATTATGAAGACAGTTTTTTCTTTAGGGATTTCTAAAAAGTAGTTTAAAGTCCATATTTTTAGTGGTGCCTCAGTCATAATTTCTACAAGTCAAAAGTACTAAGAATAAATGTTTGTTTTCAAAGTATATACTGATGATGTCAAAGACACAACAGAGCTTTCTTGGTTGATAAATTGGAGTAACTATAATCAAACTGCTGCTTAATATAGGAACAAAGATAAGCATTAGAGAAATTGCTACTGAAAGCAGAAGGTTCTCAAACCTCTAAAACACCTTGGCTGGTAAAATGCACCAAGAAATCATTCCTTCAAAACCATGTTTAAAGCCTGAGATAAAATGCCTCTCTCCTGCTTCTGCCACCACTATGGTCTTTTATATTTGAACACCTTGGTCTTTAAATGAAATGTCAAACATGATTTGGTACCCAGCAGAAAAGCTAAGTGGTTAACAGCCTATCAGGGAATTCTGGCAGCTAAGCTTAGTGTTTCATATTGGTGTCTGGCTCATAAAGAGGCTAGACTGGGGTGAAGCGAGTGCCATTTGGCAGTCAGCCAAGATAGACCTGGCTAGATGGAACTTCAAAAACCTTCCAAGTGTTTACCTGAGTAAACTGTCAGAGTCGGTTTATTTAGTTTTTACTTTCTTTTTTTAAAAAGTAAAGCGGAGTTTCATAACGTGGTAAAATTGCAGCTGGGAAGTCCTAGATTCAACAAGAAAGCACAAAGCTCACATGCTACACACCAAGTGGGCTTGTACTCAAGACTGAGAGTAAAAGAAAAACAAAACAAAACACGGTCCTGATTTTCTGAGGAGCTGAAGAGATGCAAAAATGTCACAATGGCTTTCTTTATCGCACCCATTATCTACCCAAATTCTGATGCAGGCTACTGCAGGAAAAAAAAAAAAAAAATCTCAGGATGTGTATTCAGAAAATGAGGAGTCATGTACAGCAACAAGCCTGGCAATGTATCATCTGATCTTAACACCCTCTAGACAAACACAAATTAATTTAATCTAGAACTCCGGAGTCTCAGCAATAACACACTTCAAGGAACGCTGGCAATTATGCAGCTTGCCCTCCAAGTGCTTTTTGCTCTACCAGCCTAGGCAATTCATGCTTGATACTACTAGCTATGTGCTGGAGGCATTGGCATGGACCAGTAATGGCTCCTACAGACTGAAGGGCAGAAGAGAGGGTATTACAGACATTATATATGGTGTCCCAGGGTAGAGATTCTTCAGGTACAAAATAAAAAATATTAACGCAATTAGGTGAAATTGCTCAGTCTCTGAAAGGCAACAGAGAAATTCTACTTAACGGAAGACTGGTAATGAAAACCCATCAGCACTCTTCCATTACCAAGTACATTACCCAGCATGTAAAGGATCCTCTCGGGGGCTCGGATATACTTAAGCCACTCTGATGCTTGCTCAGGGGATTAAAATCATAAGGATTTGATTACCCCTTCATTGAAAAGGCTTAATTTGTTCAGGCTGAGTGTCATTTTCTCATTTCTCATAAATTAAAAGAGAAACAAAAAAATTATTGTTTCTATCTTTGTCTTTAAATGAGATGGAGACATTTCCAGAATGTCAGCCTGGAAAATTATTCATTGGACTGTTAAACTGGGGTTGGCGTTAGGGGCTTCAGAGACACACTGGACTTGAAATTCTTAATAGGGATAGAAGATTGAGGGTATGTGGGGAAGGGGAGAAAGAAGGGAGAAGAGACGTCTTTTTGAATATCATCCCTGCTATGGTCATATGCGTACCTCTCAATGCTCTGCATTATAATGAATGCTCCCTATTGGGTAGACAATTTTTGTTGTGCTCCACTACTCTGTCAGGCCCTTTGCCCTGCACTATACTCTACCTTATAGACATCATCAAGCAGGCCCTCCTTTCCTTAGAGTGGATTGGTCACTTCATGGAAGCCTTGCCAGTAAGGAGGCATGTTTTTCTAATCAGCTGCATGAAGCTGGAGCTATTCTGGTTCCAACAATTTCAGAAAAGGTGGAGCAGAAGAGCAGGGAAAGAGAAGAATACAGAGAGAACATAGAGAGAAGAGAGGTACTTATGTGCTTCTGTTTTCTTCTGCCCACAAGAGTGTCATGACAGGCCATACAAACAGTGCCATGTGATAAGGGAAGGGAAAATAACACCACTGTAGAAAGTCATATTACATTTGAGATTAGTAAGGTCACTTTTGATTAGTGTGAAATATTGAGAATATAAACACAAAATCTCAGTTATTTTAAACCAAGAATAAAGTTCACAGCAGTCACTGTTCATCATGTATAATATTCCACATAAAAATTCATGAATATGGGATTTATGTGAAGAGTAATCTATATATTTTATTGTGATTAATTCAAATTTACTTCATTTTTTTGTCCTTTGCTATACTTTTTGAAGGTCATTGCTATGCACATGCACTGTGTTTAAATGCTAAAGTGATATCAACATTGTCTATGGTAGCTAAACTATTACCACTGAGGAAAAGCTTCCTTGACCCAGAGGTGCTCCCAAATTTTTGCAAGAGATAATTTAGCAAATCCTCTCTGATGGTCATAGAACTACCACAACAGCAAGCAATGGTGATTAGAGGAAGGAGAATAGGACAGGGATCCAGGAGCTCCTGAGATCTTAAATCTAATGATGACTTGCTGTGCAATCTTGGACAAGTCACTTAGCCTTTCTGTGCCAGTTTCCTCCTTTGTAAATGGGAATTACACTACTTACCTACATTAGGCCTTGTGTAGACACTTGCTGTGGCGTGTAGGGTATGCATAGCTACACGCTGCAGTGAAAGGCAGGCTGTGTGGTATATACCTACATGTTGCAGTGGAAGGCTCTGGCAGTGGAGAGGCAGAGGAATACTACACTGCTAAAAATAGCAGTGTAGATGTGAGAAGCACTGCTTGCGTGTAGGGTATACCACCTAAGGTTCTAGCATGTCTGTAATCTATTTGCCTAAGCAGTGCCTCACTGTCTACATTGCTATTTATACTAGTGAAAGCTAGGCATGCCGTGTCTGTACTCTGCACACCACAGTAAGTGTAGACCTACCCTTAGAGAGGTGTTGTGAGGATTTATTAGGTAACTTGTGCACAGAGTTTTGCAAATATGGAAAGGTAGAAAATCCTGAAGGGGAGAGGAGAGGAGGCTTTCAGAACAGGGTGCCTAGCCGGTGGAGTTCCTAACTCCACTTGAGCAGTCCCTGCTCGGATGGAGCATAAGAACGCCATACAGATGTGCAGGAGGGCAACTCTCCTCCATGAGTGCATTTAGATAATGATGATCTTTCAGTAATCATATTACCTAAATTGAAGGATAAGAATTAAGCCTGTTTGAATTTTTGAAGTGACTTGTCACATGAACATTGCTGTTAAACAGAATATTTATGTAATCTAAGTTTTGCACAAGTACTATATTACTGACTGGGACAAGGTTACAGTGTTTTGTGGGGGTTACTAATAAAAAGTCAACTCCCACGTGGCATGCAGATTTAGGCACTTCATTTTAGACATCTTAAGAGTCCATCTATTTCTAAAGGTTCGTCTGATAGGGAATACTTGGCTTTGGGGGTCAGTGGGAGAACGCATCTGAGCTGAAAGCATCCAACCAAAGCTGCTCCCTGGAAATGAAATGTATTATCCTTAAAGTAGACAGGAGCAGCAGAAATTAAAAAGTTGCAGTGGCTTGGCAAGTGGCCATCACAGTCATACTTCCAATAAACCCACCAAGGGGTACAGAAACTGATGACTTTCCCTGAAAAGGAGGCTGGCTCTGGGAGCTTACAGAGGAAGAGCATTGGCAGGAAAGTCTCTTGCCCATATAGAAAAAGGGGATGATTCATCTACTTGTTTTTTTCCTATTTGCTTGCTGCAGTTTGGTGACTGTGAAGGAAGCACCTGGCCTGGGACCCTATGTAAAATGGCCCTTGTTGTGTTTGGTTCTGTTAAAAGATTGACAATTACAGCACTTCGGATAACTTTGTTGTCAATCAGGATCCAGAAGGTTTAGTGTC
Source organism: Terrapene triunguis (assembly GCF_002925995.2). Taxonomy (NCBI): domain Eukaryota; kingdom Metazoa; phylum Chordata; order Testudines; family Emydidae; genus Terrapene; species Terrapene triunguis. The sequence goes on from NW_020664418.1 coordinate 15,638,595, forward strand.
TGTTTTACATCAGGGGATCTAGAGTCTTGTTACAGCAAGGCAGTATTTTTCATTACTATTCACTTATTTGGTATGCTAAGAGGTGTTACAACAGGCCTCCCAACAACTTGGCCATTTCCCTCCCTTACCTTGGAAGAAACCACATGGTGGTTTTTGTACTGGAACAATAACCTAGAGGTGCGACTTATTTGTGCATGATCGGTCTATGTCTCAAGCTGGCCATAAGGATGTCCTAGACATTACATGCCAAATTTTCAAAAGAACAGTTTCCCATTTGTAGGCATTTCTGTTTCCAAAATTTTCACCTGCAATTTTGCAGCCGAAGTTGAATTACACGTACACCTCAAGTACATAAGAGACATAATTATTCTGAGGTATACTCAGAATTTGTTCTGAGGTTCCAAATCACAGGTGTATGTTTTGCAATGCAAATGACACCTACAAAAGGAGAAGCTGGGCCTCAGCCCTTTTAAAAACAAACCCTAAACTCCATTTCCATTTTGTTTCAGATAACTTATATCTGCATGGACTAGCTTCTGATTTAGCAGAAAGCACCAAAAACAGCACATAAATAACTCAATTGCTATTCACTTTTGATTCTTTGGCCCTGGGGATCATCTATGCACGCGACCCCAAAAAAACTATATAGAAATTCGCATAAATCTATATCTAGAGCAGACCCTAAGCTGGTGTAAACTGTCATAACTCCATTGACTTCAATGGAAATTTTCACCAGCTGTGGTTCTGACCCCTGCTGTGTAGAAGAAAGCAAGGTATTTACCTCATGGTCATGGGCAGTCTGTCGCGTTCCATCTGAAACAAACAAAAAGATAAGATGATCTTGGAATGAAAGAGAACTGAAGGAGAAAGTTAGCTGTACAACCCAAAAGCACAGCTACACAATCTGTCTAGTTATACTATAAGGGATTTAGCACACAGTATCTCTATCTACCTTAGGTTTTTCTAATGCACCTGTCACAAGGCACAGTAGTGTGTACATAAACTTAACCATTCTGCATACACACTGGTCTAGGCAAACACAGAAGAGTATGTTCTAAGCAGCGTAACAGTCACAGGCTTTATAAAAAAGTGTTTGACACCTGCTAGTTGACTATATGCCTGGGATATTTTAGTACTCTAGCTAACAGTCTACTGTTTATTACTCTAGCTAACAGAATTGCCATGCTGGGTCAGACCAATGGTCTGTTTAGCCCAGTATGAATAGAATCATAGAATATCAGGGTTGGAAGGGAACTCAGGAGGTCATCTAGTCCAACCCCCTGCTCAAAGCAGGACCAATCCCCAACTAAATCATGCCAGCCAGGGCTTTGTCAAGCCTGACCTTAAAAACCTCTAACGAAGGAGATTCCACCACCTCCCTAGGTAACCCATTTCAGTGCTTCACCACCCTCCTAGTGATCCTCTCTTCCGAATGTGGGCAGAGTTTTCCCGAAGGCACTATTTTTGTTATGGTTTAATACCTTGCCGGTGTGATTTGCCTTTCTGCCTGTCCTGTGCTTTCCTGCTAAAGACTTTGTAGGCCTCTGTCTTCTGGTACTGCTCCAGTTCCCGCATGTACCGTTCCTTATCTCTATCTGCTTCATCAAGGTAGCGCTGCAATAAGAAAACAGAGTACTTCAGGAAAAAACCCAAACAATCAGACACATGATCATCTTACCTAGATAAACAGGAAAGGAATGGAGAAAAATGAGTGAGAATGCCTCAGAGATTCAGACACGGAAACCTGAGAAAGGATAACCAAGGCAAGAAAGGATAAAAACAGAGAGAGAAGCACTCCAGAATAGTAACATATTTTATCCAACTCATCATTCTGTTAAACTTACTTCTCGACTAGACTGATTGCAATAGTTTACTTAGATGCTGAGGTGACTTGATACCAGGCTACTCAATGCAGCCAAATGCTATCTTCACATAGTCAGAAAATATTTATGAACTGGATGTTTGTGGCCAGCACTATGTGCTGTTGAACAGGAAGCTCTGGTTGTGGATCACCCTTAGGGGCTCAGATTGTTGCTAAGGTGTGTCAGTCTTCCTGGAGCAGAGTACTGTGTTTTCTCACCTTCAGACCCCTAGAAGAAAGGCCAATACCATGCTGCAACACAATGTCTTGTCCTCTCATCTGATAGGGGAGACAGCTGTAGCTACTATGAGTGAACAGCTTTGTCACGGTTCCCTCCCCACTCTGAACTTTAGGGTACAGATGTGGGGACCTGCATGAAAGACCCCCTAAGCTTATTTTTACCAGCTTAGGTTAACAGTACACTGCCACCACCAAGTGTTAACCAAATATTTAGGGAGAGTCACTTGGAACTCTGCCTTTCCCCAAATATCTCCCAAGTCCCTAACCTCCCTTTCCTGGGCAGACTTGAGAATCCCCCTCACCAATTAGTCCTGGTGAACACAGATCCAAACCCTTGGATCTTAAAACAATGAAAAATCAATCAGGTTCTTAAAAGAAGAATTTTAATTAAAGAAAAAAAAAAAAAAAAAAAAAAGGTAAAAGGAGTACCTCCGTAAGATTAGAATGAAAGATAATCTCACAGACAATCAGATTCAAAACACAGAGGGTTTCCCTCTGGGCAAAACTTTAAAGTTACACAAAGAACCCAAATTTATCTTCCCTCTTATTTGCAAAAGAACACAAACAAGAAAATAAAAGTAAATCTAATACATTCCTTCTCTAAATACTCACTACCCTATAGGAGTTGGATGGTTCCTTCTTTCTCTGTGTCCGGCAAAAGCACACACAGCACAGACAAGAGACTTTTTTCCCCCTTCTAGATTTTAAAGTATCTTGTCCCCTTATTGGTCCTTCTGGTCAGGTGTCAGCTAGGTTATGTGAGCTTCTTAACCCTTTACAGGTAAAAGAGGAATTAACCCTTAACTGTATGTTTATGACAAGCTTACAGAGAGAATAGAACCAAGAGGGGTCTGTCAGTTTAAGCCTTAGTGATATTTCAGTCTGTTTTTTAAGAAATAATCTTGAAGCATTTTCATACATCTGCTTAATTCAGGGAGCTCTTGAACAATATAAGGAAACTGCTGGACTGCAAACCACTTAAAGAATAGTCATAACACAACATGGGAATTAACGGGGCCCTTTCACCAAAAAGCTCCCTTCCCTGCTATCATGTTTCAGTACAATATGCTTAAGGCTTTTTCCCCATACAAGTTTATATCATGCAGTATTATGCAAACCTATTCATATTACTCAGGCAAAACCTTAAGAGTGACCTCATATGCTTTTATATCCATTATATCAACAGATCAGTACATCTGGCTATCACACATTCCATGCATTTGGAACATTATTTTGCCTTAACACTGTTGAGGTCACTATTAAGATTTTGCAAGTGTGATGACACTGGAGTACATATTACTTCTGAGTACCTGTTGGAGATGGAAATGAAAGCCTTATGGAGCATTAGAGTGAATTATTGACAATGTTGTAGGCAATCTGAAGGTGGAAAGGAATGCACAAGTCTTACCCCCTAAACTTCTTATAGCCATCCTTTTATGGTTTTGGGTGGATAGCATGTGTCCTGCTGCAACCCTACCTGCCACTAAATGCAGTTTTTGTTTGCCAGTTTTCTAGTTATTTTTATACAGCTTTGGTGTACCTTAGTACATAGCTCTCCTGATATGGGGAGAAAGATCCATAGCTAGACTGCTGTCACTTGATTGACAGGAGTAATTGCTTGTCCCTTTGGAGACCAGCCAATGGAGAGAAACTTGAAACATGCTTTTCCACTGGGTTATGCAAGTACTCTCTAGTCAGCAGCAGAATACTGATGATCAGGAATTCTGGATTTGACTCTGGAAGAGGAGTGTGGTTTATAGTGGTTAAAGCTAGGAGACCCAAAACCTAATTTAGTCATACTGGGGTTTGTCATGTTAGAGACCTGGGTGCCAGGCCTGGAGTGTCCTTGCATAAGCAATCTGCTAACTTATTTTTTAAAAATGGGATAGGGAGGGGACGGGCGGGCGGGGGGAAGTGTTCAGCAGCCCTTCCCTGTCTTCTAGGTTTGGATTCAGGACCTGACTCAATAATAAGGGTAGTTCAGTGAATGCCACAGGAATTTAAACAGCAGTTAAAAAAGGAAGGATTTGATCGCCTGGTCTTCTCTTTCCCAGCCTTCCTTAGGCTACAGAGTTATTTGTTAAGGGAGTATCTGTCTTTTTTTTTTTTGGTCCCTAGAAGTGAGTGATGGCAATCATTCTGCAGCAGATTTGTCATCAAATTCAGCAAGTTGACCTTGACACACATTTTCTATTATGGTTAAAATGTTATCAAATGCTGTATGGACAAACACTATCAATGTGTAACTGATATTCTAGGAATCTGCACATGAGGAGCAACAATGTGAACAAAGGACAGAATGTTTTGATTTCTTGCAAAAAGGGTACAAAGAAAAAAAAAGACATTTTGTTAAAAAACAAAACAAAACACCCAAAGGATTGATTTCTGAGCTCTTGTTCTCTTTGTATCAATTCATTTTTCCATCAAAAAACTATGAAAAATTCAAATAGTACCCAAAGTTTATATTCTATGTTTTTGTCATTGCAATGAGATTTTTACAAAATAAAGGTTTAAAGCTTCTGTTAAACTGAACTCTCTCATGCAATCTTAACTACAGTGAAGCACCATACTCTCCAACTAGAAATCAGCTACAAATAGTACAAATTCAGTAGTGATGCTGGTATCTGCTCCAGAGGAAGGAAGTAAAGGAACAGACTAAGCTGGCCATTGCCTTAATTCACATATGAGGTACAGTGCAGAAGGCCCAGGTAGACTGATGAAGAGAGATACACCATATTCTGGTTGAAAGAAAAACAAATTCTCATTCCTGGGATAATTTTAGTCTCTATAAAAATCTAACAAAACACTCTCACTAGCACAACGTATAGAGCTCTGCTTTCTTTACATGGCTAGCAGACCTTGAAAATGGACAAATATATTGTCAAAAAAACAGCTCTGCCCCAGCTAGTTGTGAGCAGCCCATCCCTTCTGGTCTGCCTATCTTTCTCTTCTGAAAGACTTACGCGTGTCCTGCATACACTCTTGCAGTGTTTATCGGGCCTATGTAATTTTCCACCAGCAATGACTGGGGAGAGATACTTTGGTCCCAAGAGGGTTCCTTCCTTTATCTCTTAAGGACCTTTGCACCCCACCTAAAAACACCTTCCTAAACACGGTCATGGTCAAACACTGATGTCAACTTCCTCAGTAAGTAATAGTGTTCCCATTAAACAATAATCAAATCCCCAGCAAGGAAAAGGGAAGTTAATGGTACCCGTTTCTCCTCAGGAGGCAGCTTACTCCACTCATTGCCCAGCATCCTGGTGATCTCTGGGAAAGGGACTTCAGGCATCTTCGCTCGAAGCTGTTCCCTACGCTCATTCATGAATCGCACATACCCTGTGAGGGGGGATTTTGGGGCATTGCTGTCCCTAAGGGGTTTCTTCCTCTTTCTCCCTTTGGACCAGCCTCCTCGTTTAGTTCTTTGCTGCAAAATGAAACAGAAGAAAATTCAGACTGAAGGGGGGGTGGGAGAGGGGAAATCAAATAAATAATTTTACCCCTGGAAGGAACAAATATTCATGTCTCAAACATTTTCATAAGAAGTATGTGGCTGCAATATAAGCTTCTTCACTTATCTTCTCTGTAAAGTTCAAACTTCACTTTAGTCTAATCCTGACCTTCTTCTAAACAAAGCGAGACAAATGAGCCTCATTATCAGAAATTGTTTTCTAACATCACTGCAGATCCACAGGACAATAAGATATCTTCATCATTCCACTAAGATTCTCCTGCTGTAGGACCATGAGTTGAGACCAGCGTCACCACACTGAATGACACTGAAACATTTATTTAGGAACATAGCACACGCTGTAATGAACTTATCTTCTTCACTGTCCTAACTCCAGCAGTGACACATACTAGTTACTTCAAAAGGAGGGGGGTGGGGAAACTAACAAACAAACAAAACCAGTGTAGTTGGACAATTGTGCTAGATTATGCCAGGGGATATTTCTTCCTGACCACAGCCTATAATCATTTTATGCCATAAAGCACGAGGAGTAAATGCTCATGAAATTGTCATCCTAGGTAATGTAACTGCAGATGTTATTCTTATTCTAAACAAAGTGACTAATCTTTTTGGAAATTTACAAAGCCATTTGCCCCAGTATCTTATTGTAGAAAGTGCCACATATTATCTACCATACTGTATATTAACTAATATTTCCCCTTCTAATCTTTTGCATTCGGATGTTATGTTTCCCAGTCTTCTTGTATCATGGAATAATGTAAACAGGTGTGTACTACTGGGCTTTCCCTCCCATGCTCACTGTTGTTATGGATATCATTATAAATTGCTTTGAACTTTTAAAACTCCTTTCATCAGAAATTTGAAGAGCTTTACAGAAGCAGTCGAGTATTGTCCCTAGTTTACAGGTGGAGAAACGCTGAAGTAGGGCAGTTAAATATTTGCTTGAGTTTTCTGAACTCCATGTTTCTGTAATAATCTCTGGACTATGCTATCTTCTTATGCTATATAGTGCTATCGTGTATCCCTTCTTTTATTCTTTTAATCTCTCCTGGAATGGAAGGCTTCTTATTACTTTGATTGCCTTTCTTTGGCATTTCACTGCTTCTGTTGTAGTTCTTTTGAGATGAGGTCATCAAAACTGAATATAGCTTCAAGAGTGGACACAGAATTAAACATTTGCTTCAGTTCTTAAACATTCTAAATCATCAATATCAGTAAAGATGATACACAACTCGAGTCTAAGAAGCATTAGCAACACTTATACCTTTCATTAGAGTATCTCAAAACATTTATAGAGGTGGATAAGTATGTTTATCCTCATTTTACAGATACGGAAATGGAAGCACAGAGAAGTTGTGACTTGTTCAAGGTCACAAAGTAAATCAGGGAAAGAACTGGGAATAGCACTCAAGTCTGAGTCTCGGTCCCCTACTCAAACCATTAGATTGTACTATTTCCCCAGAGAAATGAAAGAAGGAAAGGTAGGCAAACCACTAAAATAGAAATCTCTATTTGCTAAACTAGGGAGTATCACAGATGTCACTCTTGGAGGGTCTGCCTGCTGTGTTTTCCTGACTATAGGAAAGTGGTTGTGCAACAGAGGAGAAATAGCTATTATGACAAAGTTCCTCCTCTGCCTTGGTGGGTCCTGCGCTTATTGGAGGATTTGCTCGCCTCAGAGATTCACGGCAGACCTCAGTTTGGCCACTTTTGCTAATGGCTCAAATCTGCCGTTCACTCAGCTAACCTCATCACTGGCCAGCATAGGGAAAAGGAAGGAGAACAATCCACACAGTCTCTGCTGATCCACCTAGTGGGTCGGGGGACAGGCCAGGGACCTTCCCCTCTGGTGGGACCCACAGTCCAGGTCAATTCCTCCTGTATCCAATAGGGAGTTGGGGGAATGGGGGGGAACTCGGGCCCGCCCTCTACTCCAGGTTCCAGCCCAGGGCCCTGTGGATCACAGCTGTCTACAGTGTCTCATGTAACACCTGTGTGACAGCTACAACTCCCTGGGCTACTTCCCCATGGCCTCCTCCCAACACCTTCTTTATCCTTACCACAGGACCTTCCTCCTGATGCCAGATAGTGTTTGTACTCCTCAGTCCTCCAGCAGCATGTCCTCTCACTCTCAGCTCCTTGCGTGCCCCTCACTGACTGAAGTGAGGTCCTTTTTAAACCAGGTGCCCAGATTAGCCTGCCTGTCTTAATGGATTCTAGCAGCTTCTTAATTGGCTCCAGGTGTCCTAATTAGCTGGCCTGCCTTAATTGGTTCCAGCAAGTTCCTGATTGTTCTAGAACCGCCCCTGTTACCTTACCCAGGGAAAAGGGACCTGCTTAATCTGAGGCTAATATATCTGCCTTCTATCACTCTCCTGTAGCCATCTGACCCGACCCTGTCACACTATAGAAAGTAAAGAGATGAAAAACAGCCTCGTGGATATGGTTGATGGATGAAAACTGGTATCCTACTAGAAAAAACTTAAATGAATAAAGTGACAGATGTGGAGGAGAGCCCATGCTTTGCTCTCTCAATCAGTTAGTCATTTGTGTTAACTATATTATTTCAGCTCACCTCTTCTTCAAGTCTCTGCTCACTGCTTTCAGCTGTATTAGAAGACTCATTTTGCAGCAACTGAACTTGTGACAAGTCCTCCACAAAGTCTGGGTTGTTCACAGACTGCGAAGCTCCTCCACCGTATGACCCCTCAGAGTGGGCTAACCTGGAAAATCAAGTTGTGTGAGAAAGTGCAGGCATTATCACAGTAATCTACTTCCTCTCTGCTCCTCTGAACTGTGCAATGATGTTGAAAATATTATGCAACTTTGAGGCCAGACAAAAGGTGAGACATTACAAAAACAGCAACTCAGACAGCTGTATGTTCCATCTGGCTATGTGATTTCCAGGCCACTGTCTACAGCAGTTACCAGGGATTTAGATAAAGCTCTTCTAGGTCCTGATGGAGACAAAACAGTCCTAAGAAAACTAACTTTTGGAGAAACTTGTGCTTATACAAGTCAAACACAAACAAAACTAAACACTATCTGATTCAAATAATAATCAAACATGCAGTCATACGAAAGGAGGTTTAGAGCAGGAATGAAAACACATGAACCCTGCAGCTGTGTTCAGGAGAACACCAGCAGAATGACAAAAAAGGTACAGAGTCTTATTTTCATCCTCCTCCAAGTGATTGCACCTTCTTGTATGCATTTCCTATAGCCCTGTATAAGTGTTCTGTGCCATTGGGATTTGGGATGGAACTCTTAGCAGTATTGTCTCCTGTTGACACACCTGGATATCTGAAGCAGACTCCAGTATCATTAGTTCCCACTAGGCCCCTGAATGGCTGCTATTCTTCAGTCAAGAGATGTTGAAGGTGGCATTTCATTCAATGGCAGCACTCTGCAGGAATCAGGCTGCCTGTGGTATGGAGGCCAACAGTGCAGCTATATGGAGGTACGTGATCTATGTCAGGGGTCCCCAACGTGGTGCCCGCGTAAGTGCGCCCACGTACTGGCCGGCGGACGAGCATCCGCCTAAATGCCGCTGAACGCTGCTTACCAGCGGCATTTCAGCAGATGCTTGTCCGCCGCCACCGTCCTCCGTGGCTCGTTGTCTGGCGCCTGCCAGACAAAAAAGGTTGGGGACCACTGATCTATGCGGATCCCCAGAGTTCTGCATGGATCTTGGGGATTTGCTGTTTTAGGGCAACAATCCACTAGTCATTCTAACCATTGTTCTTAATGGAACAATTCATAGATCTGTACAATTTTCAGATCTGCTCCCTGTGTATAGTCAAAGCTATAGCTGCTTAGTCAATGGACAAACAATTTTTACTACTTTTTTCTCCTGTTAGCAACGTTGAGCTAACATAGCTACAACAAAGCGAGATTAATTCTTATTCTGATTTGTGCAACATCAGATGTGTTAACCAAGTACCAACTGCAGAATTTTAATTTTCATGTACAGAGAGTTGTACCTCTATAGCACCTTATCCTGAAATACACATCGGTTGGGCCAGGTTTACTGATTATGATACACAACCCAGATAGAGACAGGCTTGACTTTCAGATCTCAGGTTGAGATTGCAGAGCCAGCAGTTAGAAAAAACAAAAAATGGTTTATTATACACTAAGCATACTGAGAGAGAGAGAGAGAGCGCCTATAGAACCTCACAATGATATTTTCAGTCACTTCTCAGATTTTAACCCACTTTAGGCATCACAACCTTCCAATCTACTATTAAATACAGAGTAGGGAAAATTTTGAGTGTGGTGCATGGACTTTCAATGAGAGGTGATGAAAGATCATTCCCTTAATCCCTCCTAACAGCATGTCAAGATTCCTCCATGCACCACACTTGGGGTACGTCTATACTTACCTCCAGGTCCGGCGGTAAGCAATCGATCTTCTGGGATCGATTTATCGTGTCTTGTCTAGACGCAATAAATCGATCCCGGAAGTGCTCGTCGTCGAGAGGAGTACGCGGAGTCGATGGGGGAGCCTGCCTGCCGCGTCTGGACCCGCGGTAAGTTCGAACTAAGGTACTTCGACTTCAGCTGCGTTATTCACGTAGCTGAAGTTGCGTATCTTAGTTCGAAGTGGGGGGTTAGTGTGGACCAGGCCTAAGTGTCAGCAAATCTTGAGGCCCAGAGACGTGGGGCCAAGTTCAGACCTGGTACAAGCAGGTGCCTCTATGTTTAATTACATAGAATTGCACTTGTTTATGCTAGATCTGAATTTTCCCCTTGGAGGTCTAAAGAATAGAAAAGAAACCTGTTAAAGCACAACAATGCTTAAAAAAAAAAAAAAGTATTCCTGAAAAAGAATCTAATCTTTTGTCGCTGAGTCCTTAAGACAGGGCCACTGCTTTATAGCCTGTGCAAATAAGGACAATTTGTTTGATAGACAGGAAGGGTATTCATTTATCAGTTCTGTTCTTGGACATCCCTTAATCAAGAATGTATCTTTAACAGAAATTCAGTGGTGCCACTGGAGCACAATAAAGAAAACAATCACCATATCTGCAGACCCACTCTAGAAGGCTGTCCTTGGAAAGCAAGATTTTACAAGTACCAGAAGAGTACACGTGAAAGAGAAAATTAATGGTGCTCAATTGGTCTAGTAGCAAGAGTGTACAATCAGGAGTACTTTCTCTGGAGAGTCTGCAAAGAGAGAATAGCTGTGAGCTGAGTTTAGAGCAGCAGTTGCTTACCCACTTGTGGGCATATCACTGCTCTCCTTTGAGCCATCATCATCTGCAAACAGTGGGGGTAGGGATGAGCCAGCCATCAGGTTCTCCATACCTCTGTGAAGAGAAAGTGGAAGCAAAATTAACATTTGAATTACTTCTCTCACGTGTTCTGCCCATTTAATGATCTGTCTTTGTAAGTCTTACTTAACTGCCAGTTCTTAAAAGCCAAACAGCACATCAGCCTCAATTTAATCCTGCATCCTGGTCAATCTTTTGAATTATTTGGACCTAAAGATTTGATTGTGTGACATGAACCTACCAATTTATATTACTGGGTTATCCCATGTTGGTCCCATCAATCAGGTATTTGTAATCAGAACTGAAGATTGTTGGCATCTTAGTAGGAAATAATATTCTGCCTACCTACCTAAATCCTCCTTGCAGTTTCAATTTGAGTTGGTGTTTTCACTTCCTCTCCTGACTCCTGTACTTTCACAATGTATTGGAATGCACATATTTGTTGCATTGCTCCTCATATGTGGCTACCTTGTTTTCTGTTTTCAAGGTATAATACGACATACTAAGTTCACAAGCAAAATGGGCAAGCACTTGTAGCATGATGTAATTCTCATTGAAAGATACCAGGTTGCCAGAGCAGACGTGGCTTCTTTTGTGTCCTCACATTCGCCAGTCGGATATTTGAATTTGTGGAGGAATAACTTCATGAATACAAGCTTATTTCATACCCATCCCTAGCAGAACATATACAAGATCTCTGAACAAGAAATCACTACAATTATCAGAAAAAGTTTCATCCTGATGGAAAGAGAAAAATTCCATTCCTACTCTTAGAGTATGTCTACACTACAGAGTTACCAGGGCTCTTACTCTGGTTTTGCCACAACCCCCACCCATCCACACACAAAAACTTCTCACCCACTTATAGTGGTGCTTTCACAGTAATCTGCTTCCCCTCTGCTCCCCTGTTGGTGGGTGTAGGTTGGAGCCCAGGTGCTGTTTTTACTCAGATGAGTAACCCACCCACTTTGCAATGAAGTCATAAGCGAACATCTGATACTCTGATAGTATTCTAATAGTCCTCCGGTGCATTCCCACAATTCTCCCCATGTGCCCAGAAGGACAGACAAGTTCTATAACAATTCAATGGGAAAGAATCATAAAGCAAGTCAGCTTACTGCAGTGCAAAGAACCAAGGAATATGCCCCCAGAAGTCCTAGCAACACACATGGTGGAGTGCAGCACTAGTGAAGACACAGTGACTTGGGTAAAGCTTTGCAGTGTGACTGTTCACACCCAGGCGCTCAAACCTGAGTGCTGATCGCCTGAGTTAACTCTGCAATGAAGACAAACCCACAGAATCCCCACATCGGTGTGAGACAAGTGAGAGACTCAGGGTATGTCTACACTACAGGATTAATCCGAATTTAGATAATTCGAATTTGGGAAACAGGTTGTATAAATTCGATTGTGCGCGGCCACACTAAGCACCTTAATTCGGTTTTAAACCACATTAATTCGGTGGTGTGCGGCCACACTACCCCATTAACTTAAACACAGTAATTCGGTGGTGTGCGTCCACACTAAACCTAATTCGAATTAACAAAATCAATTTAGGCTCTACTCCGTTCGTCGAGGTGGAGTACAGAAATCGATTTAAAGGGCCCTTTAATTCGAATTAACTGGCTCTGTAGTGTGGACGGGTGAAGGGTTAATTCGGATTAAGGCAGCTAAATCCGAATTAAAGTCCTAGTGTAGACCAGGCCTCAGATCCAGGCTAAGTGTCACATTTAAACACTCTGGCTACTTTACAGCTTTTTAAAAGGGTATCTTGATGGTCAAGGACAACAAGAAAACACCTGAAAAATTCCCAAGTTCTACAGTAACTGACTTGGTAAGGCAATATTATTACAAAAAGAGGGGCAGCAGGATGCAAGGTTCACTACCAAACAGGTGCTTGCAGGAACAGTTACAATCTGTGTGGAGAAGTTGGATTATTTTGAATGCTAAGAAGGCCATTTGTTGTGCATATACTGATCCTGCATCTTGGCAATAAATCCAGCAAATCCTGCATCTTGGCAGACTAGATTATCCTTGCGGTCCCTTTTAACCCTATCAGTTAATTCCCTGATCAGCAGATCAATGTAAGGTCTAGGTGAAATGGACACTTCAAATCAATCTAATTTCCACCTGGAATGGAAATTACACTTTCAAGATTTCCACACAAAAATTCAGTGTGTGTGTGTGTGTGTGTGTGTGTGTGTGTGTGTGTGTGTGTGTATGTATGTATGTATGTATGTATATGTAAGGGTAGAAGGTGGCGGGAGGGAAGTAAAGGTGTCAGTACCTTCTCTCCACTTCCTATCCTGTGTTTTTCTACCTCTGGAAATCCATTTTATTTCCTCCTTTCTTGACTGTCCTCTTTCTAATGACCTCAATAAGGGATTGGAGTGAGGGACCCTCTTCTTTCGAATTTAACTAAAAATACGAAGTTTGGGTTTCTAGCTAATATAAACCTGTTATGGGAAAAGGCAAGTGCATCTTATTGATGTAAGAGAAAGAGGCTCAATCAGGAAGGCAGAAATCCTCCTACTATTATGGGAATTCTTTATATCAAACACCATTCTTAAGTGTGAAAATCTCCCATATAAAAAAGAAAAAGTGACTGCAATAAAGATCTGAAAGCCCCTAAAATAGGAAATGCTTAGGATACACTGGTGGAGTAGAGTGAAGCATTTCAATCCTGAATGAAATGAACAGAGGGGATGAATTCTCCTTTCACCTGAGGAGATGGATCCATCCAAATTAAGGTTGGGGTTCTTAAATGAAGCACTATGAGACAGTGTAAGCAGAGGCGGATTTACAGTAAAATACAGTGTGCCCTGGCATGGGGCCCCACAACGACAGGGGGCCCCAGGGCCGGGCAGCTGCGGGGGCAGAAGCTTGGTACTGCCGGCTCCTGTTCCCGGCTCCGCACCCACCAGCAGCCAAGCTCCCCTCTCCCCCACCTCCTCCCCCGAGCATGCAGCATTCCCGCCCCTTCCCCTCCCTCCCAGGGCTTCCCCCACCTCCAAACAGCTATTTCCTGGCACTCAGGTCGAGGAGCGGGGCCACAGCACACTCAGGGGAGGAGGTGGAGAAGAGATGGGGGCGGGGCTTTGGAAAAGGGATGGGGGCGGGGCGGGGCAGAGCAAAGGCGGTGCCCCCACACTCCCCCTCTGCATACACCCCCAGCCCCCTGCCCTGAGCCACTCAGGGCAGGGGGCTAGGAGCACCCCCATGACCCTAGCCCACACCCCCAGCCCAGACTCCTGCACCCCCCTCACACACCCTCAGCCCCCTGCCCTCCATGACTCCTGCCCCCCTCCCCACATCCCCACCTGCACCCCTTGCACCAAACAGGAGCTGCCCCATGTAACCGCTCCACACCCCAACCCCCTGCCCCAGCCCTGAGTCCCCTCCCGCACCCTACTCCTTGCCAGACCCTGCATCCCAACCTGCTCCTGCACCCTAACTTCCTCCCAGACCCTGCACCCCCAGCCCTGAGCCCCGTCCCGCACCCTAAGTCCTGGCCAGACAACACACCCCACCATTTTTTTACATTTTTTTTTATAAAGGGCTCTTATCCAAAGAACTTTACAATTGTTAGCTAACAGTACAAACAATATTTGGAAAGATCATTAAGTGGTCCGCCGAGACCCTCAGCTATTTTCAAGTGGTCTGTGGAAAAATAAGTTAGACTACAAAAGCAATCAAGGTACCTCACTTTATTTTCATTTACTTCCTATTACTTATAGGAGGAGGAAGAAGAAAAAAAAGAATGAAAAATGGGGGTGGGGAGGAGATAAGAGAGAATGTTCTTTTTCTTGGCTGGGTCCCAAGGAGGGGCCCCAAAAATGAAGCTTAGCACAGGGCTCCACTAACTCTAAATCCGCCACTGAGTGCAAGAGTTAATTAAATTGGAGACTGAATTCTTCTTTGATCCCACTGGAGAGTTGGTTAAGCACAGTAGCTAAATGTAACCCTGGCCCTATACCATGTACTAGATGCTCTGAATGGAGCAAGTTAATAGACTATAACAAAGAAGTTTTGTTTGTGTTACATACAGCTATTAAGCTTGCAACCTCCTTCAGTGCCGTCAATCTTATCTTAGATGAGCCCTGAATTTATCTAATAGAAAAGAGTATTTAGAAAACTAGAGCAAACTTTGCACATAAATATTTTAAAATTATATATATGAAAAAGTTGTGTGTATGTCTTCTCTGAAACACAGAAAGCACTCTGTATTTTGCAGGCTTCTCTCCAACAGCTTTCCCAGAGGTCAAGGGCCTCTTCAGAATCCCAGCCTCATCAGTCAGGTGGCACTCACCAATCCACACATGCCTTGAGAGAATATATACTGTCTGCTGGTGAACAAACCATCACAAAGTGCTTTTCTGTCCATCATGCCCAGCATGACCCTTCTCACTGGGTTCCTCTCTACATCTGGACCCAGTCAGCAGCATCAGAGCCTCAGCTTGCTTTCAAACTGTGGGGAATCAGCCGGACATCAAACTTAACAACATACAAGCAGACCACATAAACACAGGAAGCTGGAAGAACACACACTTCTGTCTTCTTTAAAGTTTGTTTTATTTAACCCATATGGTTTCGATATTAATTCCTTCAGTCAGTGTACAGGCAGGCCCCAAAGAAAGAAAAAGCTCAAATACTAGTGAATATGCAACGGCTTCTAAACTGTTCCAATAAACAGGAAGACAATGCAGTTCCCAACACAATAGCTGAAAAGAGATGAGAATCTGCATAAGATGGCAGGTCGGGGTGATCTGCCGGCACTGGGGCTTCCAAACCATTTCCTGTCATTAGCCCTTCAGTTGTGGTCTCTGTGCCTGAAAGCATTCAAGCCCTCAGCCCCCGTGTTATGGTCAGTCAGCCTCAAAGTGACAGAGCACCAAGGCTCATTTAAAACATGTAAAAATAATATTTTGGGAGGGCAAAGTTATTGTATCCAGGGGAACAACATGGAGACAAACTGATAAAGGGGGAGGCTGTTTGGACTCCCATCTCAACCTTCAGCCTGAACAGGAGTAGTAGGAATTGGGGGGGGGGGGGGGGATGAGAGGGGGGAAGAGAGAGAAGGGAATCTAATAGTCTAGTCACAGACCCATCTGTCCTGTGACAATACTTGTACAGCTTTGCAAGTATGAATTCTGACCAAAGCATTTACAGGATTAAAGTGATACCACTGTGTCTAAGGTATGAACATTGATTTAAAACAACACTGTCAGCTTCGGGGGGGGGGGGGAGGTTATAGCCTACTTTTTGGCTGAAAAACCAATATAAAGGACATTTCGATAGTTAGCTCCACAAGAGCCCACTTAAACGCAGCTTCACTTCTTTATAGCCTTGACTACCCCAGAGACATTTTAAAAAAAATTCCCACTATTGCTAACACTGTTTCAGCTCCACCTGAATCATCAGCGTTCAGAGCCCTACTGGAGGGTACTACTGCCATTTTAAGCACAATATTGATTGGAGCTGCTCTGGGCTACAGTAAACAACGTGATGCTTAAAAAGCCACCTGCATGTCAATGATAGGGCTCTCAACATCACCAACATTGTTGAAACTGAGCCAGTATAAGCAATAGTGAGAAATTTTTGAAAAAAAATTCACTACTACATGCAAGAAATGCCATGGTATCTCTTCCACTGATTTCTAGGATGTACATTTGCATCTTTCACAGACAGAAGAAGAGTCCTACAAGTATTAGTAAAGAGTAGGGTTGCCAATTCTGACTGAAGCTATTCTGGGAGATTTTTTTTTTCCCAACATGACATAGTCATTTTTTTAAAATAGCCTATTAAAATCTCCTGGATTGCTTTCAACAGTCACTGGGAGATGGATGCCGATTCCGGGAGACTCCAGGCCAATCCTGGAGGGTTGGCAACCTAGTAAAGAGGCTTCGTTTAATAGGTGTACCACCCATTACAGGATCTCCGTGGTATATTACCAGGGGATGGAGCTGAATGGGAGAGAAACAGAATTGTGTATGAGAGCAATAAGGGGAGGGAAGCTAGCGATGGGGAAGAGGAAGGTCCCTTTCGCACCCAACAACATAAAAGAATAAATGTAGGAGTCTTTTTGTCATCACTGGAGAAGTAAACTCTTGGCATTTCCTGGTGCTGCAGTCCTCCAACTACCCAACATGCCACTTACAGCTACTAAGTGTTGTGCCGTCCATCTGTGGAGCTTTATGCAAGTTATTTGATGGGTCAATTTGCATGTTTTAAAAATAATTTGCATAAAACCATAAGTTTCGGTTCACGGTCAACATAGTGGCCTTCCCTGAGCAGTGTGAGGGTAAGACTTGGAGTTGCAAAACTTGTCAGCTATGGCTGGGATGGATGGGCTCTGGACGGTGTCTGTGGCCACCATTTAGATGGACGATGGGTATCTGAGGGGGTGGTGGGCATGGACCAGTAATGGGGACCTCACTTTCTGTCCCTGCCACTATCCCCTCTGCTTGTTGCTGCTGATGCTGTCACCTGTTCTTCCCAGTTGCTTTGGTTCAACAGGAGCAGCAGCAAGATAAGAGGCAAAAAGGCCTCCAGGTTCCACGCTTAGAAAGTACAATTGCAGACCATTTCTTCAACCCAGTCGGATACAGGAAATCTCTGCAGGGCTGCAGGAATGTACGAAAGAGCTGCCAGTCGTGTGAACTTTTGCAGCTGTAGCCACAAAGCCTTGCCAACATTGTGGCCACATTTTACTACTCCCTCCTCCCCAGAAAGTTGCTCTTTTAAACTTCCCTCTGTGTGTTTGCCCTGGATTGGCTAGTAGTTAATCAGAAGCCAGTTAGTTAGAATTTTCCATATCTTTTCAGCCAGACTCTGAGGATCAAAAGCCACCACCATGATAGCTAATGAGCTGCTTGTGCTCTTGTTATCATGGGCAGTAAGGAGCCACCAAACAACACTACAATTTTTAACCAACATTGTAACCAGTTAGTGGCATGGTCAGCTCCAAATGTAGTTTGTTGCCATATTCTGCATGGTCAATACTTGGTTAACAAATGCAGCAGCTGTGATAAATGAAGGTGTGTGTGTGTGTGTGTGTGGGGGGGGTGACGTTGTGCAGTCTATATGGTTTTATAAAAACATAATAATAAGTGAATATAATGTAACTGGGATAGTTTTATAAAGATTTGATAATAAGTGAATATAATGCAACTGGGATATGCTTCGTGCAAAAGGTCTCTTGTAAGGTATTATTACAAAGCTCATAATCTACTGAGTGTGATCATCCTATTTGTAGAAATGTACCACTCTTGTATCTAAAACTAGAAATATAAAACATAACTCTGAGGGCCTATTGTAATTATGTGAAGTGTGGGCCATTAATGATGGTTTGAAATCTTGATGACTCCCATTAACCAGGACCATTGTCTGCAGATGGCTGTGTTTACCTGTTAGTCTTCCTGTATATGTGTGTGCTGGCAAGTGGGCAATGAAGTCTTGCAGTAACATGTGATCATGTCACCTGAACTGGAATCCATCTTTAACCTGGTGCTTTTCCAGTGGGGGGGGGGTGGAAACCCAGAGGGACAAAGGGTTCCCGCCTTATGCAAAAGATATATAAAGGGGTGGAAGAGAACAAAGTGGGGAGGAGCCATCATGAAGAATCCCTTAGCTAACACCTAAGCTGGAACAAGAGCTGTACCAGAGGAAATAATTGTGCCCAGGCCTGGAAGGTGTCCAGTCTGAGAAAAAGCTTACTGAAGCATCTCTGAGGGTGAGATTATCTGTATTCAGTTTGATTAGACATAGATTTGCGCATTTTATTGTATTTTGCTTGGTGACTTACTTTGTTCTGTCTGTTACTACTTAGAACCACTTAAATCCTATTTTCTGTATTTAATAAAATCACTTTTTATTTAGTAATTTACTCAGAGTATGTATTAATACCTGGGGGAGCAAACAACTGTGCATATCTCTCTATCAGTGTTATAGAGGGCGAACAATTTATGAGTTTGCCCTGCATAAGATTTATGCAGGGTAAAATGGATTTATTTGGGTTTAGACCCCATTGGGAGTTGGGCATCTGAGTGCTAAAGACAAGCACACTTCTGTGAGCTGTTTTCAGGTAAACTTGCAGCTTTGGGGCAAGTGATTCAGACCCTGGATCTGTGTTTGAGCAGACGGGAGTGTCTGGCTCAGCAAGACAGGGTGCTGGAGTCCTGAGCTGGCAGGGAAAACAGGAGCAGAGGTAGTCTTTGCACATCAGGTGGCAGCTCCCAAGGGGGTTTCTGTGATCCAACCCGTCACAGGGGGGAGCTCCCTTTTATGGACACCCAGCCAGCCAGCTAGCTATAGAACCCCTGTTAGTAGCTGTTCTCTACTTGCTTTACCTGTAAAGGGTTAAAAAGTCCATAGGTAAAAGGAAGGGAGTGGGCACCTGACCAAAAGAGCCAATGGGAAAGCTAGAACTTTTTACAATGAGGAAAAAACTTCCCCTTTGTCTGTCTGTCTGTTGTTCTCCCGGAGAGAAAGACAGGGATGGAACTATGATGTAAAAAGCTTTGGGCCAGGTAGGAAAAATCACCGGATCATACCTAGGAACTACTAATTTGAAACCCCAGATATGTAAGTAGATCAGGAAATGTCTAGGAAGACACGATTAGATTTATCTCTTATTTCTTTATGGCTTGTGGACTCCTCTGTGCTAATCCCAGGTGCTTTTGTTTTTCTTATAACCTTTAAGCTGGACCTCAAGAAGCTATCTTGATGCTTAATCCTTGTAATGGTTTCTTTTTAAATCTAGCAAAAAGCCTAAGTTCCAGATGTATTTTCTTTCTTTTTGTTTTTAATAAAATTTACCTCTTTTAAAGAACAGGATTGGATTTTTGTGTCCCTAAGAGGTTTGGGCATATGTTGTTTAATTAGCTAGTGGCAACAACTGATTTCCTATGTTTTCTTTCTCAGCTCTTCCCTGGGGGGTGGGGGGATGGTAGGTAAAAGGGCTTGAGGGTACCCCACAGGAAGAAATTCCCAAGTGCGCCTTCCTGGGTTCTCAAAGGGGTTTTTGCACTTGGGTGATGGCAGCATCTACCCATCCAAGGTCAGAGAAAAGCTGTAACCTTGGGAGTATAATACAAGCCTGGAGTGGCCAGTATTAATTTTTAGAATCCTTGAGGGCCCTCACTTTCTGCTATCAAAGTGCCAGAGTGGGGAATCAGCCTTGACAGCAGCTAACAGTGTTTCACCCTTACTAGCATCCTATGTTGTTAGCACATGGTCATCTTCCTTTGACTAGTTCAGCATACCTATTTATTTCAAAGCAGATGGTCCCTTCCCCTCCCCTAGCATGCCTACATACACAATCTGGCCAATTCTCCTTCCCCAGTTCTCTAGGCAGATGGAGATTTCAAGACATATTGCTACCATGTGCTGACGCCACCACTCTGTATACATATCCCCTTGCATTCCATCCGCTGTGAAGGCTATCGGATAACTACTTGGATTTTCCCAGAATGCACTGTTAAGTGATATGGTAGATGTGAATGCACAAGCATTGTCGGCTGTGATGTACAAAGGCTGCAGTGCAAACACAACTCAAACCAATGTTTTTTGTAAATTGGGACAGATGAGGGAGTATCAGGAACAAGTCACAGAACCACCGCAGTACTTGCAGTGTGGACAGGGCTTCTGTGTTTAAAGATTAGTTTGCACACTGAACAAAAGCAATATGATAGAAAATGCACACAAAATGTAGCTGAGGATGTTGTCAACTCATTTGAAATTTTGTTTTTTAAATCCTTGGAGAAGTTAAACATCCACCTATGCAACAACAGCAGCTTTTACATACAAGCCTTTCCTTTTCCCTCCCTCCAAAACACTACTTCTAGAATTAAAACTGGAAGTAATGTTGGCAACTGAAAAAAACCCAGACTTTGCATTTTTAATCTGAATGCAGACAAAAATACTTTCCCTTCTTATTGGGCTATTTTGCAAGTTTTAAATTGTTTGTGTTACTTTGAAAAAAATTCGCTCCACCAGCTACTTTGATATCACTGCAGTAGCTAGAACTTTGCATTTGCTGTGGTGGATTATGTCTCAAAAAGACCATCTGGGCCCTCTGCCATAAATCTTTCCAACTATCCAAAACAGGTCCTCCAGATCTTTTTCCATGATCCCACTCCTAGATATTATTTTTCACCACCACTTCCCCTCTCTACCCAGATTTTTCCCCTACAGCAACTCCCAACCCAGAGAATGGCCCCTCACTTGAGACTGTGTTGGACTACATTTATATTTAATTCACTCCCACCTCTATACTCACATTACACATTTTTTATCCCAATTGGTATTTTAAAAAACACAAAATCCTGTATCTGTTGGAAAAAAAATCAGTAGTGCAACAGTGGCCTCATCTCTGTTCTGAATTATACTATTTTACTTCCATATGTTAAATATCTGATGTTTAGTATCCCCTTTACTATCCATAAATGTATGGCAGTTTATGCTGGATTCTGAGCAGAGTTATTGTATAATGGAGTAGCAAAGGACTAGGTCTATTACCGTTGAGCTTTGGGAAGCTATACAGAAAAATGTTAGTGCCACCTTGAGTTCTTTCCTGTTCAGAATAAGACACTAAATTGATCCACAGGACACCGGCAGTAGAGTGTGATTGAGATGTAGACAACAGACTATCATTTTCAATTCTGCAATAAACTCCCTCTCAGGCAGACACCCCGGCGCAACAGGGGAGACAACTGCACTTTCCTGAAGCAGTAAGACCCCTGATAGATAGGGTTCAAGCCCTAGGGAAAGGAGATATTTTTTCACTGTCTCTGTCACTTGAGGTATGCCAAGGGAAAAGTTTTAATTGGTGGCCAGGACAAGGTGGAGAGTAATGGAAAGATGAGATATGGACAGAACTGTAGTGTTGTGCAGAGTCTTAGAATTAGAACAATGGCATAGCTGCCACATTCCTGGTTGCGCCAGGATAGTACAAGGTATTGAACACCCATCCTGTGACACCAGAATCCCAGCCAATATCCTCAGATTGAGGCTGCTGGTAAGCTCTTAACTCTTTGCTGTGTCCCAAAGGTGGTCCAGCCACCCCACCCATTGTTACAGGGCTGGCTTTCACCATAATCCAGAACCATTGCTTCTTTAACTGGGTAGGAGAAGTGAGACAAGGAGCACAAGGGGCTAGGTGCTGCTAGCTGTCTTCTAGAAGAGGAGGGAGGAGTGCAGATATTTATTTAGAGAATTATGTGCGTGGGGGTGGAAGAATTGATTGATTTGAGAGGAATAAGTTGTTTTGGAAGGACATTTAATTGATGTATATGGATTAGTTATCTAAGAATTAGTTTTAAAATGCCTAGAAGCCACAGAATAAGAGTCAAAATCCAGCAGGATGGATTTGTACTTTAATCGTCCCAAGATACATCAGTTGAGAATCATGCAGTTTACTATATGGAGTCTTCTGAACAAGAGCTTTAAGAGTGTAATCTACTTTTTACCGCACTGGTACTAACGCCCACTTTTTATTAAGTGGAGATCATGATGGCAGGGTGGCTTGGCCAAACCTGAGTGGTGCTGTGACCCCGTGTGCCAGGTCATAACACCACTCACTCAAATTTGGCCCAGCTGCCTCTCCATCATGATTAGAGCAAGTGGCACCATGATCCAGTGTGGCAAGTCGCAATGCTCCGAGCTGCACCCTATCACGCGGAACAGGAAATGCCACTGCAGGGTGAGTGTGTGGACAAGCTCGCTCTCCAACCCAGGCCCCCCCTTCCACACTGGGCAGGGAGAAGTGTATGTGTGCCTGTTTTTGCCCCCTTGCTTTCACGATTTGTGTGTGCACGCACCAGTGAACCCATGCTAAAGCTGCCCCTGCTTATATGTCTACATTTGCATATGCAATAACAATGATCATGTGCACAAATCCCCTAGGCAGCCCCAAATCCCTAACTTACTTGGAGAATGGTCCCTTTCGACATTTGTACCTTAGCAATCATACAAGGAGTTTGAACTTTATGCAAGAAGAGACAGGAAGATAGTTAAGGTCTTTATTATGGAGGGGAAGGAGTACGGAAGACAAACAGGGTGAAGTGGCAGGAATAGAAAATGCTAGCTGGTCAAAGTTGGACATAGTGATGAGAGTTATAGTGAAGATGATGTGGAGCTGTGTTGAAATGGGAAAGGGACTTATTCTGTAATTATTTAGGGTAATTGCTAATTTTTTAAATCCAAACAGCTGTTAAAGCTGTCTTAAGTATGACCCTGATGGTATTATCACTGCAGTGTACCAAAACAAATGTGTGGTGTTGGTGTTTAAGTAGTCCATAGTACATTTCGTAACATATGCTGTATACTCTCCCAAGGCTCCAAAGAGCTGACTTCCAGTTGTTTTGAATATTTTTTATTCTCTGCCTCCCAAACCCCGTCTCTGAGACTGTATTTCTTACTGAGGAAGAGAGGAAGAGGCCTTGTGGCTTTCGAGGCTCTACAGCATTCCTGGTAGCTTTGGATTTAAAACACTTAGCCAGTCATTTGTACTTCACATTCACCAAGAAACTTGTACTTAATATTCTAGAACTTTACAATCATTTATGTAACTTTTTGACATTGTTACTGAATAAAGGAGGGAAGAACTAACTGGATCTGCCAATCCTGTGAACTTCTGAGAGAGCTGCTGTCTAGATTGATGGACAGGATGAGAAGGGAGAGAGATGAAGAATAAAAGAAATGAATGGCCCTCAAGAGACTGAGTTCAGCTATATTTTCCTGCTTCCTTTCTCCTTACTCTGTCTTTGTCTCAGCATTAATTGTTGTAATGGCAGTCCGTGGTTTGATGAAGGAAGGTTCTCTAATTAAAATCAGGAAAGATCACCTACTTAGAGAAAATAATGGAAGCTTTAATAAGTTGTACTTAAGGTACAATGAAAACCACTAAATGATCCAAATTCTGATCTAGAATAGACTGCAGCTAGTCACCCCAGTGTAGTAGAGGTGAGAGTCGGGAGAGGAGGTGAGAGTGAATGATGGCATGAACTGCACGTGATCACTGACTGACTTTTCCACAACAGCAGTATTGTATTTTGTTTTGTTCCAGGCACCATTCCTTTGGGGTGGTAACATACAGCTTCAGGCCAAATGATAATTTTTTAAAGCATATTTCTAGGTCTGTTTAGTATGAAACTCTTAAATCATTGGATATATATATATTTGAAATAAACAAACATTAAATCGGTTAGAGCCAATTTGTCTACAAATAAGTAAAAATTATTTAATTTAAAGACCGGAGTGCAGCCAGGTCTTGGAGTGCAGCCAACCACACTAATCCATCCAGCAGACCATCTGGATAGAGCACACTATATATCCCTTTTTATGAATAAATGGGGATAGAACCTGCAAGTGAGAAAATATGTCCAATGCTAGGACTAAATGTCTCAGTAGCATTAGCCAGGATCTGTTGCTGTTGCCTAAGGCTAGGTGTGGGATAGGGGGGAAAAAAATAAAACAATACCATGGCCTCATACGTTCATTGACTCAAAATCATACTGAACACATCAAAGAAAAACATAATCTGAGCAAGCAAGAGTCCCCAGTGCAAGAAAAAGATGACTTGTTTTAATTAGAAGACTAAGTTCAAATATGAAATTGCCTTATTGTCAGAAATTAAACTCTCCGCCTGTGAACACAGCTGAACAACACAAATGAACGTTTGGTATCGCTTTGCCAGATCTGACCTCAAAAGTCCTTTCGGTGGATATAGGGTTGCCAACTTTCTAATCGCACAAAACCGAATACCCTTGCCCCGCCCTCTGCCCTCCCTGAGGCCTCCTCCCTATCCCTCCTTTTCCGAGGCCCATCCCTGCCCCCCACTTCTGAGGCCCCGCACCGACTCACTCTCCCCCACCTTCACTCACTCGTTCATTTTCACCGGGCTGGGGCAGAGGGTTGGGGAGAGGGAGGGGGTTAGGCTCTGGCTGGGGGTGCGGGTTCCAGAGTGGTGCCAGAAATGAGGGGCTCAGGGTGCAGGAGGGGGCTCCAGGCTGGGGCCGAGGGGTTTGGAGTGCGGGAGGGGGTGGGGGCTCTGGGCGGGAGTTTGGGTGCTGGAAGGGGCTCAGGGCTGGGGCCGAGGGTTCAGAGGGTGGGAGCGGGCTCTGGGCTGGGGTAGTGGGTTGGGGTACAGGCTTCGGGAGGGAGTTGGGGTACCAGAGGGGGTTCAGGGTGTGGGGTTCCAGGAGGCGCTTACCTCAGGTGGGTCCTGGGAAGCAGCCAGCATGTCCCTATGGCTCCTAGGCGGAGGTGCGGCGAGGAGGCTCCCCGCCCACAGGCACCTCCCCTGCAGGTTCCCAGCCAATGGAAGCTGCGGAGCCAGCACTCAGGGCGGTGGCAGTGCATGGAGCCCCTGTGGCTGCCCCTCCCGCCTACGAGCCGGAGGGATATGCTGGCTACTCCCTGGGAGCCGTGCGGAGCCAGGTAGGGAGCCTACCAGCCCTGTGCCAACTGGACTTTTAACGGCCCAGTCAGTGGTGCTAACCAGAGCCGCCAGGTCCCTTTTCAACCGGGTGTTTTGGTTGAAAACCGAACACCTAGCAACCCTAGGTGGATAGAGAGGAATTTCCTTCCACACTTTCTGTTTCTGAAGTGTCTTGTCTCTGTCATTGCCAGACCAACCAGCTCTGAAACGCACTGTACAGAAGAGAATGGGTAAAGAAAGATGCTCCTCTCATTGAGGAGAGCACAGTGCACTTGAGTTTATAAGTGAATCAAAACTACAGACATTTCACAATGTAAAAAACAAAGTAAATTGTAAATGAAAATCTAAGGATCTGTATTTCAGCACAGACAAAGCAGAAATATCATGATTCCCTCTGCCAGCATGTGTCAAATTAAGTTATAATAGAAAGCCAGCAGAGGTAAACACAGGTATATTTCTGATTGAACCACTCTGCTCTGATCCAAATAAGAAAATGCAGACTCCTCTAAAAGCAACATATTGCTCTAATTTGATGGAGGAAAAGCACGTTGACCAGCATACTTGGCTGCATACTTGACTGCATATACGATTTGATTTGTTAATACACACAGCACTTTAGAGAGAAATCCTAAGGATTCTAGAAGATCAGCAATAAAGCCTATACAAGTGAAGGTCCCTTTGCCCAACCCTAACAATGAATATAGCAATAAGAGTAGTTACTGCTGCTGGCCAAGAAGATCATACCAAAGCTCATAGAGATCAAAACCAGGACCCTTCTCAAAAAAAACAAATTCCAGAAGAGGCACTAACAGTGTGTTTCAAAGCAGCTTGAGTGCAGGATGAGAAAGGGGGAAATGTAAACCTTAGAGAGTTCTACAGTTAGTTATTTGGATCCCTGCATGAAACTCAAACAATGCTATTAATACTCAAACCTTCAGTAACATTTGCTAAACATCTATAGAAATCCATTTCAAACATTCTAGTTTCAGATCTATGGATTCCTACTCCCATTTATAAGTTTATTCTGTGATTATAGAATGTGTCCTAACATCTCAGGGATGTTCAAAATCTAAGGGCTGGTCCACACTAACCCCCCAGTTCGAACTAAGATACGCAACTTCAGCTACGTGAATAATGTAGCTGAAGTCGAAGTACCTTAGTTCGAACTAGAAAGTACTTACCGCGGGTCCACACGCAGCAGGCAGGCTCCCCCGTCGACTCCGCGTACTCCTCTCGTGGAGCAGGAGTACTGGCGTCGACGGCGAGCACTTCCGGGATCGATTTATCGCGTCTAGACAAGACACGATAAATCGATCCCAGAAGGTCGACTGCTTACCGCCGAACCCGGAGGTAAGTATAGACGTCCCTAACACTATACATTTTTAGTGTGACAGAGAAATGGGCAAAAACAAAGTCACAAAGGATATTCCCCAAAACAAAACACAGTTCTTCACTCAGCTCTCCCCTTTCAAGACATGTCAGAGAGAAGATTTAGCACCTTGTCCTAAAGGTCAATAAAGTCAAGCTCTTTCAGACCAATGGAGGGAGGGGGGGAAGCGAAGTCCAGAGTTGAAAACCGTCCATTGATAATGCCCTGATATCAACCCCAGACATTTAAATTTAGTGACTGTTAGCTGGGCTGGCTGTTGGCAGGAACCAAGATCTAGAAGACCTCTAGCGTTCTGTTTTTGAGCCTGCCACTGACTTCCCATGTGACTGTAGGAATGTCATTTAACTTCTCCCTGCCTCCGTTTCCATTTAAAATGGGGATACTATTACTTATACACCTTTGCAAAATACTTTCATTTGAGGATCTTTTATTACTAATTATTCTCAGCATTCATCCCAGCTAACCGTAAGTAGCACAACAGGAAAAGAGGTGATTTTGCAAATAACCCAAATCTAAGCCAAAAGCTAAGTATAATGAGCCTTTATGATATGTACTCACCTTTGTAAAGAACACTGATATCTCGGAATAGAAAAAACATACACCTCTACCCCGATATAATGCGACCCGATATAACACAAATTCGGATATAACACGGTAAAGTAGTGCTCTGGGGAGGGAGGGGCTGCGCACTCCGGCGGATCAAAGCAAGTTCGATATAATGCGGTTTCACCTATAATGCGGTAAGATTTTTTGGCTCCCGAGGACAGCATTATATTGGGGTAGAGGTGTACAACTAATAGGAATGATTGTTATGGATCATTGTCAACACTTTGAATTACACCTGAAAGCCAATAGGAAGTAAGTGCAGTTTTCAAAGAATTGACAAATATGTGAAGCAATAACAGCTGCTTGAGACAGGTGGGCATCCACTTCTTCACCAGCTGTAGTTTTAGGTCGTCTTCAACGATAGCCTCACATAAAGAAATTACAGTAATGTAGCATAAAAGTATCCAATTACTTTTGTGAGGTCTAGTTCAAAATGACAAGGTCAAAACATCCATCCACACGAAGATGGAAAAAGGCATTCATGGGCCACCTAATATTCCTAGGTTTAAGAACTTCTTCAAATTGTGAGCATCTTAGGTGAGGTCTACACTACAGACCTATATGGGTATATGTAACTCAGGGGTGTGAAAAATCCATACCTTTGAGTGACTTAGTTATACCAACCTAACTCCCCATGTAGACAGCGCTATGTCGACGGGAGAGCTTCTCCCGTCAGCATAGGAGTGTTTTCACTTAAGCGCTACAGCTGCGCTGATGCATTGTTTTAAGTGTTAGACAAAGACTGGACCAAACTCCTCAGTAACAGAGGCAAGAACCACATCTGCTATACATTCAATAGACTTCTTGATAAATTTCTAAAGGATTTTTTAAGTCCAGTTCTACCACACCGCTCCAAAATTCTGCTTGCCATTAATCAGTCAATTTTTTTAAAAACAGCTCAGTAAAACACCATTAGTTTGGGGAGGGGTGTTAAAAATCATCATGGTAAGGGAAAGCAGTAGATTTTGAGCTTGGCTTAGTATATTTTCACAATAATTTTGTAAAGCTATTGTAATTACACTCCTCCTTTTCTACCAGAGACCTGGATCAACCTGCCAAGCAGAAACTTCCTGCATAAAGCTGTGAATTTCAGGCTTCCATGCATGGTCAAGAATTCAGATGGTACACATTACTGGAGAATAAAAGAATATTGTGCTTGTCCTCCATCAAATAGTTAAGATTTTTCAAGATTCACCAGGACTTGGATATTCCATTAAACAAAATCTCAAATAATACTTTACACTACTATTGAACCTTTCATCCAAGATACTAAATTGTTTTACAAACATTAATTAAGCCCTAAAATATCCATATGAGATGGGAGAGGGAGGGCAGTATTATCATTGCAGGAAACAGAGGAAGGAGCGATAAGTCATTTGCCCAAGGTCACACAGCAAGCCAGTGGTAGAGTCAGAGGGGAAAAATAATACAGGTTTTCTTCTCCTCTAGTGGAATGAAATCCAAAATTAAATATATCAGTGCTGTTGCCCAAATCATTTGCTGAAGTTTTTCTTTTATTAACTTGACTTCTGATTTCTTAGGCATTTCTCTCTTACTTTCCAAATTTGACTCCGGTTCTAATACGTGACCTTCTCTCTTTTATATTATAATATACAATTAAAAAATATTAAAAGAGAGATCTTAAATATTCTCCTGCAGCCACCCAGATTCTTTGCTGAGTAAAAAGGATCCTCATTTTGCTTTTTACAAAAGTAAACAAACATCTTGATCGCAAACAGATCTTTGTAAACTATGATTAATTTTGAGTGATCAGAGAAGTCACCTGATATTGTTAGTTCCCCAGCTGAATAGATGCGCAGCCATTTTTAGTCAGTTTCTGTGAGCATTCGTGCCAGTAAAAGTTGTTTCAATGCTTGTGGAATGCAAACACAAAAGGGCCATGAGCATAGCAATTCATTAAAAAAATGTAAATGAACAGTCTCTAAAGTTTTTTTATGCTGTTTGCCCAGTTCTAAACTTACCAGCACCATACAAGTGTAGCAAGGATTAATTAAATGTTTGCAAAGTGCTTTGGTGACTTGAAATGCTATGTAAGTATTATGAACAAATAAGAGCAATTCAGAATGTTGGGGAATCCTGACTGGTTAATAAAGTAATGAGTTATACATTTGAAGAGAAAATAATTTAAAAAGACATACACCTGCCCAGACTGAAGTTTAAAGTGCTTTTAAAATAATAATTTGTAGGTCTTTTCCCCCCCATAAAGCTATACTCTGTGTGACGTTATGAGTGTAATATAATATTTCATTGAAAGGTGACAGGGCCAGAAAGAGTTAATTAACTCACAGACTGACCTGACCCATGGCCGAACTTTAGAGACTGGTTAGGAAGATATGTAAATGAATAAAACTTTGAAATGCAAGTCTGTATTGTTAGAGGTAGAAAGGTAGATGTTTGCTCAGGTCTTGTGATATAAGCAAACAAGTCTTGTCTACTGCTATAGCTTTGATTCAAAGATCAAAAAAGGAGTATTAGTATTTAGGAAGACACTTGAGTGAAATAGTATTATTGTCTATGTGTCTCTTTGAAGGTTGTGGTAACCTGTATCTGAACTGTTTAATGGATAAATTATCCTGTGTTAATTGCCATGATGTTTAGGAGAAGGAAAGTTAAGCCTATTGTTTTCTCAGGCCAAAAGGCTGCAGGAAATGTATAAATACCTTGGGACATGATCCTTCTTCATCTCAGATCTGCTTTGGGTTTCAAGAGGGGGAAACCTTAAGCCACAGGGATTGAGATCCCCAGTCACTGACTGGAGTCACCCTGAATATGGACATTGGACTATAACCTATGGACTATTTCTAAAAGGACTTTTGGCAACTACAGGCTCATCTCTGCTGTGTATCTGGATCTTAAGAATTGAATTCAAGTCTGAATGTATATTGATCTTTTAACCAACACTCTCTCTCTTTTCTTTTTTAATAAATTTTAGTTTAGTTAATAAGAATTGGCTATAAGCATGTGTTTTGGGTAAGATCTAAGTTATAATTGAACCTGGGTGTGTGGCTGATCCTTTGGTATTGGAAGAACCTTTTTGTTTATATGATGAGATAAGATTTTCAGTAATCATCATCGTATCTGACATGTGTGTCTGGATGGAGGCCTGAGGCTGGGTACTTTAAGGGAACTGCATTATTTGGACTTCTGGGTAACCAGTGAGGTACTATAGAAGCTGTTTTGTGCTGGCTTGGTAAATCTAAGTATTGGAATATCACCAGCTTTTGGGGTTTGTTTGCCCTGTTCTGTTTGCAGTTCACCCTGATTGAGTGACCTCAGCTGGCTCCCACAGGCAGCATCCTCACACTCTAATTTCCACAAAAACTTGTGTGGCAGGAGTAAGCTCCCAACTCACTTGGATTCTATGAATGGAAACTCTTAATGGTGATAGCTGGAGAAGGCAAAAGGGGATTTCTCATAGACATACCCATCAAGATGAGTCATTAGTGATCATTTTACCAAAGGGGGATGAATACTTTGGATGAGAGACCAGAGACTAGGATGTGAAAAAGCAACGACTATGCAAAGGGTGATTCACCACTGGCTTCATGACCCAACATAAAAGCATCTCCCCTGACCACAAAAAGCAGCCAAGATAGCTTGGAACTAGATATTTTAATGCACTGGTATGGGTATCAGGGCAAAAGGTTAGAGGAAATGAAATGTGGGAAGAGTAAGATTCTCACACTAAGTAAGCTACTCATTCTATTAGATGTCAGAAACTATTCATCTTTAAGAAATAAGCAATGCCAGTTTCCACATACATTCTTTTTTCTCGTGTCTGCTGTTGCTCTTGTACTAGTCCAACACAGTGAAAACTACTGAGAGCGCTTGAGTCTATATTGAGAAGACAGAGAGGTTAGGCATGCAATAACCACAGTACAAGTGCAAGGTGACTGTACAAAAATACGTATTTCCTATGTACATGTGTATTTATCCAATCTGCATATACAGGTAGGATAAATACACATGTATATAGGAAATTATATGCAACTGTGCAAAAATTAGGTATATAATGGCACCCAACCTGATGATTTCTCTCCCTGTCCCCTTTAAGCAAATATAGTGCTGGTGATATGTAGCAGATTGATAGTTCAGGAGACTAAAGTAATTTAGATAAATTCATGGAAGTTAAGTCCATTAATGGCTATTAGCCAGGATGGATAAGGAATGGTGTCCCTAGCCTCTGTTTGTCAGAGGGTGGAGATGGATGGCAGGAGAGAGATCACTTGTTAGGTTCACTCCCTCTGGGGCACCTGGCATTGGCCACTGTCAGCAGACAGGATGCTGGGTTGGATGGACCTTTGGTCTGACCCAGTATGGCCATTCTTATGTTCTTAGTAGCTGCAGAACAGGCACTGAACAAGCAGAAGCAGTATAAACTACGCTGGCCCAACAATGTGTCTCAATGTCTTAGGCCTGGTCAATGCTAAAAAGTTAGGTCGACCCAGCTAGGTCACTTGAGGGTGTGAAAAATCCACATCCCTGAGTGATGTAGTTTATTTATTTGGCATATGCAATCTGGTCAAGCCAAGCCACAGTGTTCTTATCGACAACATTCAAGGCACGAAGACACCCAGGAAGTTGAGTCATTTTTCAGTCCTCAACAATGTGTGTCATAGTTTGTGGCTACCCAAACTGATATAGTGGATTGTGTCTAAAACGCTACCGAAATTCTGCTGCAGCAAATTCCATGTCCAGTATGAAACCGGTTCGGAAGGCTCCATTGCCTTCATGGTAAATCAAACCCAGGTTGACGCTGAGTGGGGTCTGAGAAAAGATAATTATTTGTGAGTTTCTCCGTGAACCATAAAGCCCGCCACATGTCCTCTACAGTAAATCCCTCACCTGGTAAATTTATCCACAACAGGTGTCGTGAGGGCAGATGCCATGTGGTGGATTAAACAAGCCTTTACTTAATAGTAGATATGGCATATCACACAATTTCATCACAAGTTTGCTTTGCTTTCCTCTCTGTGAACACCGGGCAGAGCAATATTGCAGAGAGCCAGTAACCATGGTAGAGGAGTAGATTTAAGTAGTTAACCTGATCTAACCCTTGGTGTAGACAGTCAAAGGAAAAATTATTCCGTCACCTATCTACCGCCTCTTAGGGAAGTGAATTACCTACATGGCAGAGAAAACGCCTCCTGTTGGAGTAGGCAGTGTCTACATTCAAGTGCTGCAGCTGTGCCACTGTAGTGTATCAAGTGTAGACAAGACTTTAGAGCAGAGGTGGGCAAACTACGGCCCATGGGTCATTTTAAGCTGGCCCTCGAGCTCCCGCTGGGGAGCGGGGTCTGGGGCTTGCCCTGCTCCAGCACTGCAGCCGGGGAGCAGGGTTGGGGGCCACTCCACGCGGCTCTTAAAAGCAGCAGCATGGCCCCGCTCCGGCTCCTACGCGCTCCAGTGGCCCCCCTCCGGTGCTCCAATGGGAGCTGTTCTCGGAGCCTGCACCCCTGAGCCACTCCTCCAAACCCCTCGGTCCCAGCCCCAGAGCACCCTCCTACACCCCAAACTCCTCATCCCCAGCTCCACCCCAGAGCCCACATCCCTCACTCCCTCCCGCACCCCAACCCCAATTTTGTGAGCATTCACGGCCCACCATACAATTTCCATTCCCAGATGTGGCCCTCGGGCCAAAAAGTTTGCCCACCTCTGCTTTAGAGAGAGCCTTTTAGCTTTAAAAGGATAGCTCTGTCTTCATGTCTATTCCATCTTTGGTCTCCCAGATGAAGTTTTTGACAAAATGTTCAAACCTGAGTGCCTAAAGTTAGGCTCCTAAATCCATATTTAGCATCTAAATGTAAGTGATCTGATTTTGAAAGGTACTGAGCATCCGAAGCTCTCATGGACTTCTGTGGGATTAGTGCCTCTGAAAATCAGGCCACTTATATTTGGTGTTAAATATGTATTTAGGAGCCTAACTTTAGGCACTCAGGTTTGAACATTTTGGCCTATTAATTAGTAAAAAATTTAATAATATTTTGTCAAATACAGAGTACTACAAAAGTGCAATCTCAAGCCTACACATAACGTATTAAGCCTCTGTTTTAAACAGCTGTAAGTAAGTATCATCCTTACTTTCCTCCACATGTGTAAAAAGGCAGAGGTGCAAAGTGACTTCTCTAGGATCACACAGGAAGTTTGTGGCAGAGTTGGGATGGGAACCCAAATGTCTTAATATATAATCACAGGCTTTTAAACACAAAACTATCCTTCATCCTTTTGATGTGAACACCTGCTCAAGAGCTAGAGTGAGGTCACCAACTCATTTCCTACATATCACCTAATAGCCAAGGCTTTGTAACAAACTTTGATCACTACCCTGTTTCAAGTGCACGGGACTGAAATAGTGATGATGACCTGGTGCAAGAGACACTGCACCATTCTTAGAGCAATTAATGCAGAAAGAAGCTGGACCTGAAATAGTAAGACCCTTAACAAAAAGCTACTAACACTGTGCTTTACAGAAACTTCTGCTAGAGATTGGGAATATGGAAATGTATAGAAAAAAAGATTAGGAAATACATTTCAGCCATAGTGGTCTAATAAGGGGGAGTCCGCTGTCTTGAGGGAAATTGTAGGTGTAGACAAGGATATGTAGATGAGCCTGGGATGTGGGGGAAAGCCATCAGCACACATCCCTTTCTTTTTTTTTTTTTCTTTTTTTTTTTTTGCTCTCCGAGGTTTCTTGGCTGTAGGAATCTGTTTTTCCCTTACAGACTTCCGAGCTTCCCAAACAGGCAAAAAAGCAATTGTTACAACTCCAATGCAGTTGGAGTCAACATCAAGTTTTAAAAATAGTAAGGATTCATTTTTTATTAAAAGAATTTGACCAGCAATAAGTAATTAGTTTATAGACTTCCTGAGGTGAAACTTGACCTTCTGATGAAAGAGGCTTGGTTTTCCAAGTCTTTATTGGCTCCCACCACAGCAGACTCCCACTCTGGAACTGTTTCCTGACCTTTGGAAAGGGTCATCCATATTTAACTGGGAAAAAAAATGTGCACTACATTCTGATACTCTGTGGTAACATGGTCTCTCTCTTTTAAAAATAAAATTGGTGAGTTCAGTACACATTTAAAATGAACTTTTTCTTTCTCATGATAAAACATCGTTTAAAAATATCCTTGCTTGGTTAAATCAAATCATTGCTGAACGGAGACTAGCTATCTCCCTTCTACTGCAGGATAATTGCAGCAGTTTGTGCTTATACAAGATGATGGGGGGGGGGGGGGTTTGGCTGTGGGTGAGCGGAGGGAGAGAACAATATTAAAAAGCTGTAGAGAATTTTTTGTGACTCCTCTACCTAAATATTGCACCCAGACAATATATAGGATCCCTCACCCATAAGCTCATGCCAAATATAAATTGTCCTGAGCCAATGCCCTGGAAAAATATGGGCTTTTAAATTATGACCACCCCAATGTCCAAAAGAGTAAGCACATTGGCTACTTGGGCATCTGTTCAAATAGGAAAGGGAGAGACTATTATTTGAATATATACTCAGCAGGGTCATTATCAAATTTCTGAAAAACTCAAAACAAGAAAAATAAAGAACTGAATCAATTATTTAAATTCCAAACACTTTTCTGTGTTGCAGAGGATTTATTTTTAGAGCTGTCGATTAATTGCAGTTAACTCATGCGATTAACTGCAAAAATTAATCACGATAAAAAAATTAATCATGATTAATTGCAGTCTTAATCACACTGTTAAATAGAATACCAATTGAAATTTATTAAATATTTTTTGATGTTTTTTCTACATTTTCAAATATATTGATTTCAATTAAAACACAGAATACAAAGTGTACAGTGCTCACTTTATATTATTTGTTATTACAAATTTTACACTGTAAAAATGATAGAAATAGCATTTTTCAATTCACCTCATACAAGTACTGTAGGGCAATCTCTTTATCTTGAAAGTGCAACTTACAAATGTAGATTTTTTTTGTTACATAACTGCAGAGGCGGATTACGGTTTTGTGGAGCCCTGGGCCAGAGCAAGTGGGGGCCCCTCCCCACCTCTTCCTCTTGCAGTCCCCCCTGCCCCTCTCCCCGGTGCTCCTGCCGGGGAATGGGGTTGGGGTGCAAGGGCTTCTCCCGCACGCCCAGCGCTCCTGCCGGGGAGGAGGGGCTTCCAAGGGGTGCAGGAGTGCTAGGTGGGCAGGTGGAGCAGGTCGGGGCGGCACCCATTTTTCCAGGGCCCTCCAATTGACCAGGGCCCCTGGGCACGGGCCCTGTTGGCCCAGTGGCTAATCCGTCACTGCATAACTGTAAACAAACTTGTTTGTCTGAGCGATTGGCTGAACAAGAAGTAGGTCTGAGTGGACTTGTAGGCTCTGAAGTTTTATATGCTTTTATTTTTGAATGCAGTTATTTTTTAGTATGTAATTCTACATTTTTAAGTTTAACTTTCATGATAAAGAGATTGTACTATAGTACTTGTATTAAATGAATTGAAAGATACTATTTTGTTTTTTACAGTGCAAATATTTGTAATAAAAAATAAGTATGAAGTGAGCATTGTACGCTTTGTATTCTGTACTGCAATTAGAACAGGAGTACTTGTGGCACCTTAGAGACTAACAAATTTATTTGAGCATAAGCTTTCGTGGGCTACAGCCCACTTAGCCAGATGCATCTGATGAAGTGGGCTGTAGCCCACGAAAGCTTATGTTCAAATACATTTATTAGTCTCTAAGGTGCCACAAGTACTCCTGTTCTTTTTGCAGATACAGACTAACACGGCTGCTACTCTAAAACCTGTACTGCAATTGTAATCAATATATTTTAAAATGTAGAAGACATCCAAAATTATTTAAATAAATGGTATTCTATTGTTTAACAGCGCGATTAATCGTGCGATTAATCACAATTATTTTAATTGCTTGACAGCCCTATTTATTTTATTTTTACTGGTCTTCCCTATTACTATCAAAATGGGCAATTATTCTGTTTCTAAGGCCTTGGCTACACTGGCGCTGTACAGCGCTGCAACTTGCTGCGCTCAGAGGTGTGAAAAGGCCCCCCCCCACCTCCCGAGCGCAGTGAGTACAGCGCTGTAAAACGCCAGTGTAATCAGAGCCTGCAGCGCTGCACACTCGCTCGCAGCGCTGCAAGCTATTCCCCTCGGAGAGGTGGAGTACATACAGCGCTGCGAGAGAGCGCTCTCAGCGCTGGCGGCGCGACTACACTCGCGCTTCACAGCGCTGCCGCGGCAGCGCTGGGAAGTCCCAAGTTTAGCCAAGGCCTAACTCTTTGAGCAATTAACAGTAACACTTCTTTATTTCTCTGCCCTCAATCTTTCTTCCACTCTATTTTAGTTCCCATGTATCTCTCAATCCACATCACCTTGTTCTGATGCTTGTTTCAACCTCTCTTTTTCAGTAAGAGCCTTACCAACACCACCTGATGAAGATCACACATCTGCTCCTGTATAAACACTTCCCTAGTGACGCCAGAAACGAAGTAGAATCTGGAGAGCCTAACTAGTTCTGCTGACAGTGGCCCACCTCAGGAAAGTATTACTGACCAGACTGCCTATCAGAACAATCATTTTGTAGGTTTCTCCTTTTTGGTTGATGGAAAAGAGTGCAACGTGGTTAAGGATTTCAGAAATCTAAATTTAACCTCCTGGGCTGCTATACTGAATTAACTCCATTTTCATAAATCAAGCCACTATTTTTGTAGCGTAAAAACAAGAGTTTAATGTGAGTAAGCTCAGACAATCTGTTTAAGATTTGCAGCTGTTTATCCTCCCCTTTCACATTAAATTGCCAGCAACATCTTGAAATTCCCAAGAATTCAAAGAAAACTGAGAAAATACAAAAAGGTGTGTAAGAAGGGTAACAATATTACATAGCAGAATGGTATAAATCACCCACAAAAAAAGCCAGGAAATTTCAATTTAAGGCTTTCGTTTCATCCTTAAATCTCTTCCTTGTGCTGTACCTTAGGTATCAGAGCAGATGTTATAATCCCAATCCTTCTCAGTATGTACTTAGTTCTGATTAATTGGAGTTATGCAAAGGTGGTACGACAACAGAAGAATAAGATCTTAGATTCATCAGCCAGAATGCAAAGGAGGTGGTAGTCTTAACTCTCATAATTTCTCACATTAGACAGTTTAAAATGGCAGAGTCATCTTAACAAAATCACGTCTCTCTGAAAGTGTGTTTATCTACTGTCACAACTAACTTCTAATATTACTGTAACTGAAAGCAGTTAACAAGATTTGTATATATATTTGTATATTTGACAGCACTTTATGTATAGTCAGTTTGTCTGTTTTTCTTGTATTACTCGGGTAGTTTTCTCATTCACACAGAAACAAGGGAGATTAAAACCTTTAAAAAATAGAAAATGTAATTGTAAAATCAAAAATATCGGCAGATGGAAGGTATAGCATCTGAAATCCCTTTAACTAATTTAATTTTTTAAACTGACTAGACTTCCAGTTGATGGTGTCCCTTCAAAAGAAAATGGCTTCCATTTTCAGAGCTTGAAAACTCTACCTGACATCTTGCCAGTGAGTAGAAAGTTTTCACTGATGAGAAAGGAACCTATATTACCCACCAGAGAAGCTAAAGAAGTTAAGCTTTTATTTTAAACAATGAAGCTTCTACCTTTTATGGTTGTGAAAATAACTTTTCAAATGTTAAACAATGCAGTGCCGTCTTTCTCAGTCTACAGATTGTGCCTGGGTATCTTCTGTTGCTCATGGCCTTCCTAATCCCTTTCACTCCCCAGCTGACAAGACTATGGCCACTTTCAAAGCTAGTATAGGGAAACCAATAGGCAGCTGTGAAATTGGCAAGAACTATATCAGCTTCACTTTGCCACTATTTGGGAAGGCTATGAACAGCTGCAGCAGCAGGCACTGGTGCTTTTCATGGAGAAGGAGCTACCAATAAATTAAGGTTTGGGGATGGAATTGGTGGAAAAAAATGTCTCCTTACAAAAGCTGTGAGGATAGGGAGGGATAGATTAGCAGAGACTACCCTTCTCTAAATCCATCCATCGGAGGGCTCAAAGGCAGGGGAGTAAAAAAAATAAAAAAATAAAGAGTATATTTTGCAGTTTAGACACTTGTGATGGGTTTGGCTGCCACCTGATGTGCCAAGGCTACTTCTACCCCTGCCTTCCCTGCCATCTCGGGGCCCCAGCACCCTGTCTTGCTGAGCCAGACACACCCGTCTGCTCCAACAAAGACCCAGGGTCTGAATTATTTGCCCCAAAGCTGCAGGTTTACCTGAAAGCAGCTCACAGAAGCGTTCTTGTCTTTAACACTCAGATGTCCAACTCCCAATGGGGTCTAAACCCAAATAAATCCGTTTTACCCTGTATAACGCTTATGCAGGGTAAACTCAAATTGTTCGCCCTCTATAACACTGATAGAGAGATATGCATGGCTGTTTGCTCCTCCAGGTATTAATACATACTCTGGGTCAATTAATAAGTAAAAAGTGATTTTATTAAATACAAAAAGTAGGATTTAAGTGGTTCCATGTAGTAACAGACAGAACAAAGTAAGTCACCAAGCAAAATAAAATAAAACATGCAAATTTATGTCTAATCAAACTGAATACAGATAATCTCACCCTCAGAGATGCTTCAGTAAGTTTTTTCCTCAGACTGGACGCCTTCCAGGCCTGGGCACAATTCTTTCCCCTGGTTCAGCTCTTGTTCCAGCTCAAGTGGTAGCTAGGGGATTCTTCATGATGGCTCCTCCTGCTTTGTTCTGTTCCACCCATTCATATAATCTTTTGCATAAGGCGGGAATCCTTTGTCCCTCTCTGGGTTCCCACCCACTCCTTCTCAATGGAAAGACACCAGGTTAAAGATGGATTCCAGTTCAGGTGACATGATCACATGTCACTGCAAAACTTCATTGCCCACTTGCCAGCACACACGTATACAGGAAGACTTACAGGTAAAACAGAGCCATCTGCAGTCAATTGTCCTGGTTAATGGGAGTCATCAAGATTCCAAACCACCATTAATGGCCCACACTTTGTATAATTACAATAGGCCCTCAGAGTTATATTTCATATTTCTAGTTTCAGATACAAGAGTGGTACATTTATACAAATAGGACGATCACACTCAGATTATAAGCTTTGAAATGACACCTTACAAGAGACCTTTTGCATGAAGCATATTCCAGTTACATTATATTCACTCATTAGCATATTTTTATAAAATCATATAGACTGTAATGCCACATCTACTAATCAGAGGCCAAAAAAAATCTAGCTCTTCCCTTCCCCACAGCAGATCTAGGGACAGCACCATGGTAGGAAATTCAGGACTTCCTTCTTCTCCTCAACAGCTGTGGACAGAGCTGGACTTCTCACTATGGCATTGACCTTAAACCACAGTTGCCTTGCCTTTTGTATCAGCCTCTAGCATTTGGTACATTTTCTAATCTCTGCCATTATACTCAGTTTTGTATTTTAATCACACAGTGAGAAGCACTTATCACATTTAAAAAAAAAAATTTAAACAGCATTTGAAAACAACTATTTAAATTTTACAATTGGCATACCAAAGGCAAACTCCAGCTGGCAGCTGCCATCTTACAGAAAAGTGACTTGTGACACTAACCGTATACAAGCCAACTCTCAGCAATTTCCTCCCACCCCCACAATGTAATCTTTTCTCCTGCAGAGCTATACAAAAAGGCAGGCTAGTGGAGAAGTTTAAGTAACTGTTCCAAGGACAACTGTGATCTAAAATGTAGTTACCCTTGTAAATCCCACCAGTTAGCAGGAGTGTTCTGCCCTCACTAGGCAAAGAGCACAAAATGAATGTCTGTATATAGGGCAATAGAGTGAATGGAGCTGGGAGAGGAGGACGACAACTGGGGGGAGAGGAGGAGAGAGAGCAAATCATTCATTTATTTTCTTGAGTAATAACATTTTCAAGAAATGTGAGAAAGTAGGCTAATTTTCATTTTCAGTCTCAGTGTGGCACACTGTATTATTTATATTATAGTAGCACCTGGAATTCCCATTGAGATTGGATCCCCATCGCTCTAGGCAAGTCACTTCACTGCTCTGTGCCTCCATTTCCCCTTATTCCCTGTGTTTATCTAGATAGTCCCTGCCCCACGTCTCTTACTTTGCTGTCTCTTACTTTGTTGTATATAGTGCCTAGAGCAGGGATCGGCAACGTTTGGCACGCGGCCGTCCAGGGTAAGCCCCCTGGCAGGCTGGGCTGGTTTGTTTACTTGCCATGTCCGCAAGTTTGGCCGATCGCGCCTCCCACTGGCCGCGGTTCGCCGCTCCAGGCCAATGGGGGCTGTGGGAATTGGTGTGGGATGAGGGATGTGCTGGCTGCCGCTTCCCGCAGCCCCCATTGGCTTGGAGCGGCGAACCGCGGCCAGTGGGAGCCGCGATCGGCCGAACCTGCGAACATGGCAGGTAAACAAACCGGCTCAGTGACTTACCTTAGATCACACAGGAGAGCAGTGGCAGAGCTGGGAACAAAACCTAGCTCTCCTGATTCCCAGTCCAGTACCATACCACCAGGCCACCTAACCACAAACTGGATAATTCTGAAATGCAGGTCTGAAGTTTGACCAACAGGCAGTTAGAGATTGGTGGGATAACCACCCAATTTCATTTTTGCATTAAAAAAAAAAAAAAAACAACAGGCTAGTATTGTTCCAAGTAAAATTACGATTAGAGGGTTTGACAGTACTTGTCAGTCAGCCTATTATTGTGTTGGTTTTCATACAAGTAACAGGGAAACATTTTGGAAAAAAATAAGAAAATGTGATTGTAAAGCCTCAAAGGTAAGCGAAGTACCTGAAACTACTGACTAGATTTCAAATCAGTTGTATCCCTTTAATCTCTTGCCTGTCTTCTGTATAGCCACGTACAAATACCACCATCCTCCTGGCCTGCTTCACCATGCCTCCCATTCTCTTTCTTTGAGTTCCTCCTCAAAACATACTTTATGAAGTTTTACAAATCCTAGTCCCTCTCTCTTAGCAATGATCCCTAACAGAAAAAAATATAATAAATCTGGAATCTCTCTACTGCATGCATCACTGAATAAAATACCATATGATCTCCTTCATTCATCTTCCATTCCTTCTAAATTTTGTAATCATCACTTGTCACATTTTGTCAATGTAACATGGGATCTCTTTGGGCAATGACCCTGAGTTTTACCTATCTGTTAAGCCCCAAGTATATTTCTAGCAAACAATAAATTTTACTTTGGCTTCAGGCTGCCAGACAACAAGTTTTTCCTAGCCTGCAAAAACCTACAACTGCAGAAAATATTAGGTGTGCCTTTTAAAAAATCCAAATTGATTTATATCAAATATTGCGAATTAGGAGAGAACTCTCACCCGGTCGCCATAGAGTGTCTTCACCAGATGCACTACAGCTTGCTGCTAGGGAATATAAATTGCTTGCTGCTAGGGAATAAGAGGCTAACAGTGATGCCATCAAGATAAAATGGTGCATTACCCATCACCACTCATATTTTAACCTTCTTCCCCCTCTCACTTCCCCGCTAGCAAAGAAATGGAACAAAAAACCTACCACCACCTCACAACACCTTAAAAAGAATGCGTTTTCCAAAATGTCTGAAATTAATATGAAAATCAGCCCTCGACGTTTAAAAGACTTTTGTTAAATTGATAATTAACTTGACTAAAACATCCTTGCACATGACAGGACCCCCCCTTTCTCACTGTAGCCACAAACTACTATATTTCCAGGTATTATTGTTACAACCCTAACCCAACATCAATCACAATCTCTTATTGGTTATGTAGGTCAGTGATCCACATCTGCAAAACCTGAAGAAAAAGCATATAGTGCACTATAGACCAATAAAGTTTCTACATTTTAAAATCCTTATTTAGAAGACTCCAGAAATAGGCAATTATAAACTCTTATCTGAAAACTTTGCTGGCCTCAGAATAGAGCTGCATCTCTAATAAACTAGTACTGCATGAATAGATATTAGATTTTAAAAATATATACAGTTTAATTCCCAAGAGTATATAATAAAACATTAAGCTAAAAGCGATAGTTAGAATTTTAGAAATGTTCTGGCATTTTCTAAGCATTTGTAATCTCCTCCATCCTCCCACTCTCTCCCTATTATAAACCTTTAAATGCTTTGTGTGTTTATTTGCATATCAATACTCACAATGCTCTTCCAGTTCACAGCAGTACAGGCATCTGAGCTCTGGGAACAAATTGAAAGGTTTGGTGTACTCAGTTATTTTCTGCATACTTTGCAAATGCTCTGATAAACATATTCCCTTATAATAGTTCCCTTGATAAACAATTTGCTGGACTAGACTCTTAAAACAGAATTTAGGCTATTTTATAAGTGGTAATAAGGAATTAGAATATACACTGAATAATAGCTTAGCTCAATGTATGTGTTTGTTTAAAACTACTTTTTTAAAATACATTTTTTTTTCCAAACGGAGAAAAACATTTGCAGTAGTTCTAGCTAGCAAAATTAAATGTAAGCGGAGTACAGGTCTGTCTCATCTTACGCTGGGGTTACGTTCCGCAGTCAGCGCGTAAAGCGAAAATCGCGTATAGTCAAAATTACATTGAGTGTAATGGCGGGCGGAATCGTCCACACTACGGGTACAGTATTAAAATTGTTATTTTCCTCTTTTTTGTTTTTTTTGTTTTGTTTTTGCCAACCGTGTAAAGCTGAAATCGCGCATGTTAAATGCGCGTAAGATGCGACAGACCTGTAACTGATTTTGTGCTAACCACCTTAAGAATTTTATAAAAATATATACTTGTTTTAGGAGAAAAAAGCGAACAGCTTTTTTAATGTAAGCAAACTCCATGTTTTAAAGTGTTAGCAAGACCCACAGCCTCTTTGTATCACTCTCGATTCAAGGCAATCCACTTTAAAATTAAAAAAAAGAAAAAGAAAAGAAAGGTCTCAATGTTTAATGAAAACAGGTTGGAAAGTCTAGTGCAGAACAGTTGTATTCAATTTTGGACCTGTTGGCAAACAAGAGCAGGTCCTTGCGACTGGTCAGGGCTAGTACCATTTGGGGATTAGTACAAATGCTTTCAGGACCAGTACATTTTTCCAGACTATTTTGAGATGAGAATTAGAAATAAAAAAACCTAATTTCCATAGCTCATGGAACTCAGAGCTTCAAGTATCTGCTACTATTGAATACAATTTTAAACCTGATATTATTTAGGTTTGAGGACATCAGTCTTCAGTAAGCAATATGTACTGGAGTCTATTTATGGCTTTAAAATATTTACAAGAATATGAAGAAGGGTCAGAGATCACAGCTGAGTCAGAGAACCGGGCAGTTCTTCCTGCCTTCTCTTCCCAACACCAGCCATAATATAATACTTCAAAAAGCCACTATTAGTGCTTCCAGATTTCAGTATTAATGCTTAGTACTTTTTATAGATCATTTTACAAAAACATAGTAACACATGCAGTACAGTGGTTTAGAGATGACCTGCAAATGATAAAGCAAAATTGGAAACTGCCAGAGCACTGGTGGAAGACGACGGGGCATTACAGCATATGGAATTTTTAATCAGAACTTTAGGCTGCATGGTATAACAAAATGCTTCTTCACTTCCAGAACAGCCCACAAGACAGCTTGCTGGACCCATGCTGCCTCCAGTCAGTTACAAAGTAGAGTTTCATGTTACATTGAGGATAAAGGTACTCAGATTCAGAATAACTTGTATACCTGCATGAAAACAGAGCAATGGCTGGAGGGGACAATTGCTAGTTCTTTATGGCTCGTGTTTCATCCAGACTCATTCTCTGATATTGCGAGCCCCAAACAGTTAAAAATCATGAGTGAGCCTCCCGCACCAAAATCATGGCATTGGCTTTGAAATCAGGATTTAAAAAAAAAAAAAAAAAAAAAGTTCT
The DNA here is from genome assembly GCF_002925995.2 of Terrapene triunguis. NCBI lineage: Eukaryota > Metazoa > Chordata > Testudines > Emydidae > Terrapene > Terrapene triunguis. The sequence goes on from NW_020664418.1 coordinate 15,682,820, forward strand.
GAGATTTTTTTTTTGTTATGGGATTGTGAGGTTTTGTGATGCTGTGTACAAGAAAGGTGACCATTTATATCACTTTTCACTGTTATACAATTTCCATAAATCTTATACAAAGTGTATCATGGAAGGTATCAATGGAAAGGTTATGATTTGAAGCATGATTATCCTATTTATATGCATGTATCATCATTGTATCAGAAATTATGAATATTGGCTATGTACTTATATCTTACACGTGTTGCATTTGTGGGTGACACCTGCCAGGTAGAATTTACATCACTGCTTACCCCGTCCAGGTAGCTCTTCCTGAGTAGCCAATGGCCACCCTCCTGTGATTCAGCAAATCATGTAAGGATATATGAGATGCTCCTGTGACCCTGGACTCCACGTTGGGCCAGTAACTTTCCACAAACAGGGGCTGTGGACTTTGTTTAGAACAGTAAGCTTCCATGCACATGGCAGAGGATATAAAAAGGCACCTGAGACATCCCTAATTTGACTGTTTCCTGATCTGATTCTCTGGACTGTGGATTTACAACTAAAAGGAGCATCTTGAACTATGGACAGAGAACCTTACAATCTTTTGGAAGTTACCAGAGAAACTTTACAAGCCAGCAAGCTATTCTATCACTGCTACAAACCTGATATAAGGACTTTGCAATCATGTGTATGTGTATGATCTATTAACCATTTATAACTGCCCCTTTCTTTTATTATTAAATCTGTACAGGGGACTGCATTTGGCTTCTGGTTAACCAGTAGGTTACTGCAGAAGCTCTTTTGTTCCTGGCTTGGTGAATCTAATTATAGAATAAACCAAGAGTTTTGGGGATTGTCTGTCCTATTTCTTACAGCCTGTACTGAGCGTGGCATTTTCAGTGTGGCCCATACCAGGCACCCAGTCACAATTTATCTTCTCATTTTTGAGACTTTGAAGTTCACATTTTTAATTTTTTTCTTGGCAATCATGATGGCTAAAACCCTTTTTTTTTATATAAATAAAAAGAGAGAAAGAAAGAAGAGAGTCTCACTTAATCACATGACTCCAGGAGGTGGGGCTTTAAGACAACCACGAAATATCACAAGAATCAAAAGAGTAGGCAACACTGAGCCCTTCTGAAGGTGGTAAGGGTGCTCTGCAAGTTGGACACAACTTCTTCTTGGAGAGTGAAGGTCAGAGAAGAAGTACTGGGTCTACTGCACATCATCTTCCAGTTTTCGGAAAGTTTATTGAGAGGATTGTGGCAGGACCCATGACAGGTTCTACAGATTTCATCTTTCCTGAATCCCACTCATTTGGACTTTAGACTTGGGTTTGAGTAACAAGCAACATTGATTACGGGGCTTCTCTTTACAATGGAGGACAATGAATTGTCTGCGCTGATTTTATAGGATATCAACTGCCTCTGATACCATTGCTTATTTAAGGGATACACAATTGTTAGATGTCACATGCATCCGAAGAAGTGGGTATTTACCCACGAAAGCTCATGCTCCAATACATCTGTTAGTCTATAAGGTGCCACAGGACTCTTTGCTGCTTTTACAGATCCAGACTAACACGGCTACCCCTTCGATACTTGACACAATTGTTAGAGTGGCTCTGTTCATTGCTTACCAGATGGTGGTTTGGGGCAATTTCTCTTCTGACGTGATAGCTTTCATGTGAAATAGTCTGAGATCTGTTTCGTCACTCTTCTTGTTCAACATGTTTGAGGCCATAAGAAGTTGGTAAACTGCAGCATATTCAGTACATTTGCCTGTACTTAACTGTGTTTCCAACACATCTGGACCAGCTGATCCAGTATTGTGAATAATATGCAGTCCCAACTAGAGATTACAGTAAATTAATCTTGAGGTGACAGAGGCATGTTATTATTATTCATTTGTATTATTGTAGTGCCTAGGAGCCCTACTCATGGACCAGGATCCCATTGATGGTATGTCTGCAGCTAAAAAGAAAAGCTGTGCTCCTTTGGCCCCACACAGATGCAAAACATATTTTTAGCTATAGTTACTAGATCTTCCAACATCAGAATCTAATAAAACTCCAAGAACACAAACCTGCCTCATAAATGGTAGCCATGTTATCTTAAGCAGGGCTGCAGATGTTTCCCTCACTAACTCTTCCAGATTCTTCCTCAAACTCACCATCATCATGCTAGTCTTGTGCAATTTGAGTGGTGAACAGCTGACTCCAATTTCAAAAAGAGTGGATTGGAACCACTCAGAATCTCCAGTCACTGCAAAAGTCAGCCTCACATCTGCTGAGCAATGAGTCATACCGGAATCACACAACACAGGTACTCTGCCTTCACTGACTTCCAATAGCCTCTTGAACTCTGTCTAGAAACTAAATTTCCATCTCTAGAGCCCTAAATTAATGAGGACGCTGAGGGTTTGTCTCTCCTCTAATGTAATACACCTCTACCCTGATATAACGCTGTTCTCAGGAGCCAAAAAATCTTACCATGTTATAGGTGAAATTACGTTATATTGAACTTGCTTTGATCCGCCGGAGCGTGCAGCCCCACCTCCCCGGAGCGCTGTTTTACCGCTTTATATCCGAATTCATGTTATATTGGGTCGCGTTATATTGGGGTAGAGGTGTATTAGCAGAGTTGGGAACAGCGGACTATTCAAGCTATAGGTCCATTGTTTCAAATAAGCAGGAGCCCGATGGCAGGGCATTTTCTACAAGAAATCCTCAACTCTAATTTGGCTTCCTTCTTTAGTCATCAGAATCCAAACTTGTTAATTCCACAGACCCCATCTTTCCTCACCAGCACTAAGAGAGATTGAAGGAGGATTTAAGTGAGGCATTATGGTATGCTTGTGCAGAGTGTGTATTTGTTTACTTCTTTTGTCTATTCATTAGAGATTTGATTAAATAAAGGACAAGAGTTACATTTTCAGATGGCATGATTTGAAATGCTATGGGTAAAAGTCACCATGGCCCAAAAGTGGGTTGGAGAACAATCTCTTAATAGGCCAGTCTGCATCATTCCACCACATGTGCCATTACTCCCTGTATTGGAAACACCTCTTTACCTGCTCCTAATAAAGCTGCATGTGAAGTTTTATGTCACACTTATGCAATGACAGTTTCAGAAGAGAGAAACAGCAAACTCTATAGGCTGCTGCATATGTAAGTCTTGGGGCACAACTGGGAACACAGCTTGACATAACCTTACCAAAAGCTTTCTTTCACAGCTCACTTTCCCCATCTCTCCCAGGCACACGGTAAGTGACAGACCTATCTCCCACTTCACAGCTCACGAGACATGCTCAGCATATTCTGGACTCGTGATTACATTAGAATTTCAGCTTTTATTTTAATATGGAGATGTCTCCGGTGCCTTTTTATATCTTCTAGCCCTGATGGTTGCAAAGAAAAGCTTGAAAACATGAACTTAGTGTAAATGTAACCAAAGCAACAATATCCTTGTCAGTCTGAAGACTGCACAGAACAACAGCTCTGAGAGGTGCGAAGTGTTCCATGAATCTCAATATGATGCTAACTCTAAAACCAGTGGGTCTGGCATATCCACCCAAGCAGATACACCTGAGCTGCTGGAGTGAGTACTACTAGTACCCTGATGCCTCCTCTTTCTTAATGGGGTAGAAAGCTTGCCTCAGCAGCCAATCCTGAGTAGAAGGGGGACCCATGCCACTGTCCCTAACTTTTGTGGGTGGGGTTGCTAGTGGATGGAGCCACAGGGTCCCAGGATCACAGTGTGCCTAGAGCTCCAGGCTGCCTTAATCTGGCCCTGCTTGTATGGTATTGACTAGTCTGGCCTTGTAAATCAACCCTAGTTTAGTATTTACTGATGGTATGCTAAAAAAAGCAAATAATGGATAAACAGCTTTGTGAGGCTAGAAATTGACATGCCATTAGGAGTCTAAGGCTTTGAAAGAAAGACAAGGGAATCAGTGAAAGAACCAAGCTATGTTCACAGTGGGGAAATGGACAAAAATTTCCCATCAGTTCTAACACCAGCTCACCTGAAGAAGCATGAGCTACAGCATAAACTAGACTCTAGCAGCCACGCCTGTTTTAACCATCATTTTAGTTAAAGTTGCTGAAAAACAGTCTAATTAAAACAATGTAATACTGGGTTAGGCTGATAAAGCCCTAGTTTCACTAGGCTTCCAATTATTCCAATTTTTTTTTAATTAAATTTTCACCAGGGTAGACAAGGCCATATTGGCTAAAACCCTCTATTGTCCCAAAGACAACCATCACATTCAGGAGACAAAAATCAACCAGACAGGAATGTCTGAACAATTTTAGTATCTAGGAAGTAAAAATACATTAGGGCACAGGAGAACTAAGGTAACAAGCATTAAGAACATTCATGTAGCAAGAGTCCAAACAGATCTTCAGCAATGTTTCTTAATGCATGCAATTTATTTCTATGTTACAATAGATATTAACTACTGCTTCCATAACATAGAAATTGTAGTTTAGAAATAGAATTTAATTTGATTAAGAACTGTTCCAAAGAAGGGGCATTACAATTATTTTGTAGTTTTTTGTTTTTTTTTAAATTTTGGAACACTAACAAAGATCACCAGCACATCAAACTCCCCTTTTTCAATACAGTGAATGAATAAAAACCATCATGACACTTCTACAATATTTAAGAAAAGAGGAATTTTAAGCTTGTTCACAATTCTTTCCCTCTATTCCACAGTTCTTGGGTTCCTTTTTAAATAAACTGCCACTTTTCACCAAAACACCTTCACTTTGCCAGGGACTTCATACATATTGCTTTTATCAATAACACATTCTATGACTCTCTTAACGTGTTCTACGTGGGGAGTCGGGCTTTTGAGGCATGAAAAAGCAGCTTCACTATAGGAGGGGGGGTTGACTCCTCCCGAGCGGCCGGGGCTCCGGCTGGATAAGAAGGTTGCACCTCTCCTCTGAGGCTTGCTGATTCTCTCACTAGTCTGCATCCGTTTAGGGGGAAAAGACGTGGTTCGCCACTGATTCTCCTATTCGGGTCTAGTTGCTGGGGCAGCGAGAACACCAGATCCTTAACCTCCCCGCAGTGCCCACCGGACGCCACTTATATGGTGGTGACCAAGAGGATCTGCTGCCCTGCCCCACAGGGTGACTGGGCTGAAAAACACCCTGTGGGAGAAGCCGACACCTCGGTGTTGAAAAACAAAATGAAAGACGAGCCTCCGGGTTCGCAACAAACCGCCCTTCTTTGCGTGAGAATGCGGGGTTCTCATAAACTACCACCTACGCCGACCTTGTGACTCCAGGGCTGGAGGCGGCAGTAGCTTTTCGAATGTAAGGGAATGGAACCGGGAGACTCCAGACCTTGAAAAGATCAGCCTTAGTCTCCGGACGCTGTTGCTTAAGAAGGTTCTGATGAATACCGTTCCATGAGGTCCTTTCCCTCATGCGATGTCAATCTCTATTTTCCTACTATTCTTTTCCACTCTATCCACCTTCCCCTCTTCACGGGATTCTCGTAATGATTGTATTACCATGCTCGACGTCACATTTCTTTAAGTCATTCAGTTTCAACTACAGTGATTTTTCTTGCTTCCAGGTGGCGGCAATTCTTTAAGCTACAATACAACCTATTTAATAAATTTTTCAGTTGCTTCCTTCATTAGCTTTCTAGTGACTTAAAGGCACATTGTTGGGTATACAACGTCACAACTTATTATATTTACTTCCGTACAAAAAAAACAACCGATTTTTAGTCACAACAATTCCAAATACAGTAACATGGTGAAACCAGCACTATTTTACATTGGTTCTGTTTACCGTATGTTGCATAAGAAATACAATACACAAAACTGAAATCAATCAACTGATGTCTACTATCAATCTAGTCTCTTGAGAAAGAGGAGGGGGGAGTCATTTGTTACCATGTACGTACAGTATCTTTACCTATTTACCCAAAGGGGCAATTAAGAAAAAACAGAAAGCATACAAAGAATGGAAGAGGGGAGGGATCAGCAAGGAAACCTACCTTATTGAGGTCCGAGCATGTAGGGATGCAGTGAGAAAGGCCAAAAGCCGTGTAGAGTTGAACCTTGCGAGGGGAATTAAATCAAATAGTAAGAGGTTTTATAGCCATATAAATAGGAAGAAAACAAAGAAAGAGGAAGTGGGACCGCTGAAGAATGTAGATGGAGTGGAGATTAAGGATAATCTAGGCATGGCACAATATCTAAATGAATATTTTGCATCGGTCTTTAATAAGGCTAATGAAGGGCTTAGGAATAGAGGCAGCAGGACAGAGGGGAATAAAGAAGGAGGGAATGACATTACAGTATTAGAGGTGGAAGCTAAACTTCAGCAGCTAAACGGAACCAAATCGGGCAGACCGGATGATCTTCATCCTAGAATATTGAAGGAAGTGGCGCAAGAAATTGCAAGCCCCTTAGCGATAATTTTTAATAAATCTGTAAACTCGGGGGTGGTACTGTTGGACTGGAAAATAGCTAACGTGGTTCCTATTTTCAAGAAGGGGAAAAAAAGTGACCCGGGTAATTACAGGCCTGTTAGTTTAACATCTGTAGTATGCAAGGTCTTGGAAAAAATTTTGAAGGAGAAAGTAGTTAAGGGCCTTGAGTTGAATGGTAATTGGGACAAATTACAACATGGGTTTACGAAAGGTAGATCGTGCCAAACCAACCTGATCTCCTTCTTTGAGAAAGTAACAGACCTTCTAGATAAAGGGAATGCGGTGGATCTAATATACCTCGATTTTAGTAAAGCGTTTGATACGGTACCGCATGAGGAATTATTGGTTAAACTAGAAAAGATGGGGATCGATATGAAAATCCAGAGGTGGATAAAGAATTGGTTAAAGGGGAGACTGCAGCGGGTAGTACTGAAAGGGGAACTGTCAGGTTGGAGGGAGGTCACCAGTGGGGTTCCTCAAGGTTCGGTTTTGGGTCCGATTTTATTTAATCTATTTATTACTGACCTCGGAACCGAATGTAGGAGTGGGCTGATAAAGTTTGCGGATGACACAAAGTTGGGAGGTATTGCTAATTCGGAGAAGGATCGGGATATTCTGCAGGGAGACTTAGATGACCTTGTAAATTGGAGTAATAATAATAGGATGAGATTTAATAGTGAGAAGTGTAAGGTGATGCATTTAGGGATGACTAACAAGAACTTTAGTTATAAGCTGGGGACGCATTGGTTGGAAGTGACGGAGGAGGAGAAGGACCTCGGAGTCCTGGTTGATCGCAGGATGACTATGAGCCGGCAATGTGACGCGGCTGTTAAAAAAGCTAATGCGATCTTAGGATGCATTAGGCGAGGTATTTCTAGTAGGGGCAAGGAGGTGCTCCTTCCGTTATACAAGGCGCTGGTGAGACCTCATTTGGAGTACTGTGTGCAGTTCTGGTCTCCTATGTTTAAAAAGGATGAATTCAAACTGGAACAGGTACAGAGAAGGGCCACTAGGATGATCCGAGGAATGGAAAACCTTTCCTATGAAAGGAGACTCGAGGAGCTCGGTTTGTTTAGCCTAACCAAAAGAAGGCTGAGGGGGGATATGATTGCTCTCTTTAAATACATCAAAGTGATAAATACCAGGGAGGGAGAGGAATTATTTCAGCTCAGTACTAATGTGGACACGAGAACGAATGGATATAAACTGGCCGTGGGGAAGTTTAGGCTTGAAATTAGACGAAGGTTTCTAACCGTCAGAGGGGTGAAATTTTGGAACAGCCTTCCGAGGGAAACGGTGGGGGCGAAAGACCTCTCTGGCTTCAAGATTAGGCTAGATAAGTTTATGGAGGGAAATGGTTTAATGGGATAATGTGATTTTAGTCAATTAGGTAATAAAGTGCCATCGCTGGTAAAATGTGGGTCTGGCTAGAGAATCTTGCCTGTATGCTCGGGGTTCTACTGATCGCCATATTTGGGGTCGGGAAGGAATTTTCCTCCAGGGTAGATTGGCAGAGGCCCTGGAGGTTTTTCGCCTTCCTCCGCAGCATTGGGCAGGGGTCGCAAGCTGGAGGATTCTCTGCGACTTGAAGTCTTTAAATCACGATCTGGAGACTTCAACAGCTGAGTTAAGGGAAAGTGGGTGGGTCAGCTTTTGTGGCCTGCATCATGCGGGAGGTCAGACTAGATGACCATAATGGTCCCTTCTGACCTTTAAGTCTATGAGTCTATTTGTCTGAGGACATCATAAATAAAGACCTCCATCAACAACATCCACCTCTATCAGGGTGGTAAAACACTGGAATAAATTGCCTAGGGAGGTTGTGGAATCTCCATCTCTGGAGATATTTAAGAGTAGGTTAGATAAATGTCTATCAGGGATGGTCTAGACAGTATTTGGTCCTACCATCAGGGCAGGGGACTCGACTCGATGACCTCTCGAGGTCCCTTCCAGTCCTAGAATCTATGAATCTAGGAAATGGAGATTTTACAATAGTTTAATGTCTAATATCTAAGATTTGTGGGAAATTAATGTTCTTTTAGTTTTACCAGCACTTTTTAGTAGGGAAGGGCAGACATTTTCTAATCACTTCAGTGTGAAACCAAAATAGTCCAACTTTCCTGGAAGTAAAAGCTATTGTTGAAGGGGCACAAGATTGGTGCAGAGATATGGAGCTTTTCACTTCCAGCTAAAGCTGAGCAAATAATTGAGTTTCGGGAGGGGGTGGGGGGAAGTGAATTGAAACGTAACTCTTCAGCACCTAGAAAAATGAAAAACTTCAAAACACACAAAAAGCACAAGCATGTACTACACCACACAGGAATTACAGCACCAAAACAATTAAGCTTGAATTCATACAGGAACCAACCACTGAAGCCAGGAGGAGATCAAAGTCAGCTAATCAAATGATGACAGTGAGGGCATTTCAAAGGGGCAGATTAGCTGAGAAAAAACCCCCCAGCACATGTCTTCACTACAGAGTATTAGTAATTCATTAAAGAGAATGAATTCTGAGCTTGGCATGCTCCAGATTACTATCTGAAGCCTTTGTTTCAACCAGTGGCAAGGCATGAATCCAGCTTGGAGGAAATATCTGTACCTAACATTAGCACTGATACAACTCTCATTCTGGTAAAAAGGGAGATGACGGTGTGAGACATAGTGGCATCCCACTCACCCACTTTTTCAGGATGAATGAGCTTGCCCTAGCAAGTGAGGAGAGTTACGATATAAATGTCTGAAGAATTTAAACCTTAATTTAAAAAAATTTATATTTCCATCCATTATAGCTGCAAAGAGCCTTCCAAACAACAAATGGGTATAGATCAATTTAGTGCTGCCTTTGTAAGTCTGCAGAAAGATAGCTCAAGTGACTCTGCTGCTAATTATAGAAGTGTAGGTCTGGAAGGGACCTCAGTAGGTCATCTCATCCAGTCTCCTGCACTCAAGGCAGGATTATATAATAACTAGACCATTCCTGGCAGGCGTTTGTCTACCATATTCTTAAAAACCTCTAATGATGGAGATTCCACAACCTCCCTAGGCAATTTATTCCAGTGCTTAGCTACCCTGGCAGTTAGGAAGTTTTCCCTAATGTCCAACCTAAACCTCCTTTGCTGACATTTAAGTCCATTGCTTTTTGCTCTATCCTCAGAGGTTAACGAGAATAATTTTTCAACCTCCTCCTTGTAACCTTTTACATACTTGAAAATTATTATCAAGACCCCTCAACCCCTAGTCTTCTCCAGATTAAACAAACCCAAGTTTTTCAATCTTTCTTCACAGGTCATATTTTCTAGACCTCTAATCATTTTTGTTACTCTCCTCTGGACTTTCTCCAATTTGTCCACATCTTTCCGCAAATGAGGCGCCCAGAACTGGAAACAATACTCCAACTGAGGATTTATCAGCACGGAATAGAGTGGAAGAATTACTTCTCATGTCTTGCTTACAACACTCCTGCTAATACATCCCAGAATGATGTTTGCTTGTTTTGCAACAGCGTTACACTGTTGACTCATATTTAGCTTGTGATCTACTATATCCCCCATATACCTTTCCGCAGCACTCCTTCATAGGCAGTCATTTCCCATTTTGCATGTGTGCAATTGATTGTGCCCCTTCCTAAGTGGAATACTTTGCATTTGTACTTATTGAATTTCTTCCTTTTTATTTCAGACCATTCCTCCAGTTTGTCTAGATCATTTTGAATTTTAATTCTATCCTCCAAAGCACTTGCAACCCTTCCCAGCTTGGTACTGTCCACAAACTTGTACTCTCTATGCCATTATCTAAATCATTATAAAGATATTGAACAGAACCGGACTCAGGACTGATCCCTGCAGGATCCCACTCGATATGCCCTTCCAGCTGGACTATGAACCACTGATTACTCTCTGGGAATAGTTTTCCAACCAGTTATTCATGCACCTTATAGTAGCTCCATTTAGACTATATTTCCCTAGTTTGCGTATGAGAAGGTCATGTAAGACAGTATCAAAAGCCTTACAAAAGTCAAGATCTCTCTCATCTACTGCTTCTTCCCCATCCACAAAGCTTGTTACCCTGTCAAAGAACACTATTAGGTTGTTTTGACACAATATTTGTTCTTGACAAATCCATGTTGACTGTTACTTATTACCTTATCTTCTAGGCCTATATATAGGAGATGTTTGATAAATTTTCATAACTATCCTTTTGCTCTCCAGCAGCATGGCAAAGACTGATCAGTTTCACTGCTACTATTCAAAAGCTTGTTTGCACCAGTGAAACTGTCAAGAATGTCATTTCAAGCAGTTGCTGCTTAGAAAAAAAACTAGCCACAGAGGCAGCCATGCAAGCACTGGGGCTATGTCACAGGGGAAAGACCTTCCCTTAAAATAAATAAATGAAAGTTGGGGTGTAAAGGTAGAGTAAAACCAGTAGTCTCTGGGAGAAAGATAACGGCAAAGAGCTTCTGGACAGAAGAAAGGAAAGACAGAAAGTTCTTTCTCCCTGCCACCCCCTTCTAACAGCTAGATGTGAATAAAAAAGATGAAACCTACTTGTGATTGCTAGAGACAGCTACCTGGTAGAAAATTCAGTCTCCTCACCTTCTGCCCAACTGTTGGTGCGAGAATAACTGAGTTTCTTCCAACATGTTGCCCCTGGGCTTCACTGTTGCTCAGCCCACACATCTCATCCTCCATAATTACCTCTGGGATAATAACAGCTAAAAAGTATCTTGTAATCTTTTCAAGACCTGGGCTGAAGGACTTACAACAAAACCAAGGAAAGATATTCTTGTTAAAGTCAAGAATTTGGAATCAGGAGTTCCAAACCCAGTTCTACCAGACTTTCAGTGTAACACAGGAAAGTAAGTCTCCCTGCCTCTTTTCTTCAATCCTAAAATGAGGATAATCTTTAATGTTTGCAAAGCATTTTGTAATCACTGGTTAGAAGATGCTTTAGAAAAGCAAAGTATTGTTAATGGAGCCAGTCATCTCTGCCAGAAATTGTTAGAAAACATTAAAATAAAAGTCTAAAAAAGGCGTTAACCTTCCATTGTGAAGTAGCAGCCGTATAGCACGTTGCCATGCTTATCTGTGTCTGTTGCAGTTTCCTAGCATTTTAAATACCCATCACAATCAATGAAATAAGTATCTATATACCTAACCGCATGCTGAAAATATTCTCAGGAACCACACACCAACATTCTAAAGTGACAGTAAGTGTGCTCACGTTCTATTCCCACCTCTATCATTGATTTGTTATGTGGCCTTAAGCAAGTTAATATTCCTACATGCCTCACTTTCCACATCTGTAAAATAAGGATAATCAGGTCTTGAAAAATGTACCAATCATGGTCACCGACTAGCAAGTGGTCTAAGCCTATCACCCATACACCTGTGAGAAATATGCTTGCCCTCCTTAATCAAATTTCAGAGGCAATGCCTCAGTAAGAAGACCAGCCTCCATCTGCTGGTAAGGTGAGTGCTGTCCCAATTTTCAATTTAGCCTCTAGATAGGCGGTGTTTGATAAATCTAAAGCTGCTTCTTGCTTCCAACATTCCTTTTCTCTCTCTCCCTACAAAGCTTCCTGGCTGCTATGAGGGGGTGGAAGGATGTATTTTTACCCTTCCGCAGCAAGGTAGGTGCAATTCTACTACTTCATCCCTCCTGCAAGCAACTGCTCATAGCTCTCCTGAGCAGAAAGAACATGGCACTGACATCATTCTCATCTGTTTTACTGCTGACCCATTGGTCCCTGACAGTAGCAGTGAAACTGACTGTTCTTGTCAATTGTATTCTGCAACTGCTGAGCTCTGAAAAAGGCCAAAGCAGTCTACCTGAAGATTTAAGAGGCTGTTCAGGTTTGTTATATTTTCTTTGCAAACCCAAGAACTAGAAGCTTAAATTCTACAGGAACTAGCAGTTAAAGCTCCCCAGTTGTGAGTGGATTTTCAATCTTGCAGTTTTCAGTATCAACTATCTACCATCTCATAGGACAGTCAAGGTTTATGGAATAAAGAAATTAAAGGACAGCCACCATTCCCCCCACACCCTTTTGTGCCTTAACAGGTTTGGGGGTTGTATGAGAAGAGGCCCCAGATGCATCTGACCCTCCTTTCCCCTCCAAACCCTCATCCCCACACGAGGCCCGGGCTCCCTATCCTAGAGATTACTCCCGGATTTCCTTTGGTGTCTTGTGGGGGTGGGGGCTAGGAAGCCCTGTGGCTCATCCCCTCCTCTCCCGTTACAAGAGAAGTTAGTGGGGAGGAGGGGCTGAGATTGAATAAAGGCTGCTGGGGCTGGTGAGGGACGGAAGCGGGAGGAAGATACGTTTCCCCTGCCCCACCTCCTGCTGGGGTTTGAGTGCCCAGGCAGGCCCCCTTTCCCTTAGGAGTAAGGGCATGGGGGTGTCCCCTTCCCCAGTGAAGCCCTCACACACCGCAGGAACGGGAAGATGGGATACATGGGTCTCGGGGCTTCTCAGACCCTATCTACTGACCTGCCGCAGGATGGCTTTCCGGGAGGGGGGGGTCACCCTACGGAGCGCAATCCCCTCACCCCACTCAGTCTCCTCCAGACTCATACACACACACAGCCGCTTTACCCTTCCCTTTGCCCCACACAGATCTCTCCGCCCCTCTCACACCCTGCCTTCCCCGTCCTCCTCTCCCCGTAGGAAGGCTCCGCAAGGGAATGGACAGTGGGATCGGAGTGAACCGACTCCTCTCGCTTCACCATTGACAGCCGAGAAAGGAAAGGGAGAAAGCCAGCGCAGAACTATTTGATCCGACTGGCGGCAGTATACCTTCTCGTGCGTGGTGATGCAATTTTTAAAGGGCCCGGCGGCGGGGTGGGTGCAATGCATGCTGGGAATCGTAGTTTCCCCTTCTCTCGCTCTGAGTACACCGTACTAGGACCATCTCTCAGCAAACCGATAGTGTCTACCCCGCGGCGCCACGCCCTTTGCCACCATTCGAGCCAATCGGCGTGCGCTTTGCGAGAGCGAGAGCGCGCTCATGGCTCGGTGTCCCGTGTGCTCGGCAGCGCGCGAGTGGCTAGATTCTCCTTCCTCCGTGCGCGCAGTAGAGAGAGTGACGGTTGGCGCCCCGCGCGAGGAAGGGGGAGGGACGGTTGGTGTCGCGCGCCGTGGGGGGCGTGGTCTCTGCTTGTGGCCGGCCGCTGGTAGTAGTTAGTTAGCTGTGTGAGTCAGTCAGTCGGTGGGTGCCAGAGTCGGCTCCTCCTCGGGGCTCGGCGGCAGCTGAGCTGAACCGTGACGAACGAAGCCCTCAGCCCTGCCAGTTTCTGGGGCCCCTCAGAGGTAAGGGGGCAAGTACAACGTGGAGGGGGTAGTTAAAGTGACTTAGGGGCATTTAAATGCCCCTCTGACTGGCTTAGTCCTTCCATTTGAGGGGCGAGGGGAAGGAGGGGGAGGGGCTGGAGGACCCAATAGGTCCTTCTCCCGTGGAGGAGACAGGAGGAGGGGAGCTGTGGGTGGGGAGTCTTCCGGGGTGGGGTAGTTATTTGCCCCCTTTAACCGTGAAGAGGGAAGTCTGATGGAGGCGGGAGGGAAGGAGGCAGAACCATTCACGGAAAATGAATTGGTTCCCCCCTCCCCGCCACGGCTCAGATTTCCTCTACAAGACGTCTCCTAAGTTGGGGTCTGGGGTGGGGGGTAGTAGGAAGGAAGGAAGAGACCTAACTCGTCTGCTCAGTGGATTGGTGGAGTAGAAGGAGCAAAAATATATTGGAAATGGCTGATCAACTTTTTTTGACATCCCCGTCTCCTGGGGGATGGGGGCAGGGAATTGAGGGGGAATTGAAGATACAACAGCAATGAAGGACGCCTAATTATCTCTGTTTCCATCGTTCCGCAGCTCGGGATTCATTGCCTGTCTCTTCATTTGCCCCCTCCTCTTCTGTCCTCCTCCCTAGCATCTAGTCCTAAGTGGGCTCCTCAAACTTAAGGGAGAGGTGGAGCTGCTTGTTGCTGAGTAGAGAGGGTCTTGGATATAGCTAAGAGGCAGCGGCAGCTTCTTACAGCTCAGCCCTGATTGAGTCCATAGATCTCTCTCAACTGCCTCTTATTACAGACCAGTTATTTATTTGTAGGCTGGGGAGGCCAGGGCAGTTGCTATTATCCCCCTTGTATCTTTCAAATGATAGGTACCCTGACACTTTTTTTAATAAAGAAACTTAATTTTTCTTTCTCTGTGTATATATATGTTTTGCATTTTCAGCATGCTCATTTGCTAAATATGTCGCAACACAGTCTACCTCAGTCTGCAGTTTTGAGATCTTTGTGCTGTTCCTCTGTTTCCACTTTCTAGGAATTTTACAAGTAAAACATTGCTGCAGACTCCGATTTATTTCTACTCCTCACAGACCTGGTTTCCTCTTGTTTTTATTATTGTATATTATTGGCATAAAGAAAATGAGATTAAAACTGTTAATTTACAAATGCCAAATTATTTGCTACATTATATTAAGCTTTTCTGTTTTACTATTCATTTGTCCCTTATTTTGGGATTTGGCAGATTGATCAGTATGACTCTGTCTCTCCTTATCTCTTATCCGGTTTTACCCAAAGGTTGAGCTGGGTCCAGATATGGAAGGATTGAGAAGTTTATTCATTAGAATCTGCTTTGTAATACTGGGTAGAAAAAAGGTGTGTTTATAGTGCAGAGATTATCATTATTTACTGAGCAGCTGGTATCTGACACAAGATGGCTATGCTCTTTTTGGCTGGCACCGGGGAGAAGAAACATGCATTGGTATGCCTCCCAGCTTGGAGTTGATCAGGGCCTCTTCTCTAGAAAGATTGCTTCTGTTTATCTTAGTTACATTTTGGATGCTTCTTTTTGTAGAACTCTGCTTTCTGTGCACTTTGATCAGTTTGTAAGACTCTGAAGTTTCTTCTGTTATTGTAGATGTTTTAAAGGTTGTCTCATGTCTGTTAAAGCACTTCACTTCTGAATTTGTGATTCCATGTGCCTGAAAAATCTTTACAGGATAAATAAAATACAGAATAAAAGAATTCTTTAGAAAATACTAAATAAAACAGTTGCTGTAAGATACAAAATTGAGGTCTTGAGACATTTATTCCAGATTTGATGGAATTCTGGAATTCAAATTCTATAGTTAAATGAAAGCTATTTAAAACTGGTTGTCCTATATATCTATATCTATATCTATATATTTTTAAATCCTGTCTGTTTCAAGTTAGGTTCATTTAGTTCTGTGTGGCTATATTTGACTGATGATTGACTTGTGTCCTCATTTGGATAGATGGTTTGATTCTGAACAATACACTAAGGAGGCATTTATATTGCTGAATATTTTGCTTTGTAACTCTGACTTAGGTTTAACATGATTAGTTTGAGCTCTTCACTTGATTTCATATTAGTTTACAGATTTTTGTTCTGCAAACTAGCTACTGATGATTTCTCCAGATAAAGTGCTCTAGCGTGTGTTACAGGAAAACCTCATATTGCTCTCTGCAGTGTTGAAGTATGTAAGAAGTGAATTATCCATTTTCCATGAGTAACTTTCCATGAGTAATCCTACATACTCATTTCTTGATGGCGTTACCTTATTGTCAGAGCATCCTAATGGGTAGCTCCATTCTCTGACTTCCCAAATTACTTTTTAAAAGTTGTTTGGCTTATCTTGACTCTGGTGACTCATTCACACATGAACTGCAATGGCAGGTATTATTATTATTATTTATTATTATTATTTTTAAGATATTGGACAGAAGATATAAATTTAAACCAAGAGATGAATCTAGTGACCCAGGAGCACCGCCAGCTTTTCTGCCACCCTAGGTGGCGGAAGGTCCCGCCCCAAAATGCCTCCCCCCACAGAGGCGGCGGAAGGTCCCGCCGCCGAAATACCGCCGCGGTCGCCGCCACCCAAATTGTAGCACCCTAGGCGACCGCCTACGTTGCCTAATGGGTTGCACCATCCCTCTAGTGACCTGAGCAAGTTTAATTCTAGATCTTTACTGATGTTGTTCAGTTTTACCTAGCTACATTAAGCGCAGAAACATGCTGTTAATATTATGGATAGTTTCATTCAAGGACAGAAGCCATTAAATTTACTGCATATTTGTTTAACAAAATAACACATACCATTATGTTGAAAAGTCACAGTGCACTAAAGTTTCCATTCAGTACATTTTATGCTTTTTTGGGGGTGGGGGAGGGAGAAGGAAAGGGGTATATCTGTGCAAAGGACCACTCCACACCTTGGATACATACCTATTTCTGTATGCATAACTCCATATAAACCCTTTTTAGATTTTATTTACCTGATTAAATATATATTCTTTTGCATATGCTTGCCAAATAGATTCATTATAATCCATTTAATATATTAGGAAAAAAGGACATCTTTTTGATCTAACATAACTTTAATGGTCTCTTGTGTAATCAGGACAGTCAGACCTTTAGACATGAGCCACACAATGATCACAAGTTATGGTTTGGAGTCACAGATGTTAGTGATTGCTGTTAAGCATCTCTGTCATGTTAGGAAACATGTACACAAAATAAACATATGATCAAAATACCAAGATATAACATGATGATTTTTTTTCCTTTTTCTCGGTTGTGGTGTTCTTTCATTTCTGCACCTATGCCTTTGTTCTGTCCTCTTTCTTTTGCGTTCCTTTTTGCTATTTTCCCCCCTTTTATGCCCTCCTCTCATTCCCTGTTTAGAATTAACCTCCCATTAGTGCTCATGAGCCCCTCCACATTGCCTCCTGGTCTGATGGGAGCTGCTGCTTTGACTCCTGTCTTTTCTTTTCTTCTTTCTGGCCACATTCTGACAAGATTGTCTTTCTGCTGCTGCTGACTGGGTTGTCCTCTGTCTTGTTTTGCACGTGTGGCTGTGGGATTCCCTCTTCTCCTAAGCTCTTGACAAGAGGAGCCCAAGATTTCTAAATGAATTGTTAAGCATGGTTCACACCGTAGGTGTATGTACTATTAGCTTCCACATTTACTCCAGCTTCCTGAGCTGTTATGCCTGATGGAATCCTGCTGAGCTGCTCCCTCATATGCAATCAGAGTTACAGCAAACATTCTGACATTGTCATTGTATTTTGATATTTTACTATAGATGTAATAATGAGAGAGAATCTGTCACACAGGGAAATATTGCAAATGTGAACACTATAAGGAAACTTCTTTATAAAAAAAGATATATTTAAATACAAAAATGAGATTAAAATATCTGATCTGGAATTATAATAATTATAATGTTTTATTCATTCTCTAATGAATTACTGGTATATATTGTCATTCTTGCCAATTCTTTACACTCTGAAAACATAGTAATAGCACGTCTTAGCATTTTTTCATTTGTGTCTTAGTTGGAGCAAAGTTCTAAACGGATATAGTCCAGTCATGTTAGTCCCAAAATGTAGTGTTTATTGGGGGGGGAGGGAGTTTAAGGGAGTCCAAATTCATTCCATCTACATATATTAGATAGTGTGAAGGTTTTGGGGAGGCGAAATTCATCCCCAACACAGTGCTCAGGCTGAAACAGAGGTTGCAGTCCTTCCAGGCTATTTAGTTAGTGCATTGGGCCATTGAAACTACATCAAAGCATGGCACCTTCCTTGGCCAGCCCTCAGCCTTCCTAATCCCATTGTTCTGTGATAGCCTATGTGGGGCTGGCACAGAGACCATTTCTGTGGCCCGTAGGGGTTTTACAGGCATACTTGTGTGGGTCCTGTTTAGAGCTTAAGTGGAGTGGTGGGACTTGCATTAGCCCAAAGATGAATTTAATGCAATGTTAACAGAAATGCTTTCATGATTTCCAGCCCCCCGCCCCCCCACCGCACACATTTTCTTGTATAGTAATGAAAACTCAGACTCCACAGCAGGAAATAAAACTGATTAGTCTAGTTTAATTGTCAAAGCTGAGTGAAATATTACAAGTAAACAGCATAAATGGTGAAGTGAAAATTAGACCTGTAAAATTATTTTACGTTAATATGCCAGAGATGTTGTTGACACAAGTAAAGAATTTATTTTTAATCGGTATCTTCAGCATTTCTATCTAGTTGTCCAATATTATAATTGTGTATCATAATAAAAATGTGGTTTGGTGTTGGTGGTCTTCTGTAACCACAGACTGGCTGATTAGTTGAAATGTGCATAAAGCAAAGTTGGGCAGTGGGAATGGTTCTGAGGTTAGTATCTTTTTTGTAAAGACCCATCTACCATACAAAATTTACCACGTTAAGGAAATAAGTTAAAACAGCAGTAGTGCAAATATTATAATATGGTCTGGTTTTGCCTGTGTAGATGGGACTAAGTTGGCTTATATTTACAGAACTGTGCTTCGTTTCTGGAACCCCTTCACCACTGTTCTGTGCCCCTGTGTGGTTATTTACACCAGTATAAAATGACACTAAGTCAGGATGGTTGTGTTTTACACCCATTTTGCATTCAGAATATGTGAGGTAACCATGAATTGGACTCATGTTCTTCTGAGGGCTGATCTATACTAGAAAATTAGATCGACCTAGCTACATTGCTCAGGGGTATGAAAAATTCACCCTTGAGAGTCTTAGGCCGGGTCTACAGTTACAAGTTTACAGTGGCAATGCTGTATCGGTACAGCGGTGCCGCTGTGAGATCACTTGTGTAGCTGCGTTATGCTGACGGGAGAGAGCTCTCGTATCAACATAAAATCAGCTCAACAAGGGGCGGTAGCTCTGTCGATGGGAGAGCGTCTACTGCCAACATAGCGCTGTGCATACGAGCCCTTACTCTGGCAAAATTTATGTTGCTCAGGGTTGTGGTTTTTTTCATATCCCCTGAATGACAAAAGTTTTGCTGATATAGGTGCTAAAGTAGACATGGCCTTAGTTAAGCTGACCTAAGCCACAGTGTAGACTATGCTAGGTTGATGGAAGATTTTGTTTGTTTGTTGATTTAGCAACCGCTTCTTGGAGAGATGGATTTACTGCAGTGTCTGAAGAACTCTTCCCATTGTTGTCGTAAGTGTCTACACTACAGTGGTGCAGTTGCAGCATTTCCACTGTAGACATGCCATGGAGGGACTGTATTATGATGCTGCAGTTCCCTTTTAATCTGTAACCTTGTTCTAATCTGTTTGTAATCTGGATTGACTATGGCCTCAGCCCTAGGAAGGCATCCATCCACACAGACTCTACACCCTTGCAAGTCTCATTGAAGTCAGCCAAACCCCCACATGGATGGATCCCTTACCAAGATCATGGCCCGCGTCTGTTATGTATGGGCCTAGTTTTCAATGAGTTTTTTGAACAGCGTTGGTACGAGACTCTGACAGGTTGCAGTTAATAAAATTATGATGGTGCCAAATGGGCAACATTACAATAGCTGCAGCTGTACTTTGGTCACTAGTGGTGTAAATCTGTGCTCAGTTAAGCATCTTTTAAAATTAAATAAATATTATAAACAGTGTGGGTGAGGTAATATCTTTTGTTGGTTTAACTTCTGTTGAGAGAGACTAGCTTTTGGTCCAGTAAAAGATATTACCTCACCCACCTTGTCTCTCTAATATCCGGGGACCAAGAAGGTTAAAACAACACAGCATATTATAAAAAGTATTTAACAGCATTAATCTGCTATGCATACATTAAAAATCTGTAAAATTCTTGATTATTTCTTATAGGGATTATTATTTTAACTGTCATGGTCCTTAGAGCTGGGGATATTTTATTTATTGCATAGAATATGCATTTTTTTCACCATTTGAGTGTAAAAAAGGGGTATAAAATCTTTAAAAATGCTTTCCATTCATATATATCTTGGAGATAGTCAAGTGGACTTTTTGAATAATAATATCTAAAAATCCTTTTATATTATATGCCATGTTTCATTTGAGAGCAAGGCCTCAAGGTTAAGTTATAAACTCAAAAATCTGTTGTCAGCAGTTACATTTTAAAAAACAAAAAGATGAAATGTAGTGTTGCTGACAGTGCCGATTTCAAGAAGACATCAATTTCATTGAAGTATTAGAAATGCACTAAATGGATAAAAAGGAAGTCCGTGATCACAAGGCAGGCTGCTAACAAAACTTAATAAGATGTGATCTTTTAGGCACCAGTTCAGCAAGGTACTTAAGTACCTTACTGAATCAGGGTCTTAACTATTAGTCATGCTATTCTGGAAAATGAAGTGACTAGCCCAAAATTTGCAGCATAAACACCATTCTTTAGGTGTTTAATTTTAAACATATCTGGATTATTTCATAGTTTTGGAGGAGTTGCATATAAAAATAACCAGTGATGCATTCTGTTGGACATAAATGTTCTTGTATCATATCTTTAAAAGAAAGGAGCTAGGCAATTTAAAAGAACATGGTCTTCATTCTAAAATGTGCTGTGCTTGAGGGGGATTTCTCTGCCTCTGTGTGGTTCCATGCAGTCCCCGGCATCCACACACAGGGAACTCATCGGAGGATGTGGGAGACGGGGGACTAAACTGCAACCAAAAATTGGTGGGTGGGAGTGAGTGTGAGTGTGTGTGTGTGTGTGTCTTTATATATAGCAGGGGTTGGCAACTTTTGGCATGCGGCTCGCCAGGGTAAGCACCCTGGCGGGCCGGGCCGGTTTCTTTACCTGCCATGTCCGCAGGTTCAGCCGATCGCGGCTCCCACTGGCTGCGGTTCTTCATACAATCTGGAATACATCTCCATAAAGTTTACAAATGAAAGTGTAGAAAATGGGATCTTTCTTCAGATAATACATTTTTATGAACAAATGCAGACCCTTTAACAGGACATCAGCTTAAAGATACTTTTGCCTAAAACTTGTTTTCCTGTTGTTGTTTAATTTCTACAATCTATATAACTGAAAGAGATTAGAGGGAAAATATTTTTCAGTATATTTACTGGGTGGGTCGGTCAGTTTCTTCTGTTTGTGAGGGTTTTTTTTAAAAGAGCAACAAGGGAGGTAAAAACAATTTTTAAAAATTGGAAAATATAATGTTAACAAAAATTGTAAGATAGATTTAAGGACACATGTAATACTTGAAACAACTATTAATCTTGTTTTTAAAAATTGCCTGGATTTCAAGTTGATAATGTGCCTTTTATAATATGTTCTCTTGAGGCTAATTTAGCCTCCCTCCCACCGAACATCCCATTTGTATTAGACCCCAGTCATTCAGTGAATGTATTGCAAGCTCATCCCTGAGCCCACACGGAGCCCCATTGAAATCACTGGCATCTCTATCCAGGCTCAGGTGTCTGCCCATGCAAGGCTATAGTGAATATACCAAGATTGTTTAACAGTCTTTTAATTTAGAGGACGTTTTAAAGACAGAACAAAAATAAATCTTCAAGTAATACCATGTTACAAGAGACAAACTTAGAAATATAGTGAGAAAATGTTAGTGCAGGAGTCTTCCACTAAAGGATTAGTTATTGTACTGTATTGTGCTATCCATTTTTGAAGCTAAACTCCTCACTGATTCTCTTTCCACTCCTCCCCTCATTTTCTAGGATGGATAGTACTGCTTAAGATTGCACAATGTGCCCTGTGTGTGTTTGAAGTCTGAAAGTATGTGTCTAGTGAGCGTGACGCGCTCTCTCTCTCTCACTGCCTAGAATGATCCATGGAGAAGATAAGTTTATTTAACAGCTTCTGTATTATAAACCAGAAATGTTTTTAGAAACAGGGAGATTACTTATAGTGAAGGTGCAGAGAATTTAGTAAATAAGCCTCTGGAAAGGAAGGGATTCACATGTAACCAATTGTTACAAGTGTTCGTACAAAATAAGGCTCTGATCCTACATAGACTTATGCTCTATGGGTAATTCCACTGCAGTCAACGAAACTACTCACATAAAGGTGAATAAAAGTTTTTATTGTTGATTTTGTGATAATTTTTTTTTCTTATAAAGAAACAGACAATGAAAGGTACAAAAAGATAGTGCATATGTGTAAGTCTTTGTATGACTGGGGCCTAAATATTAAATGATACTTTATAACATTAGATCAGCAAAATTCTTTTTTTTTTCTTTTCAGATAAAAACTGTGGCACTGTATTTTATTTATTAGCATGTATTTGGGCTGAATGGATTGGAACATCACTTTGAATTTATGCAAAAAAACCCAAACAAACCATGAAGCTGAGATGAAGATACATTATGAAGCTATCATTAATGTCTTTCTCCTGTAATCCTAATATATTAAGAATACTATGTCTAGTTTATTTTATGGTGAGACAGTTCATTTTTGTAAACCAGTACCTCTTGATGCTTTGGAAAGATAATTTGGGATATTCAGGAAGCAAAGACGTGTTAGGGCAGGGGTTCTCAAACTGGGGGTCGGGACCTCTCAGGGGGTCATGAGGTCATTACATGGGGGGTTGCGAGCTGTCAGCCTCCACCTCAAATCTCGCTTCGCCTCCGGCATTTAGAATAGTGTTAAATATAAAAAAAAAAAGTGTTTTTAATTTATAAGGGGGGGTCGCACTCAGAGGCTTGCTGTGTGAAAGGGGTCACCAGTACAAAAGTTTGAGACCCACTGTGTTAGGGCAAAGCCCACTGGAGCCTGAAGTGTACCAGCACCTATGAGTTCCTATTGGTAAGACCTTCTTGTAAAATTAAGGTAATATTCCTGTCAAGAGAGGCTGACTGAAACGTGCAGAGCTTAAAGTGCACTTCATTATTTCTCTGTAATCTTCATTGGTGGGGGTAGCTAAATCAGCATTATCCTCTCACTCCAATAACCTGTTGGTTTGTGGGTGGTGGTTGTGTTCATGGTTTCTTAAAAGTTAGCTCTATATATCTTCTTAGAGTAGGAGAGAATTTCTCTCAAGGGTTATTCTTTTATGAGAGTTGTTAATAAGGTGCTGCACCATAAAGAATGCTATTCTGTAGCATTCAGAGTACTCCTGCTTAGCCTTAGATAGAGATACTGTTAGTAACAGTTGCCATGAAAAACCTTCTGCGACAGCTTTAAGGTAAAATTGAAAAGGTTTTAGACAGATTCCTCAGCTTCAGTGGAGCTTTAGTCATGGTAAGTTCGTGTTGTGTTCCTTGTAATTGTTTGGTGTGTTTTTTTTTTTTTTGGCTTGTTGGAATGTGAGAAGTATCTGATCATTTCTGTTTGCGCAATCACTTTCAGTAGGAATAGCTGAATCAGTTGCTTTTCTCATTGGTGTTATCCTTGTGCATTTGTATGGTATTTAGTGAATACATTCTTTAAATGCTACATTGCAAATCTTAGTTGATTAATACTGTAAACAGCAAGAAGTGGTGCAGTTTAAAAATCAAATTCCCCAGTATTCACCCTGTTGTTTATTTTACAAGCAATTAACAAGCTCTTTATTGTGTAATGGTGAAAACATTGCAGTCTTTCCCCTTCTCTGTCCTTTGCAGGTGGACTTTACTGCTTATATTTTACATTATCTTTGTCAGTATAAATCAACAGAGCTATTGCTGAATGATAGAGATAACAACCAACGCTGAGATCTTTTGAAGCTAAATTTGCAGATTAAGGAGCAATATTGTCTTGAAACATGTTGAAATGGATAACCAGCACAATCCAAATGCTCTGTATGGTCTACAATCTGTATGTTCCTATAAAGAGGAGATAATGAAAAATACTAAATAATAATGTTATAAAGCATTCCTCCCCTACTGCCAGAGCACTCGAGGAGATGCATAAATATAATATAATTCAAATGTGAAATCACAATATAAAGATGAAACACAAATGGTCCCCACCCAAAAAAGCAGCATAATTTAAAAATGAGAGAAAGGCAGAGGTTTCACATAAGCTTTTTAAAATTTCATTGCCTTTTATTGTTTCTAAGGTTGTGAGCTCCTGCAATTGCCTGCTTATTGCACAACATAACCTAGCTATGTACAAAGCTGACATCTAAATGTCTTGATATGGAATTGTATAGGATGAAGTTATGAACATCTAAACAAAATAAAAATCTGTGGAATATAGAAGAAAGCACATAACATTATTTCATCACAAGGATATCTTCAGTGCCAGGCATTATTTAGGAAGAGGGCTATCAATTCAGCAAACAGCCATTGACGCAGTGATATACATGTAATACTTTCTGATTTATTTATTTTTAATTACACTGGTTACCACAGTTAGTTTGCTCTTTTTTTAATTTGGATAAATTGCTAGCACAAAAAGAAAGAAGGGGAAAAAAATCTATTAAAAGATAAGAAAATTATGCTGGCTTTTGTAATTGCAGTGACAGTGTAGTCGCAAATGGCTGAGTCATGTATGAAAGATTTATTGTGCAAGTGAAATGATTAAAAATAAGTATCAGTAGATAAGCAACAGAGTGCTGCACTCTTCCAAAAGTCACGATAGGGTTCCATTTTTAGTGCACTCATTATAGAATGGTGGGCATCAGAGTTACAGCAGCATCACATCAAAGGCAACTTCTCCAGAGTAGGATATGTTCTTTTTCAAAAGTAACTAATATGCATGAGTTAAATTGATTCTAAATCATTCGAATCAATTTCATTGCAATCAAATGTCAGCCTCTTCAATTATCAGTTTTTAATGGTTGTCTAAAAAAAAAAAGTCTTATGTTTCAAAACTGGTCTGGTGGGACCATCTCCAATTGTCATCCAAGATTTTTTTTCTTTGCTTTTTATCCACATAACCAGAAATCTACCTTCACTTAATTTCTAATTGGCTATGTATCTGTCTATTTTTAGGAATTTCTAAAGTTACTTTGGTATCTAAAATCAGTGCACTTCAGTTAGTTGGTATTCATTTTAAACGCCTTGATTTATCTCCCCATGATACTTTGTTCCCCTCATCTTCATCATCACAGGAAGTATATTCTTTTAAGGAGTAGTGATTCTGCATGAGGTCCTATATATAGGCACCTACATCACTTTTGGAGATGGACAGCAAAATATCTGCCCCACTTTTACAATATTTTTAAGGAGTTCTGAAATTCTTTCTGACTAGCGTTAAAAGTACAAGCAAGGCACAGCACCTGCAATTAGCACCAGTCAGTCTGGGAATTATTGGTTTCCCATGGTATTTATGACGAAGCCATCAATCTGTATCTCTTAACAGTTTCTTCTCCAACAGTATTATTTTGCTGTGGGTCGTGGCTTTCTGATCAAGTTCAGAATGGAAAATTGTCAGACCATAGGGTGTGTGTGTGTGTGTGTGTGTGTGTGTCAAACTGGTTAATTGTGGGTGACAAGCTTAAAAATATGAGCAGACAATCACAATTACATAAGGATCCTTCCCTAGGCTGGTAATGAGCACATAATGACTGGTAGTTGTGTGTAGCAGTGATATTTCAGTTTCGGATCCTTGGGTGAAAATGACTCTGCCTGTCAAAAGCAAGGAAATATTCAAAGACGAAGAGAGAAAGTGGTGTGTCTCTTTGCTTGAAGTTTAATGCAAGTGTGTTGTCTGAAATGCTATAAATTTAGTCTGAGTAAAGGAAAATGTACTGAAATACAAGTTTTTGTTCTCTTTTCAGGGGAGAAGAGAAGGAAAGCTTCTCATTAGAAAGGTAATTATCTTAAAAATGCTACTGTGCAGCTTATTCCATCCCTAAAGGACAAGTTTAATTGTGGATACAGGGATCTGTGATAAACATATATTTTGGATAAACAATATACAATGTGAAAATAGGGGAAGTGTTGTTTTGTCTGCCCAATTAAGGCATGTTGGAATAAATTAAATTTTTTTTTTGCGTATTTTTTTAAAGGAATAATTCTCCCAGGCTTTGTGCTGTTCATTACATAATCTTAATGCTTTGATAGTTTTAAGCATATGGGAATATTTCTTTCATTGATATCCTGTAAAACTTGGGATGTTTTGCTGTCTACTTCTATACTTCTGAATTTTGAAGAACTGTATTCCCCAAGAGACTTTCTAAATGTCTGCTGTTCTGAGTAGAAAAGACTTGTTTGTTCCTACTAGTTTCAGATTTCTAAATAGTTATTTGGAATTTACTGCACCAAAAGCTTAAGAATGCATGAAAAAATGTAGTGGCACAAAGAATAAAAATTATTTTCAATAAATTACTTTGCATTTTCATCAACATGCATACTAATTGTGCTTTTGCTCTGATTAGGGTTTTTTGTCTAATTTATTGCTATTGAATCACAGTTCATGGTGTCCTTGGCCCGTGAGACAGAGGCTCATGTATAAAATAAGATGGTTGAACTATCCAATGTTCAGTGGCGGATTTAGAGTTAGTTAGGGCCCTATGCTCAGCTTCATTTTTGGGGGCCCTCCTTGGGGCCCAGCCAAGAAAAATAACATTCTCTCTTATCTCCCTTCCCCCCACCCCTGCCACCATTTTCATTCTTTTTTTCTTCCTCCTCCTTCTATAAGTAATAGGAAGTAAATTAAAATGAAGTGAGGTACCTTGATTGTTTTTGTAGTCTAACTTATTTTTCCACAGACCACTTGAAAATCGCTGAGGGTCTCAGTGGACCACTTAATGATCTTTCCAAATATTGTTTGTACCGTTAGCTAACTATTGTAAAGGGCTTTGGATAAGAGCGCTTTATTTAAAAAAAAAAGGTAAAAAAGCATTGGGGTGTGGGGTCTGGCCACCCAGGGGTGCTGGAGGGGGCTGGGGGTGCAGAGTCTGGGAGGAAGTTAGGGTGCAGGAGCAGGCTGGGGTTGGAGTACAGGGTCTGGCCGGGAGTTAGGGTGCGGGAGGTGACTCAGGGCTGGGGCAGGGGTTGGAGTGTGGAGTGCTTACCTGGGGCAGCTCCCATTTGGTGCGAGGGGTGCAGGTGGGCATGTGAGGGGGGCTGTGCAGAGCTCCCGTTTGGGGGGTGCAGGAGTCAGGGCATGGGGTGTGGGGGGGCTGGGTATGTGTGGGAGGGTGCAGGAGTTCGGGGGGACTGGGGGTGTGAGGGGGTGCAAGCATCAGGGCAGGGAGCTGGGGGTGTGGGCTGGGGTCATGGGGGTGCTCCCTGCCCCACCCCAGCCCCCTGCCCTTAGCGGCTCACAGCAGGGGGTTCGGGGGGGTATGTGTAGGGGGAGTGCAGGGGCCCCGTCTTTACTCCGCCACACCCTGATTCCACCCCCTTCCCCAAAGCTCCGCCCACACCTCTTTTCTGCCTCCTCCCCCGAGCGCACTGCGGCCCCGCTCCTCTCCCTCCCTCCCAGAGCGACCTGAGCACCAGTAAACAGCTGTTTGGTGGTGGGGGAAGCTCTGAGGGGGAGGGGTGGGAACGCAGCACGTTCAGGGGTAGAGGTGGGGGAGGAGGGAGTTTGGGTGCGGAGCCCCAGGAGCCGGCAGGACCAAGCTTCTGCCCCCGCAGCTGCCTGGCCCTGGGACCCTCTGTCGTTGGGGGTGGGGGGGAGGGGGAGGGGGAGGTCATGCCAGGGCACCCTGTGTTTTACTGTAAATCCGCCTCTGCCAATGTTATAAGTAAAGCTAAAATCAGGATTTTGGCTGTAAGGCCTTTTTGGGATGTGGGGGAGAGAGGCTTCAAAAGAGATTGTTTCCCTTTTGGTCCACGTGCTGAAAGTCTCATGGGTTGCGAGTGAAAGATTGCCTCTGGCTTACTGGATATTTTAGACCAAGGCCGTACGACTTCTGTTGATTCTTAGAACTTCAATTATTTTGTGTGTACTTGTAATCATTATTGCAAATATTCTTTACAGTCTTTCTTATGTATGGATTAAATTTGTTGGGATCAGTGTCTGCAAAATGATGAAGAGTGTTGAAGTTTCATTGATGGTTAATAAATTACTCTGGAGTACACATTTTTGTTGTCCACACTTCTGGTAATTCAGATCGGAGAGGATTTTCAAAATAACTTGAATACATGTTTGTTCTTTATAGAAAATAATGTTTTATTCATTTTTAAAGTGCGGTACATTTTCATATTTGTGAAAGGTAGCCTGTAATTTTTAATTTTATAGTTGAAGTGGGGCTCTGAGGTTTCAGTATCTCTTGTTGATATTGAAATAGGTGTAGAATGACCATATACACGTCTAACTGTCCTTGGGAGTCAAAAATTCTTACCGCGTTATATCAAACTTGCTTTGATCTGCCGGAGTGCGCAGCCCCGCCCCCCGGAGCACTGCTTTACCTTGTTATATCAGAATTTGTATTATATCGGGTCGCGTTATATCGGGGTAGAGGTGTATGTCAGAACATATTTTAAACCTTGATTATCATTATCAGACCCAAAGATCAACAAGTGTTCCATCTTTCTCAAAATCTACATTTGTGATAATATGGAGAAAATAGAATCTGTTTTAACCATTGATTATAAGGGGAGACTTTTATTACATGGGCTCTTCTCCTAATGCAATTGCCTTCATGTGCATTCAGAAAGAAAAATGTACTTGAGTTCAAGTACTGTAGTCTTGCATGTATATCTTACTGCAATAGTCTGTTGGAGGCGGCTGCTGTTAATAAGTTTTTTTCTTTTAATGAATGTTATTGTTAAAGTTCCAGGCTGAAATATATGGTTAATTCTTGTTGTCTGTATAGTAGAATGAAGCCATCTTTATCTATAGAGCAATATGGTACACATAGTGGTAGAGAGAGTTCCCCGCAGTGTCTTGCCAGTATGCCTCAAACCTGACCTGGGAGGAGAATAACAATTTGTGATTAAGGTAATGGGGACTGGGTTCAATTCCTTTTCTGCCACAGACTTCTGGTGTGAT
The DNA here is from genome assembly GCF_002925995.2 of Terrapene triunguis. Lineage (NCBI taxonomy): Eukaryota > Metazoa > Chordata > Testudines > Emydidae > Terrapene > Terrapene triunguis. The sequence continues at coordinate 15,711,899 of NW_020664418.1, forward strand.
CTTACACAAGTCACTTAATTTCTTTGTGCTTAAATTCAAAACCCCTGCAAAACGAGGTAAACATTATTTTCTCCCACTACTTGCCTGTGGTCTGTTTAGACTGTAAAATCTTCAGGGCAAGGACTCTCTCTTACAATGTGCACTTATGGTATCTACCAGAATAAGGTACCAATGTAAGATTGGGCTTCCATGTACCACTGTAATGATAAAAATTACCTGAAGGGACAAATGCTAGGGATGAGACTCCTGCTTCCATGATCAATTCAGTGCTTTGGAGACTAACCATTTGGGCTTCTTTTTTTGTTATCCTGACTAGTGTCTGTTGGTCTGACTCACAAATCTATCATACTTGGCCACTGCTGCAGGCAGTGTCATGATAATATAAAAATCTGTAGTCTTCATATGATTTTTGGAAGCAAAACCAGGGCAAGAGAGGCAGACGCCCACATACAATACCCTGAAAAGAAGGATGAGTCAGTGTTTAGGACTGTAGCCTGACACTTGGAAGAGTGAATTTGATCTGTCACAGACTTCCTGAGCAATTTTGTGCAAGTCACTTAGTCTCCCTTGTGCCTCTGTTGCCCATCTGTAAAATGGGGATAATAGTACTTCCTTATGTCACAGGGGTGTTGGAAGAATAAATATATTAAAAACTGAGATTCTATGATAATGCCAATATAGGTGCATTAAATAGATACCTAGCCTAGTGAAAGCTGCAAGCTCAGTTACCATGAGTTCTAGCTCCAGCTCTTTGCCTTTAACAACTTGGCAGTACCTTGGGAGAAGGAGGGAGTAACTATCATTCACCACTTTCCCAGATAAAATAACAGAGAGCTTGCATAAGGTCACTTCAGGCAAAGCTGGGATCTCTGATTACAGTCTCATTGCAACACAGTCTTTTGGAAAGAGTACATTAAATTAGGTACCTGTGTAACCCACCCTAACAAGTGTGGTTCTTTGTGTCATCCTTGAGCAATTAGGCCACATATTAGAGGGTTTTTTTCTCTGCTGCTACTTCCATGCTAAGCCATTTGGTTCATTAGTTGAAGTGGTAAAGGCTTATGTTTTTACATCCTCAGGTGCTAAGTTCAGGTCCCCACATGCCCTAAACAGAAGCATTGTTACATTTGGCTGTGCTGCCTACAACCACTAAGACCACGATCTACTCCCAGAGCCAGGAACAGAACCCATGAATCATGATGCCCAGCTATTGCTGTCTCACCAGTACTTGTGTAACCCAATGGCAAAGTATGTGGTGTCTCCCCATGCATGAGCTGGTCTTCATAGAGAATTACAGCATGTTTTCCCATCACTACTTACTCCTATAATGGAAGTATAAGAGGTCGGTGCTGTGGATCTGAAAGTTGTGGGTTCAAACCCTGCCTGATGAACCCATATGGGGTTGAAGGAATACATGCATAAATGTTAGTGTAAGGATACTGGAGTAATCTTCTTCCCCTTATCCCATCATCTGAGGTCGGGTCATCATGCAAGCATCCACTATCTTTGTCTATCTACGGGAGCACTAAGGTCCACCTGCTTACCATCATCTTTGATACAATTCACCCTTTGCTTCCTTGGCTTTCCTCAGAATCTCTTTCCTACCACTGTCTCGTGCCAAGCTATCTTCACCAGGTCCTCTTCATTCACCCTTTGTAGCTGTCTAACCACTGAAATCATGCTTCCTGGATTTTGTCAGCCAGCAGAGACTTTGGAGTAATCACTGGAATTATTTTATGCTGTGAAATATTATATGTAGAAGTGAATTTGAATGTTGTATGTGACATGTCATTCCATATTCTTTATGAAAATATTCTTATGATATGAATATGACATAACTGAGATATACTTTATGCAAGATGGCTCATGTGAGATCATTGGAAAAGTTATGATTCACTGAATGTGATTATCCTATTTGTATGCATGTATCATTTCTGTATCTGAAATTAGGAATATTGACTATATATCTGTATTTCAACTATGCTACTTTGGGTGATGCCCACTGCCAACACTTCAGGTACAACAATGGAAAAGCCAGACAGGGCGGATGGCCCATCAACAAGGACAATGGACTGTAAAAGAGCTTAGTCTTCCTGTGAACCTGTGGGTCAGCCTGTGAAGAATAGCTACAAGGGCGCTACAGAGTCAGGTGGCCTTGTCACCTGATACTAAAACATTACCTAGGACTTCTTGTAACTTTCCACTGTAAGGGAAGGGGGGTCAAACTAGGAAACAAAGGACTCCCGCCTTATCCAAATCCTATTTAAGGGAGGGGAGTGAGGTAATCCGAGGTGGTCAGTTCTTCCCTGCTACCCAACCCAAGATGACTGCTGGAAACAACTAAGACTGAACAGGGAGAAAGAACTGGGCCCAGGCTGGAAGGGTATCTGGCCTGGGAAGAAGATTATTAGAACCTAATTTAGGGTGAGAACTTGCATGTAACCGGTTTCTTTAGTGTATTAAGCTTAGTTTGTGTGCTCTGTTTTATTTTCTTAGAAATCTGCCTTGTTCTGTCTGCTACCACTGTATCTACTTAAAATACACCTGTTATAGTTAATAAATTTATTTGTAGTTTATAGTATAACCCGGTTTATGTGATTTCTAATTTGAGAGGGGTGAGAAATTGTGCATACCCTCTTCCACATTGAGGGAAGAGGCAAATATATTATATCTTTAGGTCTGTACTCAGGTGGAGGTGGACATCTGAGTGCTGGAGCAAGTCCCTTAAGCTGAGTCTTCCCAGAGCTGATCTGTAGCTGGGTGTGGCCCTGCCTGTGTGTGTGTTAGAGGAGGTTTTAAGAGCCTGGCTCAGCAAGACAGGTAAAAGGGGGCCCATTCTGGCAGAACAGGTAGACTCAGTGGTATCTCAGCACATCAGGTGACTTCCCAAGAGGCCCAACCTGTCACATTGTGCTAATATTTGTCTTACTGATGCTTTTTTAGTATTTGTATTTGATGAGTTGTCCATTTTAATAATAGGGATGTGGCAGATTTATGGCTCGTCTACACAATGCAATAATGTGCAATACAGTGGTGTGATTTCTAAAGTACACTAACGTGCTGTACATTTATTAGTCCATGTAGACTCTGCTGGTGCACAATAAAACTTCCCTAGTGCACTTTAAAGTAATGCTGTTTGTAGCAGTACTAAATTTAAGTGCACTAGGGGACCTTAAGTGCACACCTGCAGGGTCTACACTGACCAGTTAATGGGCAACATGTTGTTGAGCTTTAGAAATCATACCCTCTAATGCACATTATCCCACTGTGTAGACAAGCCCTCAGTGTCCATCTCTTGAGAGCAGTGTGTTGGAGACTTTCCTGTAAATCCAGAGTGGAAGACCCTTTCAATATCCGCTTCAAAAAGGTTAGAGCTTGATTTAATGAACATTATCTTTCCAGAAAGGAAGCTTCATTTGCAAAGGTGCAACAGTAACACTTGTTCGGAACTGGATGCTTCAGGGCATTGCTAATGATCTATGGAGCCTTTCACTTGTAGGTCACCAGTTTGAATCCTGCCCAGCTCAACAGTGATTTAAAAGTTTTTTCCATCCAGTGGATTTTTGGTATACTCTATTTGAGATAAATTTAGTTTCTCGTTTCTAATTCCCATACCACAAACTCATCACCATACTTTCTACTATGTTGTAAGCACGGACTGTCTTGTACCTATGTGTTTGCAAAGTGCCTAGCACAATGGGGCCATGTCTCGTTTGAATCCCTCAGTGGGGCTCTTGTAGCAGGGACCAAAATCATCTTACTCTCTGTTGTACACCCTTATTGTCTCAGACACATTGGGAGTGGGCAGGGGGACTTCAAAATTCAAGACGGTCTAAAAATGTGGTTTAATCTCTGGCCCCAAAAGCACCATTTAAAATAAAATAAAATATATCTCATCATTTTGGGGGGTGGAAGAGGGAAGGGGAGAATCTGCCTCATGATTTTTGAACTTCTGGGGTTGACAATACAGCCATCAACTAATGTCAAAAAGACTGCATGTTAGGTGGGCAGTGTATGATGGAAATTTAAAATAGCAGACAGGTTTTTTTCTCATTTGTTCTCATCATATAAGAAAGAGGACCTGTGCAGGCCCCTTTTTGCGGAAAACTCCTTTCCACTGCTTCGTTTAGAGGGGTTATGGCAATGTTGCACCTCAATGATTATTTTACCTCACAGCTTCTAATTCTTTCAGCAATACCAACTCTTCAAGTGAGCACTGGAAAACAAATTAAGATTAACATGTAAAGCAACATTTTAGTCTTAGTGCTTTTTAAGAGTGGAAAAAAACAGAATAGTGTTAAATAACTTCCTAGCTTGAAACATCCCCCCTGATTTTCCCCCTTAATGACACACTTATTAGAACTTAAATGATACAGGACCAGCATAGCCTCCAATCTGGTAAAGACTTGCAAATGTGCTTAACCTTAAGCATGTGAGAAATCCCATCGAAATCAGACATAACTTCCATGATTAAAATTATATCAATATATTTTTGCAGGATTGGGGCCTTAGTTTTGCACCTTTAATATACTGAAAAAACATGTCTTGGATTGTGCTGTATTGCTCCTCTATATTATAAAGTCTTCTGTATTATAATTTGTGTTACAGTGTAATGCAATCATATGTAAAATATTTTTTTAGACATTTGGAATAATTGTTGATTTTTATGATAAGGGTGTTAAATAGGGTTGCCAGGTGTCTGGTTTTTGACTGGAATTCCAGGTTGAAAAGGGACGTTGGCGGCTCCGGTCAGCATCCCTGACAGGGCTGTTAAGTCTGGTCGGTGGTACAGCGGGGCTAAAGCAGACTCCCTGCCTGCTGTGGCTCTGCACGGCTCCCAGAAGTAGCTGCATGTTCCCCCTCCGGCTCCTATGCGTAGGGGAAGCCAGGGGGCTCTGCACACTGCCTCCACCCCAAGCACCGGCTCCGCAGCTCCCATTGGCCGGGAGCTGCAGGGGCAGCGCCTGCGAATGGGGCAGCTCACAGAGCTGCCTGGCCCCGCCTCCACGTAGGAGCCAGAGGGGGGACATGCCACTGCTTCCAGGAGCTGCTTGAGGTAAGTGCTGCCCAGAGCCTGCACCTCTGACTCCCTCCCATGCCCCAGCCCGCTGCCCCAGCCCTGATCCACCCTCCGAACCCCTCAGTCCCAGCCTGGAGCACCCTCCTATACCCCAAACATCTCATCCCCCAGCCCCACCCCAGAGTCTGAACCCCAAGCTGGAGCCCCCTCCTGCACCCCAAATCCCTCATCCCTGGCCCCACACCAGAGCCCACACCCCCAACTGGAGCCCTCACACCCCCCCACACCCCAACCCCCTGCCCCAGCCTGGAGCCCACTCCTGAACCCCTAATTTATGGTCTGACCCCGAAACCCACACCCCCAGCCCAGAGTCCGTACCCCCTCCCACAACCCAACCCACTGCCTCAGCCTGGAGCCCCCTCCTGCACCCTGAACTCCTCATTTCTGGCCCCACCCCAGAGCCTGCACCCACAGCTGGAGCCCTCATTCTCTCCCGCCAGCCTGGTGAAAATGAGCAAGTGTGTGAGGGTGGGGAGAGTGAGTGACAGGGGAAGGGGGGGGATGTAGTGAGTGGGGGCGGGGCCTTGGATAAGGGACTGGGCAGAGGCGGGGACTCGGAGGACAGATGGAGCAGGGGGAAAGGCAAGGGTGTTTGGTTTTGTGCAAGTAGAAACTCAGCAACCCTACTGTTAAACTAGCATTTATTTTGCCTTTGCTCTGCCATGTTTTAATTTTAAATGTGCAGTTGCAGTCTGCTACAAAAGCACAGTTTGTGCATCTTGAGAGGAATATACAGGAGCCCTTGAGCTTGTTGCTTTACCGTTAGTTTGGGTCTAGATTTCTGGAAATGAGACTCAGTAGGCAAAGTTTCTATATTTGTCTCCTCTTTCAAATGTAAAAATAGTGGGGAAGAGAGTAAGCAGTGAACAGATAGTGGAGGGCTCTATGAGGAGTTTGTAACTGACTTGAGGCTTCCATACATGAAATTAATTAACTGCATGGTAGAGCTTTATAATGAAAATGTGGTTTTCCATGAGGGATCCATTCTGGGGTGGGTTTATTTTTTTTATAGCTTCCCCCCTCCCACCCCCCCTTAATATTTCCTACAACTGATACGACCAAGTTAGCACTACAGATAGTATCAACCGTGTGAAATGCTAGTGTAGACAAAGCGCTTCTGGTGGGTGTTTTCACTACAATGTCATTTACACTTGCTCTGTGCAGGGTGCTAGCTGCTGCAGGAGCCCTGTCTATTTAAACATTCCTGGTGATGGAGCAGAACCCAGTGAAAGGTTTTTGTTTTTTGGTTTTTTTTGGTGGGAGGGGTTGGGAAAAAGGACTAGCGTAGGTACCACTAAAGTGGCTGAAACATTTACTAGGAAAGCTCATTTAATAATGGACACAGCCTAGTAAAGTTAATTGATGTATTATGAGATGCTTCTTTTGCCGTGCAATTTTGGAATGTGCACACTAGAATCCAGCCATCTTAAGTATCAATAAAAGTTGAGGGGAGGTGATAGTTGTAACGTTAAATGAGGATCTTTCTGCACTGAAGATCTGAAGCAGTCCAATCTTACTAGCATCTTAGTACTATGATGTCAATTTTGAATCTGTATTAAAGCTTTTGAATTAGCTATTGGATCTTTAGCACTTGTAAAATGTTTGACTTACTTCAAACCTATACATGTGTTTTTGAAAATCGATTAGCTGTGCTGTAATTAGATACTGATGGCAGTTTCCTAGCAAGCTTTTAGTAGCTGTACAGTAGTGCTGTGATAAAGGGAGACAACTACATATTATGGTCCCAGGGAGGAGGGAGAGGAATTAGAAAAGTTTGCTAATTTAGCATTGTCTGACCACTGTTCAGTTAACTAGGTTAATATGGTTTGTTTAAAATAAATTCTTTAAAGGACTTTTAGGAAACATTGTCAGACCACCCTTTGGTTTCCAATAGATTTCCATTGTATAACAGTCTGTAAGTCTCTTCAGTTGACATACCCTATTAAAGAGGCCCTGAGCAATCCTTTGTGTTTTTGGGTCAGTGGTTTACAAACAGTGTCTGGACCAATGAACTGTGAAATCAATCACTGTATCTTACTGACACTGCCTTTGAACTGCTTTATTGATGACAGTGGAAATGTTAGTCTGTCTCTGTTTTCATTTATAAAGCTTCCAAACTCATCCCCACTGACAAACAGTTAAATATCATTGAAGTCCCATTGTCCTTGGGATGACAAAATGAAATGCATTGTCTTTTTGATGAATCTTTGGATTTTGTGAAAGTGACCAACAAGAAAGGGACCCTCTACAGTCAATATCTTGATGATTTTGCTTGTATGAACAATACATTTTGTCTGTTCTATAGAAGAACTCTGAAGCTGTCATATAAAACCATCTAGTTGGCTGACTAATTGCATATTAGAATCTTTCTTCTTTTAAACTAATATAAATATATTTACTGTTATACTCTGAATGCTTGTTAAGAATAACATTAAATACATTTGAAAGGCTCATTGAGAAGAGAGGGAGTCTGCAGAAACTTGGACCTTAAATGGTGGTGATACCTGTTATGTGCATCAGTATCTCTAGCAAATATGAGTGATGTAACGTATCAATTGACATTAGGAGTGGTGTTAGAAAGTAGATTTCTCTCCATGCATAAGTTTCCCCATTTCAGTTTTTTACTCACTTTGTAAAATGCATTTTCTGTTGTATTGCAACAGATGTGTCAGTACTGAAGGGTGACCTGCCCTTCCTGTCCCACAGTAAACTATTTAACAAAAAAAGTGATTTTCTAAATCTTCTAGTGATGATAGAATTACCAAATTGAGATCTCTGGAGAATGGAGCCTTTTATTTAATCACAGAAAAAATACAAAGTTCTGGCAGTGTGTGATTTCCCTCTAGTCTGCCTTATAATGATAAAGTCTTGGGTATCTCTTTCAGTCTCCTCATCTTTCTGGTCCCCTTCTTGTTGTCTCACCACTCCATTTCATGGTTCCTGTGCGGAAGGGAAAGTACCAAAGATTCAGATGAGTTCTTCAAAGAACAGAGGTCTTCTTCCCTGCATCAAATGCATTATTATTGTCCTGAGCCTTATTGCAGTCCCGTGATCTTTTTATTGTGTTTAGTATGCAAAATTTCTTTAGTGTAGAAAATGCCCTACTATGCTCTAGAAGAGTGTTTCCCAAACTTGGGACGCCACTTGTGTAGGGAAAGCCCCTGGCGGGCCGGGCCGGTTTGTTTACTTTTTTGATGAATCTTTGGATTTTGTGAAAGTGACCAACAAGAAAGGGACCCTCTACAGTCAACTGGCTGCTGGAAGTGGCGGCCAGTACGTCCCTCGGCCCGTGCCGCTTCCAGCAGCTCCCATTGGTCTGGAGCAGCGAACCGCGGCCAGTGGGAGCCGCGATCAGCCAGACCTGCGGACGGGGCAGGTAAACAAACCGGCCCGGCCCGCCAGGGGCTTTCCCTACACAAGCGGCGTCCCAAGTTTGGGAAACACTGCTCTAGAATTTTCAGAATCTTGTTTTTCTGTGCCATTTGTTTGGCAGGTGTGTAACATATGTGAGAACTAACCATACTGAAAAAGCCGATGCAGGTTGTAAGAAATGTAAAGGCATTGGTTTTTCAGTTACGACAGATGTTGGGAGGAAGCAGTTGTTGCCTTAACTCCTGGCAAGGCCTCTTGGTGACTCCCTGAAAAGTCACAGTAGCCTTATCAGAAAATGAAGACTACTGTTTGAAACATCACAACAGTCCAGGAGCTGGTTATACAAAGAGCACTCTTACTCAGAAGATTATGTGATTCACACACTGGATTTGTGTTAAAATTTATATGACGTGATATTCTTTGTTGTCTAGCTGTTAAATATATATGAGCTGTTTGAGATGTTTCTTTTCATGTTGTGCATTTTAGGAAGGACAAATAGCAAATGGTGAAGAAGGGAAAGAGAACTACTGAATGTTTAAGCTGCTGTTTGCCAAATCACATTTTGAGATTGATTTCTATTTTTAAACAGAGTGGTTGCTGACGGTGGCAAACTGATTGCCTTTGGATGGGGTGGTGGCATCATTGCTCACTTCTCTGCTAAAAAGGAACGCCACTAAGGCCATGTCTACATTACAAGTTTACAGCAGCACAGCTGTATCGATATAGCTGTGCTGCTGTAAGATCGCTTGCGTAGCCGTGTTATGTCGATGGGAGAGAGCTCTCCCAATGACAAAATAAAACCAGCTCAACGAGTGGCTGTAGCTATGTTGGCGGGAGAGCATCTTCTGCTGACATAGTGCTATGCCGACATAAGTGCTAGTGTAGACGTGACCTAAGAAAAGAGAGTGGCAGCAGCGGGAAAAGAAAAGTGAGCATGGAAGTGTTGGAAAAACTGAAAGAATGGATCTCTTTTGGTATTCTCTTTTAATGTAAATCTAATATTTTAATTTCAAATCTGGTTGCTCAAATTATTTTCTCAGTATTGTTGACTCTTCTTCAAAATTAATCGATCCATTAAGTATCTTTCTTCCTGTTTTGAAAAGTCCAGTACTTTATAAAGTGTCTAGTTCCTAGATAAAAGCCCACTCATGATGTGGTTCCCTTAATTATTTGAAAGTACATATGTAACTCAGTGATAATCAACTTTGAACTGGAGAAACTCTTAATCATAGAACTTTTATACTGAGCCACAAAAATTAAATCTATTTAGAATACAAAAGGCAAGCAAGCTCATAAAGTAATAATACATTTACTAGTATAATTCTGTCTAAAGCTTGCAATATTGGAAGGGAACATGGTCTAATGGCTCCCAGATCTTGTGTTTTTACATGAAGAGATCTGAGTTCTGTTTCTGGCTTTCCCACTAACTCACTAGGTGACCTTAAAATTTGAGGCACACAAAGGTTAAAGAACTTGCCTATCTATAAAATGAGGATAATGCATAACATACAGGGGGGTGAATGAAGCTGAATTTATTACTGTCTGTAAAGCACAGTATGGTTCTTAAATGGGAAGATGTTTTTTAAATGCAGATGATGAACAGGGGTATTTGGGGCTCAGTGAGGGAGAAGTCTGGTTTTAGGTAAGTCACTTAGCCTAACTGTTAGTCTTAAACAGGGCCGGCACCAGCTGAGCAAGCTGGTGCTTGGGGCGGCAGATTGTTGGAGGCGGCATTCTGCCCAATCCTAGGGCGGCACGGCTGCTTTTTTTTTTTTTTTGGTTCTTGTTCCGCTTCGGCCGCCCTGTAGGGGGTGGCGGCGCGGAGAACCAGAGCGCCCTGCAGGGCAGTCCCCTTCCTTCCCTCCCCGCCGACCGGAGCGGAGCCCTCGCAGCAGGTAGCAGGAGGCGGCGCAGCGGGAGGGGCCGCGTGGTAGCGCCCCTGCTGTAGCCCTGGCCGCCCCC
>NW_020664418.1:15722412-15736530 GCF_002925995.2 Terrapene triunguis
CAGGAGGCGGCGCAGCGGGAGGGGCCACGTGGCAGCGCCCCTGCTGTTGCCCTGGCCGCCCCCTTCTCTCTCTCTGTCTCCCGCCTGCTCCCCCCGCTAGCCGGTCCCCTGCACCCGCGCTCCGGCCGCGCTGCGGGTTTTTTTTTTTTTTTTTTTTTTGCTTGGGGCGGCCAAAAAGCCGGCCCTGGTCTTAAATGGTCCCTTTTAGAGGAAACACTGCATCATATTTATTGGGAAGTTATTCTGTGTTTTAGTCAATCTAGACTAGTGAGTTCTGGTTTTTGAGCAGTGAGCTAAATGTCTCTAGTACGCAAGTGCACAAAATAATGAAAGAAGGAACAGGAAGTAGTTTGATTATATGCTCTTCAAGGAGGAACCATATATTTGCTTGTCTTTATGATTAAAAATATATATTTTGGAATGTAGGATAAATACTTTAAATGGATGTTCCTGATCAACAGTGAAATAGTTAACCTAAAGATTTAACAATTCACACCTCTCCCAAAGCTATTGTTGTAGTCTATCAGCAGACAACACAACATTGGTAACATTCATTTAATATTTATTTGCAGTTCTAAGTGCTAGGAACATATAATGTTTCTTTAAGAGAGAGCTTACATTTGAGAGCACAGTTAGTCAGCAAGGGGAGAGTTCCACAGTTGTGGAATTCCAGAACATATGTGGGCCCTGTTTATAAGGCATCTACCTATGAGGAAGGTTGGCTTCATAAGGTGCACACACCTACAAGCTGAATGAATATTGTAGATACAAATTTTGTGAAAATAAAGTGAATGTGTAAGACTAACTGATTGTGAAATAATTTCATGTCCTAAGAGCGATTTGATATTTTTCGTATGTTAAAGGATAAAGATATGAAATCTTTTGCAAACATAGTTCAATACAAGTGCTGTACTCTTTCATCTTGGCAGCATCCCAGATGCTAATATAGAACAATTTGCATTTGGCAATGGGGCTAGTGTCTCCTTGTTGGAAGTGTTATGCTGCTGAAGTGGTAGGAGTTGGGATTTGTATTTTAACATGTCAGAACTAAAGCTGGACAGGTATCAAGATATCTTACTAATCAGCTACCTCAGGGCATCCCTGTACTTCAATTAGTGCAGGATACACTCACCTTTATTTATATATCTATATAATTATATGAATGATTCACAAGAATAGGATACCACAACGCAAAGTACATTAATCAATTCTGATTTTCAGTCCTGTAAAAATCGCTAGAGTAGGGAATAAAGTAGGCTAGATTATTTTCAATATTCATGGATTTCAACATGCTAGAGCACAGCTATAGCAAGCCAATTTAGATTCTCAGCACAGTTGTGATGGGATTGGGTGGAATTTAAAGAATAAAAGAAGAAATTACATTGTCTATTTAAGAAAATGAGAACAAAATTACCACTGTACATTTAAGTTATGGGAGGGGAGGTAGAAAATAGACCAAAATAAAGTGCAGTGACAAAACAATGCTGGAGAGTGCTAGCTAGCTGACAGGAGGATGGCCGAGAGGAATAGTTACTGAGTATATAAAGAAAACTAGGAGGAGTCTGGATGGATATGGTCAGAGAAGAAGAAAAGTGTGCAGAAAATTGTGGAGCAAGATGCTGGGAGCCATCATGTGTGCAGTTAAGAACATAAGAACGGCCATTCTGGGTCAGACCAAAAGTCCATCTAGCCCAGTATCCTGTCTTCCGACAGTGGTCAATGCCAGGTGCCCCAGAGGGAATGAACAGGTAATCATCAAGTGATCCATTCCCTGTTGCTCATTCCAAGCTTCTAGCAATTTCATAGCAGTTTTGAGTTCCAGAGCAAGCTGACTCCATATGAAGGAACAGAAACCTTCCAAGAAACTCTGTTGTGAGGAAGAAACTAGAGGAACTTAGAGCACTCAAACCTACTACAGTAGTTTGTTTACTTTTCAAGGGAAGAACTCCAAATGATTCCCAGTTTGTCACAAGCTTTTAAGAAAAATTGTTAATTGTGTATTTCAATCAGAATAGCCTCAAGTGGCCAAATTACTAGCTGCTAGTGGAGGTACCAAGGTGATGTGAGCTTTCAAGGACAAGTGTAATGCAAGGTCAAGGTGAATGATTAGATTTGGGTGTAAAATAGATACTAAGCATGATGGAGACTCAGTGGTTGCAAGGACAAGAGGAGAGATTAGGATAAAGCAAGAAATACCAATGGCATCTTAGAAATTCTAGAAGTTAATACTACTAACAAAAATCACTTTGAGAAGGATGAAAAAGAGGTTCAGTACCGAGAAAACAGAGGCAACCACCAGAGCCTGTACAGTTCTGTGCTTTTATTTTGTGCACCTAATGCACAAATCTCAGACAATACTTTCATGTTTATTTTTAATTGGTATAATCTGAAAATTCCATCAGAGGACTCTTAAAATTCAAAATAACTGTAAAGAAACATTTTTTTTTTTTAACCTTGCAAGGTGGGAGGGTTCCAGAGTTCTGGCTGCAGCCCCGAGCCCGAACATTTACACCACAATTAAACAGCCCCTTAACCTGAGTCCCGCGAGTCCAAGTCAGCTGGCAGAAGCTAGCCACGGGTGTCTAACTGCAATATAGATAGACTCCTAGTGAACACCAGCTGGCTGCACCTGGCCTATACTCAATTGCTTCATGCTGTAAGTAATCCCTACACCAGTCAATATAACTAATACAGTGAATGGCAGTTGTAGTGCAGGCAGGTGAATGAGAACACAATTCTGTGGAACACAACACATCACATAAACTGGCACGTTTACTTAATCATGCTTCACTGTCGCTTTATTATAGCGCAGCCCTGGCTGAAACATATTTACAGTATTACCCCAGTGATTCTTGCCAGCTTCAGGTGGCAGAGTTAAAGTTGAGAGGTAGAGCTGGTTCATAACTTAACTATGTATTTCCTGGTTTTCAGAGGTTTAAGTATAGGTGTATTTGATGTGTTCTGGAAGGGAATGAGGCACTACTGGTCAATCTTAACGCTGTGTTAAAAGTTTCTGGTCAGTGAATGACCTTAAATCCCCTTCCTTTTCCACGCTGCTGCAAAGTAGAGTGAAAGAACTCACAATTTCTATTTACATTTAAAAACTAGAATGCTAAAATTGCAAAGGCAAGCACTTGAAAGTTAGGCATTACCAGATTTAAGGTTGTCTGTGTATTTCCTTTTATCAGTTTCAAATTTGCCACTTTTCAGTTTCATCAAATGATCATTTTTCAATGTGAAGCAAGGGGAAATAGAAGTTCCTGATCTACCTTTTCTATGTCATTCATTGTTTTGTATACTTTCATTGCATCTTTTTCTTTAATTCATCTTTGTAAGGTAAAGAGTCAAATATTTTCAATCTCTCTTCATCTGAGAGTTTTGCTATGATCATTTCTGTTGCTTACTTCTAAAGGTATGTCTACACTACGAGAGTAGTTCTATTTTACTTAAATCGAATATGTGGAATCGATATTACAAAGTCGAACATGTGTGTCCACACTAAGGACAGTAATTCGACTTTGTGAGTCCACACTAACGGGGCAAGCGTCGACATTGGAAGCGGTGCACTGTGGGCAGCTATCCCACAGTTCCCTCAGTCCCCGCTGCCCATTGGAATTCTGGGTCGAGCCGCCAATGCCTTCTGGGTAAAAAAATGTGTCGAGGGTGCTTTTGGGTAACTGTCGTCATCCAACCGTCACTACCGCCCTCCCTCCCTGAAAGCGCCGGCGGGAAATCAGTTTGCGCACTTTTCTGGTCAGTGACATCGCGGACGCCACAGCACTGCGAGCATGGAGCCTGCTGCGACCATCGCTGCAGTTATGGCCGTTGTCAACACCTCGCACCTTATCATCCACCTTTCCCAGAGGCAGATGCTGAGAAATCAGGCGAGGAGGCTACGGCAGCGCGGTGAAGACCTGAAGTCTGAGAGTGGCACAGACCTGTCACAAAGCACGGGACCCCGCCCCGAGGACATCATGGTGGCAATGGGTCATGTTGATGTTGTGGAACGGCGATTCTGGGCCCGGGAAACAAGCATGGACTGGTGGGACCGCATAGTGCTGCAGGTCTGGGATGAATCCCAGTGGCTGCGAAACTTTCGCATGCGGAAGGGGACTTTCCTGGAACTTTGTGAGTTGCTGTCCCCTGCCCTGAAGTGCAATGACACCCGGATGCGAGCAGCCCTGAGTGTCCAGAAGCGAGTGGCCATAGCCCTCTGGAAGCTTGCAACGCCGGACAGCTACCGGTCAGTCGCGAACCACTTTGGTGTGGGCAAATCTACCGTGGGGGTTGTTGTCATGCAAGTAGCCAACGCAATCTTTGAGCTACTGCTCTCAAAGGTAGTGACCCTGGGAAACGCGCAGGTCATCATAGATGGCTTCGCCGCGATGGGATTCCCAAACTGCGGTGGGGCTATAGATGGAACTCACATCCCTATCCTGGGACCGGACCACCAGGCCAGCCAGTACGTTAACCGAAAGGGCTACTTTTCAGTGGTGCTGCAAGCACGACCATAGGAGACGTTTTACAAACATCAACGTCGGATGGCCGGCCAAGGTTCATGACGCTCGTGTTTTCAGGAACTCTGGTCTGTTTAGACGGCTGCAGGAAGGTATTTACTTCCCGGACCACAAAATAACTCTTGGGGATGTGGAGATGCCTATAGTCCTCCTCGGGGACCCAGCCTACCCGCTAATGCCCTGGCTCATGAAGCCCTATACTGGCGCCCTGGACACTGAAAAAGAACTCTTCAACTACCGGCTGAGCAAGTGCAGAATGGTGGTGGAGTGTGCTTTTGGACGTCTCAAGGGGAGATGGAGAACCTTACTGACTCGCTGTGATCTCAGCGAAACCAATATCCCCATTGTTATTGCAGCTTGCTGTGTGCTCCACAATCTCTGTGAGAGCAAGGGGGAGACCTTTATGGCGGGGTGGGAGGTTGAGGCAAATAGCCTGGCTGCTGATTATGCCCAGCCAGACAGCCGGGTGATTAGAAGAGCCCAGCGGGACGCGCTGTGCATCCGGGAGGCTTTGAAAGCTAGGTTTCTGAGTGAGCAGGGTAACCTGTGACTATTAAGTTTGTTTACAGAGAAGCTGAACCTGCCCCCGTTTCTTTACCCAGTAAATGTTCACTATCCTCTCCAGTTACATACCCCGTTCACTCTGTTCCCCCCCTTTCAACACACGTTTAAAAATAAAATCACTTGAAATTTGTTAATGAACACCGTTTTCTTTATTACTGTTTTCTCGGTAAAGTGTTGAACTTGGGACGCAGACTGTGGTGGGGAGCGGGTGTAGTGTAGTGATGCAAAGGACGCTTCTAAACTCCAGGAATGACAGGCTCCGCACTGGTGGACTGGTTGTTTCAACGGAGCCTGCCACCCCTCCTGTTCGGGACTCTGTGTGTGGGGGCTATGTGACTTTGTGGCAGGGGGAGGACGGTTACAGATCCCCTGCTGCGTGGCTCTGTGATACAGGATAAGGACCGCTGCATAAGATCTCTAACCGCCCTCCCCCGCCACAAAGTCACATAGCCCCCCCCGCCCCACACACACACAGCATGAAAACCACCTCCCAGACTGACCAGGGTAACTAGTGACTGCAATGTGTGTGTGCCCTGCTGCTGAACCTGCCCCCGCCTCTGTACCCTGGTAAAGGTGACTGTCCTGTCCAATTACCAACCCCCTTCCCCCCCTTCAGACAGACTCTCCTCTAAAAGAACATGATGGAAACAGTAATTAACAGAAACGTATTTTTTATTAGCAACTACACATGAAACTGGGGGATGAAACTTGGACGGGGGCTTGGGTGAGGCGGGAAGGAAAGGACTTATCAAATTTTGGGGAATGAGAGCCTTCTGGTAATTGAGCAGTCTGCAGGGGTGGAGTGAGAGTTTTCACGGACTCTGCCGCCCCTCCTTCTTGGGACTTTGGGTGAGGGGGGTATGGGACTTGGTCGCGGGGGAGGGCGGTTAGAGAGAGACTGCAGCGGGGCTCTGTCCTCCTGCCTCCGGTCCTGCAGAACATCCACAAGGCACCGGAGTGTGTCCGTTTGCTCCCTCATTAGTCCAAGCAGCGTTTGAGTCGCCTGCTGGTCTTCCTGCCGCCACCTCTCCTCCCGTTCCATGTGTGATCGGTGCATTTGGGACAAGTTCTCCCTCCACTGGGTCTGCTGGGCTGCCTGGGCTCGGGAGCAGCCCATAAGTTCCGAGAACATGTCCTCCCGTGTCCTCTTCTTCCTACGCCTAATCTGCGCTAGCCTCTGGGAGTGTGATGCCAGGCTAGGTCGGGAGACAGTCGCAGCTGTGGGATGGGAAAAAGGGAGTGAATTCCTCAGAAAGATAAATTTAGTTGTGAACAAAGAACATAGTCTTTCTCTGTGAACAAGACCATGCACAGCACCTATCACATGCGCACTCAGGACAAGGTCGAATTTTCGGCCTTCGCATTCAGTGCCTGGGGTCTTGCAGTGCACATCAGAGAAGCGGGGCAGGACACCGGAATTTGTGTAGCAGGCCGACATGGTAAGCAGTAGACTTGTGGCTGCTTAAAACTTTAATAATAGCACTGGCTTCCTTTCACGTTCAAAGCAATGCCAGTCCCTGCTGCCAACAATCCGGCAAGCATGAACTCTGCCCCTGTCCTACCCCCTCGCGGCTGTCCCAGGGAAAGATCCCTGTATGCTGCCCCTCTCCCGCCTCCACCGCGTGGCTGTAAACCGCCGGTTACAGTTCTGTAAAGGAACAGGCAAGCAGTCCCAATACTAACATTCCCCTACCTAATTCAAAGCAGGTCACCATGAGCGACATCACTCTGATGAGGATTTCAGAGACGGAGAAAGAACGGATGCTTCGGGAAAGCCTGCAAAGACCAGGGCCGTATGCCGCCATGCTCTGCAAGGCAATGATACCCGAGTACTTGCTTGTCTCCTGGCGCGGAAACGTTTCGTACTACGGAGGACCCAATAAGGCCGCTCTCCCAAGGAACCTCATGCAAAGGCTTTCCAATTACCTCCAGGAGAGCTTCGTAGAGATGTCCCTGGAGGATTTCAGCTCTATCCCCGGACATATAGACCGGATTTTACTGTAGCTGCACTGGCAGGGACTAAACAGTAGAGCGGTTAGGGCAGAACAATCATGCTAAACCGGACATTGTTAGATTTTTTTTCAGTAGTTGCACTGCCAAGGACTGAGACGTTAAGCGCCTAGGGCAAAGTAATCATGCAAAACCCATTGTTAATATTCCTGTTCTGTTAAAAATAAATGTGTACGTGTTTAAAACACTTACTGACTGATCCTTCCCCTGATTCTGTGTCCGGGTTAACGCCTGGGGACGGTTGGTAGGGGATCTCTGTAAGGGTGATGAAGAGATCCTGGCTGTCGGGGAAATCAGCGTCGTAAGCGCTGTCGACTGCCTTGTCCTCCTCATCTCCTTCCTCATCTTCCCCGTCCGCTAACATGTCCGAGGAAGCGGCCGTCGACAATATCCCATCCTCAGAGTCCACGGTCACTGGTGGGGTAGTGGTGGTGGCCGCACCTAGGATGGAATGCAGTGCCTCGTAGAAACGGGATGTCTGGGGCTGGGATCCGGAGAGTCCGTTTGCCTCTTTGGTCTTCTGGTAGCCTTGTCTCAGCTCCTTGATTTTCACGCGGCACTGCGTTGCATCCCGGCTGTATCCTCTCTCTGCCATGGCTTTAGAGATCTTCTCGTAGATCTTTGCATTCCATCTTTTCGATCGCAGCTCGGAAAGCACGGACTCATCGCCCCACACAGCGATCAGATCCAAGACTTCCTGATCAGTCCATGCTGGGGCCCTCTTTCTATTCTGAGATTGCATGGCCATCTCTGCTGGAGAGCTCTGCATCGTTGCCAGTGCTGCTGAGCTCGCCACGATGTCCAAACAGGAAATGAGATTCAAACTGGCCAGACAGGAAAAGGAATTCAAATTTTCCCGGGGCTTTTCCTGTGTGGCTGGTCAGAGCATCCGAGCTCGGACTGCTGCTGTCCAGAGCGTCAACAGAGTGGTGCACTGTGGGATAGCTCCCGGGGCTATTACCGTCGATTTCCATCCACACCTAGCCTAATTCGACATGGCCATGTCGAATTTAGCGCTACTCCCCTCGTTGGGGAGGAGTACAGAAGTTGAATTTAAGAGACTTCTATGTCGAACTAAATAGCTTCATGGTGTGGACGGGTGCAGAGTTAATTCGATGTAACGGTGCTAAATTCGACATAAACTCCTAGTGTAGACCAGGCCTAAATCTCCTCTATTTCTGTTAAATTTTTTTTTTTGAAGTTGGGTGATCAGAACTTAACACTGTATTCCAGATGAAGAGTGTACCACTGCTGTTTATATTGGAATTGTAATATTTTTCATAGTAGAACTGCTCATGGTAACAAATGTAATATACATTGTCATGAGTAATTAAGTGTGTGATTTTGTTCCTTTCTGAAGTTATTTTTTTACCTGAAAAAGAGAATCTCTTATTCAGAAAAACAAGTCTGGGTCTAGGAGTAAGCTATCCTGGTCGCTGATCTCCTAGAAACTGGTCTTCAGATAAACTTACTAAACTTGGTAATTGTTACAAGTTTAAGATGCTTGAATTAACAGCCAGGTTCACATCCTGCAGATTACTTACATTTTTACCTGCCTCCTAAGCATCCGCATTCTGGAATGTAAGGCCTTGGCTACACTGGCGCTGTACAGCGCTGCAACTTGCTGCGCTTGGGGGTGTGAAAACGCCCCCCCCCTCAGCGCAGCGAGTGCAGCGCTGTAAAGCGCCAGTGTAATCAGCGCCTGCAGCGCTGCACGCTCGCTCGCAGCGCTGCAAGCTATTCCCCTCGGAGAAGTGGAGTACTTGCAGCGCTGCAGGAGAGCTCTCGCAGCGCTGGCGGCGCGACTACACTCGCGCTTCACAGCGCTGCCGCAGCAGCGCTGTGAATTCTGAAGTGTAGCCAAGGCCTGAGTGTTACTTGTAGTATGTGGTTTGTCCATAACTAGTCTTCTCCTCAAACTGTGAAACAATTAAGAGTATAGATGTGGATTCAATAGTTACTCATACTTAAGAGTAGAGTCATGAGATTTACTGGACAATAACTTTCTGAAAGCAGTTTGGTTGCTTGTGTAGCTTAATTATTAGCAAAAAAACACTTTTCAAATTGAGTTTGTTTGGTTTAATGGGGAAGTCCCTGTCAGATATAAAGAGAGATTACCAGTTCAGTTCTGCCTTCAAATTAATAATTAATAGGTTCATAGAAACTCTTCTAGAATTATCTTGCCTTTTAAAGTTTCCCTGCCTTATTTTGATGAGACTTCATATGTTGGTGTTTATTTTCCCCTCTTCTGCTGATTGATGCTTGTAATTCTTTCTCTATGAAAGAATGGATGAGTTGAGTTTCCAAAGCCTGATTGTTCCTTCTCTGTGAAGACTGGTGCATACTCATCACCCCACCTCCCCAGAGTGGTCTGATATTCATTTTTCCCGTGACTCTAATAGAAGTGCCCATTGATTAAGTGGACACTTTGGGGGTGGTGGGAGAGCAGGATCTGTGCTCTGTTGTGCCAAGGGAATATATTTGGGATGCGTGGCAGCTGAAGTCAACAAGGCCTTTTCTTCACTAGGAAAAGGTGCTGTTAACTAGAGTTAGGTAACTCAAGGTAAAATCCTAGTGAAGACAAGCCAGTTTGTAGTGTTCACCCACACTAGCAGTCGTTTTAAGTTGACCCATTTTAACTTGTGTACATGAAATTCAGGTACCAGGATGTGTTTAAAAAAAAAAAAAAATCAGAAGAAGAAAACAAATTGCAACCCTGGAGAAATAACTCCTGAGTGAAAAACTGGATATCTGTATTGGATTGCTAAAATGTTTACTAACAATAAAGCTTACTCTTGGGGGGGAATTCTGCACCTAAAAATTCTGCACACAATATTTTAAAATTCTGCATATTTTATTTGTGAAAATAACACCATATAATCATGCCAGTTTCAAGTATTTTGGTCATTTATTTAAAAAAACCTATCAGCAAGTATGTCTGTAACAAGACGGATAGCAAAAAAGCTTCAGGAAATTTTTTTTGACAAATAGATTCCTTGCTAGGCATATTAATACAGAACTTTGAGTAATAATTCATTTATACTACAATACAGAAACATATTTCCCACATCCCTCAGAAGCAGTGCAAAAGCTTGGGGGAGTCTGAGGGAGGGGGAAATAATCTGACACCCCTCCTCCCCATCCCAATGTGTCCCTGCACCCTCACTCAGCCAGTCCCGCCCCCAGCAGCCCCATGTGCCCCGAGCTGTCCGTCCTCCTGTATCCCTGTGCCATCTCAACTGGCCCTACAGGCAGGGCGCTGTGAGGTATGCAGCCTCTTCTGCTCTCTGTCTGCAGCTGGCTGTTCCTGCCCAGGAGTGGCTGTACTCTGTTCTGGCACCATAGCAGCCCCGGGTGCTTGAAAGGTGTAACTGCAGCTCCTCTCCAGCAGAGTGTAGTTTCTGTAGAGGAAAAAAAAAATTCTGCAGGGGACATAAATTCTCAGGGGTTCTGGAACAGTTTGTAAAGTGGGGATGCCGAGAGCCATTGAACCAAATTGTTAACCCTATGTATGATGGAAATCACTTCAAGCCAGGGCATGCAGTAGCACCCTTAGTTCCAGCACCTATGTGAATTCTGTGTGTGTGCAGTGGCGCAGAATTCCCCCAGGAGTAAAAGCTAAATAAAACAATGATTTTTAATGTGGTGTTGAAGTTGTCCCTTGAGTAGGCTATCTAGGGAGTTTTCTGCATTATTTGTTTACATGAGTTTATAGATAATGTATTTTTCATTCCATATTTTGTTTTATCAGTTACCCTTTTTGATGACTCACACTTTGTAATACAGATTCTTCAGTCCAAGAATGTGCATTCAAGGAGATCATAGGACTATTAGCTGACTCTACAGTCAAAAGGCAGGCCCTGCTGTGGAAAACCAATATCTTCCAGATTCTTTTCAAATTGCACAGTGCTGGATGAATTGTGATTGCAGTGTGAGAAGTGGTACCTGTGACTCTGAAGTTGAGAGAGGTTACCTGAACTGGTTTACACTGAAAACTTACATTTGCATGGCTACGTCTCTGAGGGGTGTGAAAAATACACACTCCAAAGAGATGTAGCTACACTGACCTAAGCCCCGGTGCCGATAGTGCTAGGTTGACAGAAGAATTTTTCCATTGACCTAGCTACCGCCTCTTGGGGATTATCTACAGCAGGGGTGGGAAAACTACAGCCCCTCAGGGCTTTGCCCCCCGTAGCCCCGTGCCGCTCTCAGAAGCAGCTGGCACCACTTCCCTGCGGTCCCTGGGTGGGGGGGGCAGAGGGCTCTGTGCGTTGCCCTTGCCTCCAGGCTCTGCCCCCCGCAGCTCCTATTGGCCGGGAACGGGGAACCGCTGCCAATGGGAGCTTCGGGGGAGGTACCTGGAAGCATGGCAAGGGCAGCGCATGCGGAGTCCTCCGCGCCCCCAGGGGTCGCAGTGCTTCCCGGAGCGGCGCGGGGCCAGGGAAGGCATGGAGGGAGCCTGCCCTGGCCCTGGTGTGCACCGCTGCCACCCCAGAGCCGCTTTAGGTAAGCAGCGCCGGGCTGGAGCCCAAACCCCGCCTGTACCCCACCCCCTAAGCCCCCTGCCTGCACCTCACACCCCTCCTGCACCCCAACCCCCTGCCCTGAGCCCCCCTGCACCCCTCCTCTGCCCCAATCCCTTGCCCTGAGCCCCTTCCTGCACACCGCACCACCTCCCGCATCCCAGCCCCCTGCCCCGGCCCTGCATACAATTTCCTCATCCAGATGTGGCCCTCAGCCCAGAAAGTTTGCCCACCCCAATCTACAGCAACAGGAGAACCCCTGCTGTCGCTGTAGTGACTGTCTACGTTGAAGTGCTACAGCGGCACAGCTGCAGCAGCATTTTAAGTGTAGCCCTACCTACCGTTTTCTACTGTTGCCATATGGAAGGCACCACTATATGAAATCTGTTGCAAATTGAACTTTCAATTTCATCAGTAACTGCTTGGACTGTTCAGTCATTTGGACAGCATCCCCAAAAGCAGACAAACTACATAGGGCTTCAGCAGAGCCGGAGTTGTATCTCAGCCATCTATTTACTGTTTTTAAGAGGGGGAGGGGAAATAAGAGTGACAAGCTGTGGTATCCATTTCTGTAAATGTTACTTCTTGGCTGTCTGAGAAACAGGCTCATTACCTCTGGTCTAGAGACCGCATGCAAACATATTGACAAGATAATCATACTGTAGTTGCAAAGTTTGCCATGTTCACACTGTAGTCTAGATGTCCTGTTTATAGGAACATTTGGTGATAAGAACATTTTTGTGGGGTTTTTTTTTTTTAATTTATTTGCTCTGTAACTATGAGGTTGAAGGTTTTTGCATTTGTCTTCTAGGTTTTTTTTATGGTTTTGTTTTTGTAACAAACGTGTATGGGGAGGGTATTGGCTTTCTGAAAATACTGTGATATAAGACATGATATTGCTACAAGCCTACAGTGAATACTAGAACTAAAAATGAATTATCCTTTTCAGCAAGGGAAAGGATTTTACATTATTTTTCTAGTAGCTTTCCACTGTAACAAACTACCCTAGGTGCTATAGCCCTAATTAAATGCAGATTGTAATATTCCTGGCTGTCAGGCTCAGGTGTTCCAGGAACTCTTAATCAAAGGAGCAAGAGGTTCAATGGATCATTTAATTTAACCTTAGTATATAAAGCAAAATATCTAGTTAAATTTTTGCAAGGGCTTTTTGCAAAATTCGGATGTCTTGAAAAGAGTTTTAAAAATGAAAGGAAATTACTTAATGTAATAAAAGTATATTTTAAAGAAATCTAAAATACTAGATAGTCTTGCTTTCATTGTGCTTACAAGGGCCCAGCATGGCCTTTGTCTCTGTCCCTCTTGTCTGCTCGCCTTAGTGAAGGTGATTATGCTGCTCATGGCAGTTTTGATTGCTTTATATAAAATTACCACATATTTTCATAGTAAACAAAAATGTTTTGTTTTTGAAATACAAAAAAAGCACAAAAATAAGAACAGTAAAAATAGTACATTAACATGATTTTTTTTATCCCAGATACCTTCACTGCAAGCTCAGCTGGAAAAGGAATACCATACACAGACCTTTAAATTGGTCAATCTATGTAAGGGTCATGCTGCAACACTCTTTCAAAGCATATATTCTGCCATACCCTAGCAAATTATGTCAAGTCTTAAACCAACTCAGTATCCGTTCCTGAAGCCTGAGTCGAAAAGTAACTTTTCTAGATGGAGATGGCAACTCCTTTGTTCACAGTTAAAGGTTCCACCGCAAAATTAAAATTCAGATTTGTCAAATCCTTCTTATTAATACAATACCTTCTTTCTTCCTATCCTCACTTGACAGTTACATAAATAATTTCACTAGGGAAGCTTCACTGGGCTGTCCTGCAACTAGAGCAGTAGTGTTTCTTGTGTATTCAGTTTTGACCTGGTCCTGTTCTTAACAGTGTTCCCCATATATATTAACTATATAACCTCACACATTGGGAACTGGAGGAAGGGCCCATTATATAATTTATATTGTTGAAAATGTCATGGAGTCATAGACTTTAAGGTCAGAAGGGACCATTATGATAGTCTAGTCTGACCTCCTGCACAATGCAGGCCACAGAATCTCACCCACCCACTCCTGTAATAAACCCCTAACCTATGTCTGAGCTATTGACGTCCTCAAATCATGGTTTAAAGCAGGGGCGGGCAAACTTTTTGGCCTGAGGGCTGCATTGGGTTTCAGAAATTGTATGGAGGGCTGGTTAGGGGAGGCTGTGCCTCCCCAAACAGGCAGGCGTGGCCCTGCCCCCTATCCGACCCCCCCCTGCTTCTCGCCCCCTGACAGCCCCCCGGTACTCCTGCCCCATCCAACCCCCCTGTTCCCTGATGGCCCCCCCGGACTCATGCCCCATCCACTTCCCCCCTACTCCCTGACGGCCCTTGGCCCCTAACTGCCCCTGCCGCCCCATCCAACCCCCCTTCTCCTTCCTGACTTCCCCCCGCGGGACCCCTGCCCCATCCAACCACCCCTTCTCCCTGACTGCCCCCGGATC
>NW_020664418.1:15741530-15743297 GCF_002925995.2 Terrapene triunguis
AAAATCTCCAAGGGCATGATGGAGAGAGGCCACAATAGGGACTCAGAGCAGTGCCGCGTGAAAGTCAAGGAGCTCAGACAAGCCTATCAGAAAACAAAGGAGGCAAACGGTCTCTCCGGGTCAGAGCCGCAGACATGCTGCTTCTACGCTGAGCTGCATGCAATTCTAGGGGGGGCCACCACCACTACCCCACCTCTGACCATGGATTCCCAGGCGGGGGTAATCACATCAGCCACACCTGAGGATTCTGCGGACGGGGAAGAGGAGGAGGAGGAGGACGAGCTTGTGGAGAGCACACAGCACTCCGTTCTCCCCAACAGCCAGGATCTTTTTCTCAGCCTGACTGAAGTACCCTCCCAAGCCAGTACCCAAGACCATGACCCCATGGAAGGGACCTCAGGTGAGTTTACCTTTTAATATATAAAACATGGTTTAAAAGAAAGCATTTTTTAATGATTACTTTGCCCTGAGGACTTGGGATGCATTCACGGCCAGTACAGCTACTGGAAAAGTCTGTTAACGTGTCTGGGGATGGAGCGGAAATCCTCCAGGGACATCTCCATGAAGCTCTCCTGGAGGTACTCCAAAAGCCTTGCCACAAGGTTTCTAGGCAGTGCAGCCTTATTCCGTCCTCCATGGTAGGACACTTGACCGCGCCATGCTTGCAGCAAGTAATCTGGTATCATTGCATGACACAGCCTGGCAGCGTATGGTCCCGGTGTTTGCTGGCATTCAAGCAACATCCGTTCTTTATCTCGCTGTGTAATCCTCAGGAGAGTGATATCGCTCATGGTAACCTGGTTGAAATACGGGAATTTAATTAAGGGGACAGAGGTGGCCGTTCCTACTGGGCTGTTTGCCTGTGGCTGAAAAGAAATCCTTCCCTGTGGTAAGCCAAGCGCGGGGGGGAGGGGGGGGGAATTGGCGCTGAGCTTTTCATGTGTGGCTAGCAGGGATCTTCCCTGATACCAGCCACGCGGTGGGGGGAGGGATAAAGTGATCATCCCAGAGAATTGGATTGGGGGGGGTAGTTTGTTTTCTGCTGCTGAAGGTTAACAGGAAAACCGCAGCACTCAACGGGCTTTGCTTGGTATGTGGGAAAGGAGGGTGCAGAAGCCGAAAGACAATGGCTTACCATGGCCGCATGCAAGCCGAATTCTGTTGCCCGGACCTGCATCTGTGATCTCTAGCAGCAAAGCCACAGGCACTCAATATTAAGAGGCAAAATGCGACCTTGCAAAGAAATCACGTGCTATGTAATGTGAATAGTGTTGGTCACCGTGAAAGAGTATAAGCATTGTTCTGTAAAATGTATCTTTTTAAAAAATTCTCTCCTTTTTTCCCTCCCTCCAGCAGCTGCAAATTCTATCTCAGATAAGGTGTCAGAAAAAGAAGACGCGAGACGAGATGTTCGCAGAAATCATGGAATCCACCCGCAGTGAAAGAGCTCATCTGAATGAGTGGAAGGACACGGTTTCAAAGTATAGGAAAGAAGCCAGTGAATGTGAGGACAGGCGGGACCAACGTGAGGACAGGAGGGACCAACGTGAGGAGAGGAGGGACGCTCGAGATGAGAGGTGGCGGCAGGAAGATCAGAGAGGCAGGATGCAACGCTGGGGCTGCTGCGTGAGCAAACAGACATGCTCCGGCGTCTGGTGGAGCTTCAGGAAAGGCAGCAGGATAACAGAGTGCCGCTACAGCCCCTGTATAACCCCCCTCCCCATGTTCCATAGCCTCCTCACCCAGACGTGTAAGAACGCGGGGGGG
>NW_020664418.1:15743397-15745002 GCF_002925995.2 Terrapene triunguis
CCCCAGTGGACAGCCCAAGCAAAAGGCTGTCATTTTTTTAACCTTTTTTTAGTGGCCTTTTCCTTCCCGCCGATCCTCCTCCCAAACCCCACCCGGGTTCTCTCCCTCTTTTTATAATCAATTAATAAAGAATAAATGATTTTTAAACGATAGTGACTTTATTTCCTTTGAAAGCAAGCTGGGAGAAAGGGGAGGGAGGGTGGGTTCCTTACAGAGAATGAGTCAATAAAGGGGGCGGGTTTTCATGAAGGAGAAACAAACAGAAATTTCACACTGTAGCCTGGCCAGTCATGAAACTGGTTTTCAAAGCTTCTCTGATGCACAGCGCTTCCTGGTGTGCTCTTCTAATCGCCCTGGTGTCTGGCTGCGCATAATCAGCAGCCAGGCGATTTGCCTCAACCTCCCACCCTGCCATAAAGGTCTCCCCCTTACTTTCACAGAGATTGTGGAGCACACAGCAAGCAGAAATAACAATGGGGATATTGGTTTGGCTGAGGTCTGAGCGAGTCAGTAACGATCGCCAGCGACCTTTTAAATGGCCCAATGCACATTCTACCACTATTCTGCACTTGCTCAGCCTGTAGTTGAACAGCTCCTGACTCCTGTCCAGGCTGCCTGTGTATGGCTTCATGATCCATGGCATTAAGGGGTAGGCTGGGTCCCCAAGAATAACTATTGGCATTTCAACATCCCCAACGGTTATTTTCTGGTCCGGGAAGTAAGTCCCTTGCTGCAGCCGTTTAAACAGAGTAGTGTTCCTGAAGACGCGAGCATCACGAACCCTTTCCAGCCAGCCCACGTTGATGTTGGTGAAACGTCCCTTGTGATCCACAAATGCTTGCAGCACCATTGAAAAGTACCCCTTGCGGTTTATGTACTGGGTACCCTGGTGCTCCGGTGCCAAGATAGGGATATGGGTTCCATCTATCGTCCCACCACCGTTAGGGAATCCCATTGCAGCAAAGCCATCCACTATGACCTGCACATTTCCCAGAGTCACTACCTTTCGTAGCAGCAGCTCAGTGATTGCTTTGGCTACTTGCATCACAGCACCCCCCACAGTAGATTTGCCCACTCCAAATTGATTCCCAACTGACCGGTAGCTGTCTGGCATTGCAAGCTTCCTCAGGGCTATCGCCACTCGCTTCTCAACTGTGAGGGCTGCTCTCATCTTGGTATTCTGGCGTTTCAGGGCGGGGGACAACAAGTCACAAAGTTCCATGAAACTTACGGATGCGAAAGTTTCGCAGCCACTGGGAATCGTCCCACACCTGCAACACTATGCGGTCCCACCAGTCTGTGCTTGTTTCCCGGGCCCAGAATCGGCGTTCCATGGATAGAACTTGCCCCATTAACAACATGATCTCCAAAGCACCGGGGCCCGCGGTTTGAGAGAATTCTGTGTCCATGTCCATGTCCTCATCACGCTTGTCGCTGCGCTGCCGTCACCGCCGCCTCCTCGCCTCGTTTTTCTGGTCCTGGCTCAGCATAAACTGCACGAGAACGCGTGAGGTGTTTACAATGTTCATGACTGCTGTCTTGAGCTGAGCGGGCTCCATGCTTGCCGTGGTATGGAGTCTGCAGTGTTCACCCAGGAAAAAAGGC
>NW_020664418.1:15745012-15755832 GCF_002925995.2 Terrapene triunguis
GGTACATGGACGCACACCGCCGAATTAATGTGCTTAGTGTGGCCGCATACATTCGACTTTATACAATCTGTTTCCAAAATTCAAATTCTGTAAATTCGGATTAATCCCGTAGTGTAGACATACCCTTAGTTTTATCATAAACATTTGAAGAGGGTATTTTTTGTATTGCTATGGTGAGTGTCAGGATAATGAGCCTTTGCTTGGAAATTGGTGTGTTAGGTTGTGACTGTCTTATATTTTTTGTTTTTCAGAATTTGCATTGTGAGGAAGTGTAAGTTAAAATATTGTTAATGAGTGATTGTCATTGCCTCCTTTTTAAAATGTGTCATATTACTGAAAATCCCAACTTCTTGAATTGTATGCACACTGGGCAAATTTTTTATTACATGGTTAAACTAATCCAAATAGCTCTAGATTTATGGGTTTAGGGTAACATGACATCCTTGTCAATGTTTTCATTGCTTAGTTGGATAGTGGTAGTTGCCGAAGAACATAAACTGTAATAGACTGTATATGCAGGCAACTTTCAGTTGCAAGGAAGCATCCATCCACCTGGTTTTGTGGAGTTAATAATTGGAGTTTTAACTAGTTTTTTACGATAACTGGTAATGTTGTGTGTGTTAGTGCAAACCCCTGTGGGGTGGAGATTCTTTTTGTGAATTGTCTGTGTTGTATAGGAACATGTTGCCCCCAATTAAAAATATTGAGGATTTTCTGCTTCCACTGAATGTGAAATTCTTTTAAATGCCTATCCTCGGGACTGAACATGTTAACCATTCTTGCTGATTTCTGCACCAGTCTGTTTCCTTAAAGAGTGACCTGAGTGGGTTGTGTGACAATATTTTACCTTTGCACCTGGATAGTTAAGGAAGTTAAATCATTCTACCGGTATGTATTGTCATGTAAGAGACTTTCACATCCTAGCCACTGTGTAGTCATCTGTGATTCTCCAGAACTCTCTTTATCAAGAGGAGATGGTTACAAGGTTATTCTGAGAGCATGCCATGTGGAGTAAGCGTACTTTCTCTAGAAACACTATTTAGTCTTGTAATCTGGCACGGACTCACCCCGCCGGCGCCTCCTGTTGGTCGTCTCAGGAATTAGCTCACCAGTCGGAGTGCCCTCTGCAGGCCAGGTGTCCTGCCTGTCATTGGCCCCCGTGTCCCTCCCAGACCCCGGTGCCCTTGGCTTGGGTGCTGCCCACCTGGCAATACCCCGCCCTCTCTCTGGTCTCTCCACCCAGGGGAACCCCCACCCCCTATCCTCACCTTGCCTCAGTGTAAGGCTACTGCCAGTCACCAACTAGCCTCCGTTCCCTGGGGCAGACTTCAGTGTATGCCACTCATCACTGGCAAGAGGGGTTTGGCCTGCTGCCTTCCTCCACCCTCAGTACCTCTATGGGCCTAGAACCAGGCCCTACAGCCTGGGGAGGTCACCAGCCTGGAGCTCCCCTGCTCCTCTGGCTTTTCCCCAGCCCTGTCTCACTCCCAGGTACCTCTCAACCTTCCCCAGCAGCCAGGCCTGTCTCCCTCTACAGCTAGAGGAGAGACTGCTGAGCTTCTGGCGGCCATGGCCTTCTTATAAGGCCCGGTTGCTCTGTTTGGGGTGTGGCTCCATCTGCAGCCCCTTCCCCCAATCAGCTGGGGTTTTGCTCCTTTCCCCAGCCCTCTGCAGGGCTTTTCCAACCCCTTCAGGGCTGGAGCGGGTGCTCACCCCACTACAGGTATGCGCTATGAAGGAGTTACAAGCTTTTTCAGCTTGATCTGTTTCTTGAAGGTATTTTAAATCTATGTTTACCTTAAATCTCCACTCCTGTGGGTGGGAGTTTATTTTGGTGAATATAGTGACATTTCGTTATAAGAAAAGTGCTAATAGCTAGATGTCCAAGGGATTAGGTTGAGGTCATCTAACTAACTTGCTACACCTTTTATAATTTGTTAAATAGATTAGAATGACTGCTGTACATTGTTTCGGTGCCTTGGGTGACATTCTTGTCCCATTGAATTCTATGGGAGTTTTACCATTGACTTCAGTGGGACCAGGATTTCATCCCTTGTTTCTTGGACTCATAAATTACATTAGGTATATAAACAGATTAAAGAGAACTTGAATGTGTCAGAGTCTGGAAGATCTTACGGTTACTGTCATCTTGCCCTATTATTTTTTATTGTAAAGCACTTTCTACTGCTTCAGTGCTGGGCTCTAACAAGGAAACAAAATCAAACAGATTGAGAATGGTGTTTGTTTTTATGACATAGAACTGTTGCCCAGGAGTTTCTTGGCTGGCATCACAAAACTAATTTCACTCAATGGCTGTGATAAGTAACAAATTCAGATGTAAGAGAATGTTGCATCACATTAGTGTGCCATCAAGTCCTCTGCATCTATCATCCTTTATCCCAAATAGCTGCTTTGCTTTTCAGACTGTCAGAAGCAAGTAAGCAGACCCTTTCAAGGTTATAACTGTTCATGCTTGAGTAATGCAATTCATAAGAGTCTAAACACAACAGATCAAAATCTGTGAAATGACACATGGCTTCATGCTTCTGTAATTTTGAGGAAGTACCTATAGATTTCCATTCTTCCATTCCAGAGAGCCCTTGAAGGTATGTCAGGTATTTATAGTTATTGGAAGTCCAACTTGTACATGCCAGATTTAATGATTCACACCGTTTCAAAACAATGGAAGGCCTTCCTGGGTAGCTGAGAAAACATGCCTTCATCATCTCAATTACTGGTTCACATTTGTTTATTGTGATGTGGCAAATACCAGTTGTCATGTTACTGTTAGACCTAATTATCCCCCAACAACTCTAATTTCTTTCCACCTTCTCTGTCATTTCTGCCCCATAAACAATGTATATATGCTTCTGGTGCTTTCATTTTGGATTAAACCAAAAAGATGTAAAAAAACAAATCAGGATTAAATGACTTCATTTAAGAGGAATATTGTAGTTTAATTATTCAGGGATTTATTCAGATTATGAGCTTCCACTGAATTTTGTTGTAGAGTGTCTCAATACAGTCATGCTTTTAAAACAAAAAACAAAACTTATTTTTGCAAGTAGAGGAAAATATATATTAAAAAAACCATAGCTGCTCATACTCAGATTACATTAGTGCACTCCAAATAACAGAATAAAATCATAACATAAAATGAAATCTGAGACCGTACCAAAATTAAATTCATTTCAGGATTTGCTGAGACCTGGTGAAATAATGTATTTTGACATAGGTGAGCTGAGACAAACCAGAAAATGCCAAAGTCTGGGTACTTCTATTTGTTAGAAACGTCAGAGATTTGTAATAATGGATATCCAGCTAGTTAATGTCAGCGGTATTGATGCCTTGTTTTCCCAAACAATGCACCATTTCTTCTCATTTAATGATTTTCACTGTTGAACTGCTACATTAAAATCTGATCCATGCTGCATGAATTCCAGAATTTTACTATTTATTTACTTATTTATTTTGATTTCAACATTTAAACAATAGAATATCTATCCCAGGATGTAGGCAGTCTTGGCAAATAATTGAAAATATTTGAAAATATAATCCAACAAAAATATTAGCGGTCTTCCTCTGCCCAAAAGAAGCTAGTCCACAAAACCCTAATCTCCCTGCACAAATACAGATCTCTGAAATATTCCAAGATTTCTGCAGCTTCCTTAAATGAAATGACCTTTCTCTGTTCCTGTTTTAAAATAATAAACACCTCTGCTCTGTTCTAATTGGACCACACAGGCTGCAGTATACACACAAGATATGCACCATTAGTTTCTGCTGTAACAGAGATTATTGGGGAGATCTGGAGATGGACATAAACAACAGGATTGGGGGCCTGGCAACTGGAAGCTTTTGCTCTCTTATCCTCCCCACACCCACTTTAAAAAACAAAAATAAAACAAACCCCAAAACATCAACATCCTTCCCACTTCACAAAGATCAGTTGTTCTCTTAAAGACCCACTACATTCATTCTTTCCTTTAAACGGGGGCTGACCATATGATTTTGTAATTAAATGTTGCTAAAGAATGCTAGCAGAAATCTGCTTTTTTATGGAAGAATACGTGGGCAGGAGTTTGTTGTGTTCAAAACTCTTGCTGTTGGAAAAAATGCTTTGCCGTTCTTCAATATTTTAAAATCATTTTCTCTTTGTGGGGTGCTGTAAGGGAAATATGAGTTGTTTCTTTATAATAAACTGCAAGATAAGTGGTTACTGGACTATATTTGCACTTGCAGTCATTCATCGTGTTCTACCTTTACAAGGAAAGCTTGTCAAGGGAATTGATTATGGACCCTGTCCTCTTTGCATAAACTTTCTTCTTTCCAGCCACATTACCCTTCCTCTAATTCTAATCATCCTTCTCTTTTAGCATTTGAAATGTCTGATTTTCATAGGCAGAGTTGTAATTTGAGGGGGCTTTTTAGCCTTATGTTACTTTTACATTATTATTGAAAATCAGAATAGATGTAAGCACTGACTGTTCTGATTGCTCATCCATAATTTATCATTGAAACAATCCCCTTCTCTCTCTCTCTCTCTCTCTCTCCCTCCCACACACATTCACACACACAAAATGTAATAATTCTAGCAGCATTTATTAGTAATTTCATTCTTTGAGGCAGTGAAGATATTTGACACATATTAACAAAAGAAATTAGAAAGCATATTTATCTATCTATCTATCTATCTTTCTATATAATCTAGAGAGAGAGATCTTGATTAAATGTCTTAATATAGTGCAGAAGGTCTAGTAATTAAACAAAAACCTTCTTCTTTCCTTCCTTCCCAGACTGATATACTCTACCTGTTATAGAGCACTTTACAGCTTGCTTAATATAAAAATAGAAATATAGCAAAACCTGTCTTAATATGCTTCCCCTCTAATTAGTGCAAGGTTTCATCTTATGGTTCTCGCAATTTCTTGATTATTAACACCTTTTATGGGCTCATGATACCTGATGTGGAAGAAAAACAATATGGGTTTACCATTAACCTCTTGACTGTTTTCAAACATAGAGGGTCAAGTAATTCTGGCTTTCTATTGATTCCAGTGGAATAATTTAGGACTAACAGTGAAATGATTATGTTCAGAAAATGAAAATGCTCAACCCTGTTTACTGTTTTCCCAAATGACACTCTCCTTGAAATATTAGTTTGATTTTTGGGTTTTGTTCAGGGAACTATCCAATCTGAGCCTGAAAAGTGAGAGTCTACTTGTTACTATGGATTCCTGAGACAAGCTGTTGCCAAGGTAACTTCTTTCATTGCCCTATGCAATTCATTATCATCATCATCATCATCATCACTCCCATAACTGCATTGGTCGTTGGGGCACCGTCATTGATGAGCAATCAACCAATTGTCTCCGCCCCGATGATTGTGTGTCAGTGCTTGAGTCTCCACAAAGTCCATTCCTGTCCACTCTTTTATCTTGTCAATCCATCTCTTCTTCTGTCTACCTCTTCTCCTCTTCCCCTGTACTATCCCTTGGAGGATGATCTTGGATAGGCCAGATGATCTTGTTATGTGGCCGTACCACTTCAGCTTGCGCTTCTTCACGGTTGTTAGGAGGTTTTCATATGACTCAGCACATTGGGTGATGATGTTGTGGACCTCTTCATTAGTGATATGGTCGAAGTAAATGCCCAGGATTTTACGGAAGCATCTCCTCTCTACTACCTGTATTTTCCGTTCAAGTTCTGCCATAAGGGTCCATGTCTCCCATGCATACAGAAAAATGGAGATGACCAATGCGTGCAGCAGTTTCAGTTTGTACTCCAAGGAGTTGTTCTTATTCCTCCAAATTGTCTTTAGCTTTGCCACTGCTGCTGTTGTTTGCGCAGTTTTCGCCTGAATTTCTGCCTTTGTTCCTTCATCAGTGATGATTGCCCCCAAATACTTGAACTGTTTCACTGTCTCCAGCTCTTGTCCACTGACAGTGATATGTGAGCTGATCCCATCACGTTTGTTTGTCATCAGCCTTGTTTTCTTTGCACTGATATCCATGCCATATTTTGCGGAGGTTTCATCCAATAGTTTTGCAAGGTTGGCAAATTCATCTTTGCTGCCTGCCAGGCCATCAATGTTATCAGCGAACCAAAGATTTGAGATTGTTCGCCCCCAATGCTGACTGTGATATATGATCTTCTAGGGCATCAGTCATTATGCGCTCCAAGTAGATGTTGAACAGTGTGGGTGAAAGAAGGCAGCCTTGCTGGACTCCAACAGTGGTGAGAAACCACTCTCCTGTTGTGCCATTGATGAGAACTGCACTGCTGGCCTTGGCATACAGTTGTTTAATGGTAAGAATAAGCTTACTACCAACATTGTACTTCTTCATGGTTGCCCAGAGAGCTTTGTGCCATACTCTGTCAAAAGCCTTCTTGAAGTCAACAAAGACGTGGTAGATGTCCTGCTGGTGTTGTAAGTACTTCTCACATAGAACACGAAGATTGAAAATCTGTTCTGTGGTACTTCTTCCAGCATGAAAGCCAGCCTGTTCTTCAGCGATGATATTGTCTGCTTGTGGCTTCAGTCTGTTCAATATGACTTTCATCATCTCTTTGCTGGGATGGCTAATTAAGCTTATGGTCCGGTAATTTTGACACAAGTTGCAAGTTGGCAGAGTGATGATTAGTGACTGTGTCCACGTGGGGGGGCCACTCACCGGTCTGCCAGATCTTGATGCAGATCTTGGTGAGTACATCTATTACTATTTCATCAATTCGGCTGGGATGTTGTCAATACCTGTAGCCTTTCCGTTCTTGAGTGATTTCACAGCTGTCTCCACTTCTTCACATAGTATTGGAAATTCATCCTCCTCTGTTGAATCTGGGATGTCTAAGACACTAGGATCTCCATTTGTCTGGTGGTTATATAGACCAGAGCAGTAGTTTGTCCACCTATTGATGATGTCCCTTTCTTCGGTAAGACTGTTCCCTTCTTTGTCTTGAATTGCGTTAGCTTTGGTCCATCTTTTCTTCATCAGATCTTTTACAACCTGGAAGGCTCGTTTGCTATTTTTATTATTGATACACTCTTAAATTTTAGAGCACTGTTTTTCAATCCGTATCTTCTTGGCCACCTTCATTCCTTTCTTGATCTCTCTGGCAATTGCTCTGTATTTATCAGCTCCCTCAGTGCTGTTCTTGTCTCTCTTAAGTTCTCTTCTGATGTCACACATTTGTAGTATTTCATTTGTGACCCATGGTTTTGTCCTCTTACAATGTTTCCCAAGGATGTTCATTGCTGCCTCATTCATGACAACGTTGAAATTGTTGGTCATTGTTTCTATGTCTTCCTCTAGAGCAAGCAGCGGGGCAAATTTTCTCCCAATCATTGCTTGGAATGACTCTGCAGTGTTTCGGTCTCTGAGTCTTTCTAAGTCAAACTTGGTTCTGGTGAACTTTGGCCTGACGATTTTTCTTAGTTGCAGCCAAAAATTTAGCATCACAAGATTGTGATCACTTCCAATATCAGCACCAGGGAAGCTCCTTGTTTTAGCTCTGTTAATCCCAGAACAAAATCGGTTTTGTACCATGATGTAGTCGATCTGGCTGTGATGTAGACGTGCCTTTTTGATCATCTGGATGCTTTATGTGCTCCTAATGTGTTTGCAAGAACCAGATTGTTATAGCTGACAAACTCCAAAAGTCTCAATCCTCTCTCATTGGTTACAGCATTACAGAAAGGGCCACAATAATCTCACCAATCTGCCTGTGCATCAGTACCCACTTTAGCATTCCAATCTCCTTGTACAATCAGGATATCTTTGTGTACCTTATCAATGATGTCTTGGAGCTGATTGTAAAAAAATCTTCAATTTGATCATCGTCCTAGTCTGTTGGTGTCTTTTTTTCTTTTCTTTTTTTTCCCCCCTGTCTACAAAGTCATGGCCTGGACCAAGTATTGTTTATTCAAGGAAGACTTTAAGATAACATTCTTTAATTGAGAGCACTCTCAACTGGCTTATTCTCCTGGCCCGATATAATGGGTATAAGGAAAGAGGCAAACATATGGTGAGGCATCCACTAGAGGATTAAAAAGGTTTTTAGAAATCCTGCAGAACCAGGTTTCCCATTAAAATGGTGCCTGTTAAGTTGTGATCAACGTGTGTCATTGTCTACATCTGCTCTTCATCTAAATCACTTTGGAACTATCCAAACTCCGAGTTATAGGTAGAAAGGAACACAACTTCTTGATCTTCTGTCTTATTTTCAGAATTCATCATTGGCATAATAAACAAAAGAAGCTCTTCAGATCATAGAAAAGAAGGGGCATAACAAAATGATAAAAGGTTATGATGCCTTAAATATTGTATATACTGTGTTTCTCTAGTACAATATGCAGGAATTCTTCACTAGTTTCACTAGTCACTGCAATAAAGCATCATTAGTAAAAGGTGCAATATTTAGTGTTTTATATATATCTTTAAACATAGAAGAATATAACCTTCCTCTGTTCCTTAAGAGACTGTGTCAACTAACTTGCACGTGTATATTTAAAAAAAAAAAAAAAAAAGATTTGGATGTTAGTGCTCAATTTTTGCCTGTACAGCCAGAGCCTATGTGTGTATTTTAAGAGGCTGGTGTTGCAGAGGGGCTCCATCCTAGGGGCAGACCCCCAGGGGATTCTGGGTGACTCAACCATAATGTCTCCTGAGTACTTGGGGAGTGCATCCCAAAGCAGGAAATGTGACTTCCCATCTTGCCAGTATCATTCCTCCTTACTCATATGGACGTTGTGCAAGATTATGTTGCTTTTGGCTTCTCTAATTCTGATGTCAGAGGTAGACACTGCTGGCCCTGGTGCACTGGGGGCCAGATTCAGTACCATAGACTAGAGGTCAATGGGAATCTTTTCTTTCATTTCTATAGGTGCTAGATCAGGATGTGGTAGCACAAGGATCAATATAATGGCTTCCCCTTGTCCATGTGCACAAGAGTGTGAGGGGC
Source organism: Terrapene triunguis (assembly GCF_002925995.2). Taxonomy (NCBI): domain Eukaryota; kingdom Metazoa; phylum Chordata; order Testudines; family Emydidae; genus Terrapene; species Terrapene triunguis. The sequence goes on from NW_020664418.1 coordinate 15,753,974, forward strand.
ATGCATACATGGTTATTCAGGCCTAGATTTTTTTGGTGTTGGGCTCTAGAAAAGTTAATGTTTAAAGTGAACATGTGTTGTCTTACAAAATGCTGATTGCAAAATTTGGAGATTCTTTGTAGAGTTTTCTTTGAGGTTACCCTTTTTGGTTTTTGTTTGTGCGTCCAGGCAAACTGTTAAACCCAGTAAATGCTTTTAACAGTAAATGCTTTTAGTGGTTGTCTTGAAACTGAAATTTTCATCATGAAGGTCAATCACCGATTAAAATGAGTGAGTGAAAATGTCCTCTTGTTTATAAATAAAGTCTGTGTGTATGTTTGTATTCTACAGTTCCGTTTGTTGTTGCTTTATTTTTTTTTCTCCAAGCTTTAAATTTCCCTTTGTTTGGGCAAATTGACCTAAACATCTAGTGTACATGCTCAGTTATGGCAATAAAAGGACACTAATGTAGGATCAGTAATTGCTTGAAGGACTGTAATTCAAATTTCTGCTTACCTGATGCAGGTAAAAATCTGGTGCAGATGACTAGTAACTGCGGTCTTAATGGTTGTACTAGAACTGCCAAACTGCAACAACTGCTTCCCTGAGTAATCAGAGTTCAGACTGCTCTATTTATCTCCTGTATTTAATGATTTAACATTATTAGAGGATGATGGTCAATCATCCTTTTGGCTGTATGGCTGGTATGATTCCAGTGGTCATATAAGTGAGGATTCTGACTTTAGACCAAAAGGAAGTAGTGTTATGTTGCTAACCAAGATTATATGAACTGATTATTCAGTTACCAATTTAAAAAGACTAGTGTTGGATATGTATTGAATACATTAATCTCTGTGCATAGTCATTTTCTTCATATAACATTTTATCTACTAAGTGCCCTTAAATGTACTCGGGGTACTGCATCATCAATTAAAATACAAAACACTTGAAAACATGGAACAAATAATATTAAAAGTGACTTAAAAAAAGCATAATAAATGTTAGCAGTAAATTCACGTTGGTTGTCATTGTTTTTTGTGCATGATCTGGGAATTCCTAATATTTCAAATATTCTTTAAAACCATTTGTAAAGTCCTGGGTTGGAATTTCAGAAACCCTGAGTGGTTTGTTTAAAATGTCAACTCCCCACTGATAAAATCAGTAAGAGATTCTTTCTGTTCTGTCATATTTTGTTAGTGTTTGGGATTTCTTTTTCATTCTTTGTACACATTTTGTTTATAAGATATAATCAAGCCAAGTCATTTCCAAATTTTGCTTGAAAGGTTTGTTTTGAAAGGGTTCTTTCCTCTCTCTAAATTAACCTCTTGAGGTTGGAACCAAAAATCAGGCTTGTTTTGTTTGGCTGTGAAAGCTTTTTCTGCAGTTCAGCAAGTCAGCAGCTGCAGAGCACCAATGCTTATGTGATGCAAAATCTCCATGTTTTTGCAGCACCCTTGTTCTAGTGAGGAGTAACTCTTCATACTTCTCTGACTACTTGGCTTTAGAGATTCCAAATATTATGGAGGTGAGTGAGTTGTCATAAAATGTCTATAAATCAAATAAAATAGGGTACCATGTAGCAGTTGCCCTTAAAAGAAGAGATGCATATTTCGTGGTACTCTTGGTAATTTCAAGAGTTGGTCTACTAACTGACACACCTTGTTGTTTGATTTATGTTCACAGATTGCCTGATTAGCTGTTGCTGACAATCTTCTATGTTTTTACTTTTCATACATAGCCTGCACAATTTAGATTATTTCTAATATGTAGAAAATCAACTTGTGAGCTGGCAAAATGCTAGGTAGGTGCATGGGCTTGAGCATAGATAGTAATACTGCTCTACAGCCAAAATGCTTCTGAAATAAATGTAGTCAAACTTT
>NW_020664418.1:15760832-15820957 GCF_002925995.2 Terrapene triunguis
GGGCCCCGGCCCAGCACCCCGGGCCCCGGCCCAGCACCGCCAGCCCCGGGCCCCGGCCCAGCACCGCCGGGCCCCGGGCTGGCCCCCGGCCCAGCACCCAGCGGCGCCGGATTTTCCTGGACATGTTCGGCTTTTTGGGATTTCCCCCCGGACGGGGATTTGAGTCCCAAAAAGCCGGACATGTCCGGGAAAATCCGGACGTATGGTAACCCTAGAAAACATGTTTTGAGGCATTCATCATCCTCACACTTCCATTGAACCAGAACCCTGACTGCAATACTGCTTTTGAGTCTTTCAATAATACTCATAAAATGATACTTAATCTGATACATTATACACTGTTTATAAATGGAAAACTCTGTTAAAGTCGTTGAATAATGAGGGAGTGATCTGAAAAGCTTAATATGGTATTGTTCAGCCTTAAGGGTTTATTCTTGGGGATTTGAATTCAGGAAATGACACTGTTATATAAGAATTGGAGCAACCAAAAGGAAAAGGGATTAATATACTCAAAGTTTGGGGCGACCAGGGATGGGCTGAGTTTGTTGGGTTTTTCGGTAAGTAAAAAAATCTGCCCCCCCAGCCATCTGGAATCAAATCTTTTAGTTCTGAGCATAAGATGAATTCAGTATCACTGCAAATAATGTTGGTGGATTCTGCATATAAATTGGCAAACAGTCTTTAAATTTTGTAAGAGAGATTTTGTGCAGAGATGTATATAGCTCATTCAAAAGACAGGGGCATGTTTGGCTTCTGGCATTCTTTTTTAGTATACTTATTAGAATGCAAAAGTGATATTGCTAATTGAGCTCAAAAGAAGCCTTAAATGATTACATTTTTTTACCATTCCTAAGTTTGAGTTACACTTTCACAAGTGCATGTCTCAGTACTCTTCCTATTTGATTTCTGTGCTTTCTTTTAGAGAAAAGGTTAAAAGTGTATAAAGATATACATACATTTATATAAAGATTGAGAAGTTCTGAGGTTAAAAAAAGTTAAAAACACTAGTGCCATTTACAAAGAGACTTGACTTATCCTTTTGCTTACTAAGAAAGTGCGGACCTACTTGATTACTTCACTGCATGCAGCAACTTTCACAGTAGACAAAGCAGATACTGTCAAACCATTGCAGATTTGCTAGTCTTCTAAATTAAATCTCCAACATGACAGACGAAAGCCCCCAAGAAAGATTGCTATCCTCCAAAGAAAAGTCTTTCAGTAATCCTGTTACATCTGGATATTAGGAAAGCACTGATTTTGGTTGTGAGCGGAAGACCCATATATAGAAATAGTGTTTAAATTATGGGTGGAGATATGAATACTTATCCAGATAAATTCCACCAGTTAATCACAATTTTTTGTGTGAAAACATTAAGGATAACCTTAAAATTACATAAGTGTTCACAAAGCTCAGTGTTAATGTCTCAAGATTTGGTCTTAAAGTACTATCAGTGCTACCAGTGTAAACCCTGTTTCTGTAAGTTCATCCACAAATCTAGATAAATAGGATGAACATATTCAACTAAGTGGAAAGAAGCAGCACCAATGGGCTGGTGCAAAATGAGTAGGAGAAATCTGCCTCCTCAGTTTCTACTTTATTCAGAGAGATGCAGAAGACACTTTTTAGTAACCACATTTAAATGTAAACAACTAGTTGCCTAAAAATAACAAAGGACATAAACTGAACAAGTATCAGAGGGGTAGCCGTGTTAGTCTGGATCTGTAAACAGCAACAAAGAGTCCTGTGGCACCTTACAGACTAACACATGTATTGGAGCATAAGCTTTCGTGGGTGAATACCCACTTCGTCAGACGCATGACATGAGCAGACTGAGAGCGGAGTGGGACAAAACGATTGCCCTGCAGGGAGGGGGAGCAGCAGAGTGCCTGGCTCTCCACGGCTGGGAGAAGGATGACGCCCAAGATCCTGGCAGCCAGGAGTCACCTCCTGCCTGTCAGCTTTGCTCCCTTCTCCGGGCAAGGTTTGCACAGCACCAAGGGGGATCTGGAGCTGCCACGACAGGAGGCTGCGGGGAAGTTTTGGGGCTGGCTTCCACTTGCCACCCTGACAGTGCATGCTGCCCAGGCGCTCCTGCATATGTAGCCCCAGGGAGGGTGGGGGCAGAGAGCGGCTTCCTTGCAGGGCAGGGAAGCAGTCAGGGTGTCAGCCACGCTGAGCTGGGAACTTTTCTGCTCCCCTTCCCTGCAGGGCAGCTGCTTAGTTCCCACTCTGCTCTCCCCACCCGCTCCCACCATCCCCAGGGCTGTGTGTGCATGGGTGGCTGGGCAACGTGCATCAAAATCTAGCTGTGCTCTTGTGACCAGGAAGCAGCTCTCTTTGCAAAAAGCTTCTTCTGATCTGTCTCCACTTAAAACCTGGCAGGCTTTCTGATAGTATGCTTGCAGACTGGTATTCAGCAGACAATGGGTTACACTGATCTGAGCTGCTGTCTTTTGCAAAGGGAGGTGTGTCCATTTGCAACGGAGTGCAATAGACTGCACCACATATTATGGGCAATGTTCCCTCTAATTTTTTACGTCCATGTGCAGAACAAATTTTATGTGTATAGGGTTGCCAGCTTTCTACTCACACAAAACTGAACACCATTGCCCCGCCCCTGCCCCGCCACTTCTGAGGTCCCTCCCCTTGCTCACTCCATCCCCCTCTCCCTCTGTCACTCGCTCTCCCCACCCTCACCCATTCGCTTGGGGTGGGGCCAGAAATAAGGAGTTCAGGGTGTGGGAGGGGCCACCGGGCTGAGGCAGTGGGTTGGGATGCAGGAGGGGGTGAGGGCTCCGACTGGGGGGTGTGGGCTTGGGTGGGGCCAGGGATGAGGGGTTTCAGGTGCAGGAGGGGGCTCTGGGCTGGGGGGTGGAGCTGAGGGGTTCCGGAGTATGGAAGGGGGCTTGGGCTGAGGCAGGAGGCTGGGTTGTAGGATGGGGGACGGGCTTTGGGCTGGGGGAGCGGGTTCTGGGGTGGGGCCAGAAATGAGGGGTTCTGGGTGTGGGAGGGGGCTTTGGGCTGGAGCAGGATTTTGGGGGGTGAGGGCTCTGGGGTGGGGCTGGGGTTTGGGGTGGAGGAGGGTGCTCTGAGCTGAGATTGAGGGGTTCAGAGGGCGGGAGGTGGATCAGGGCTGGGGCAGGGTGTTGGGGTGTGAGAGGGGTTCAGGGGTTCAGGCTCCGGGCAGCGCTTACCTCAAGCAGCTCCTGAAAGTAGTGGACTGTCTCTCCTCCGGCTCCTACATGGAAGCGTAGCCAGGCAGATCTGCGCGCCGCCCTGTCCACAGGCACTGCCCCTGCAGCTCCCATTGGCTGCGGTTTCTGGCCAATGGGAGCTATAGAGCTGGTGCTTGGGGTGGGGGCAGCGCTCAGGGTCCCCTGGCTGCCCCTACGCGCAGGGGAGGGGGGGGCATGCCGCTGTTTCCGGGAGCCGGGTGGAGTCACATCAGAGAGAGAGCCTGCCTTAGTCCCGTTGTGCTGTCGACCAGACTTTGGGGTGTGGGAGGGGGCTCATGGCTGGGGCGGAAGGTTGGGGTGCAGGGAAGGGTGAGGGCTCCGGCTGGGGGTGTGGACTCTGGGGTGGGGCCAGGAATGAGAGGTTTGGGGTGCAGGCTGCCCCAGGGCTGTGGTGGGGAGAGAGGACCCCTCCTCCCCCCCGCCCTCTCTTGCTATAGCAGTTCAAGGCCAGGGGAAAGGTGCCTCTCCCCAGCAGCTCCGGCTGGGCCAGGGGAGGGGCGCTTCTGCACAGCCGCGGAAGCTGTGCCTGTCCCCCTTGTGCTGCTGGCTTTGTACAGTGGAATCCCAATTATCCTATCTAATTGGGATCGGGGCCAGATTGGATAACCAAAAATCCGAATAAATCAGAGAATAGGCGGCTGGGGCTCGGGCTGTTAGCCCCGCCGCTCATTCTCTGGGTTATTTGGATTTTTGGTTATCCGGGCTGGCCCCAGATCCAATTAGATCGGATAATCGGGGTACAACCACCAGCTGCCCACGGCTTACAGCAGGAGCTCTGGGTGGCTGGTGGTTTGGTTAATGAGGAAAGCCAAATAATGGAGGCTCGTTTAAATGAGGTTCTGCTGTAGTAGGGGTAGTCAATAGGGAGACCAAGGACCAAATTGTTGGGTTTTTTTTATTATTTTCCCTGCAGTTTGGCCTTGACTATACCGTGACCAAGAAATTTGGACCTAGACAAAAAAATAGACTACCTCTGTTCTACAGTGTATCACTCTGAATATCTTACTGTACTTTGAAGATACATTAAATTGCTTCATTCGTCTGAAATTCTTTGCACAGCCTCCTTATATGACTGGTAATATCATTATTGCTTGAGAGCATTAAATACAAACTTTTAAAAAAGGTAATAATTTCCTAAAAGTGTAAGCAGAACTGGATTTCATTGTTAATCTAGTTGCCATCAAACAGCTCTCAACTGCAAACCCCATTGCCAGTACAGCTGGCATCCTTTTTTGGCAGTCTAAGCAGATGCCAAAGATCAAACAAGCATTTGTGATATGCAGAATCCTCTTTTCCTGAGTCCCTCCAGGCCACTGGTGAGAAACATAGGGGCACTATGGTGGAAACTCTCATTGCTGCTGCCTGTACTCTACCTGCTTTATGGATGTAGGACTTTAATTTAGTGTCATCATTCTGGCACTTAAAGAATCCACTAAAAAGTACATTAAAAGAAGAGGTCTGATATTTTAAAGGATCTGTTATTGTGCTAGGTGCTGAAGAAGCTATATGTGAATATATTTGCAACTATTGTAAAGTATTAGATTCCTTCAGAAGCCTCTGTAGTGCACTTCAGTTCTTCCTTAAGCATAAATCTTTCTCTTGCCACTTTTAATATGTGCGTATTTATATCTTCTTTCCTTACTATACTTCCATAAGTTATAGGAAAACACATCTTTATGAACTCTGGGAAAATGTCTCTGTGCACTTTAAATTACTGGTATTCTGATTTAAAAAAAATTTATAATTCAAAAACAAGCATATATTGTAAGTCACTGCAAATATACATATGCCACACACAGTATACAAACAAAGATGTAAGTGATCTTCAGTTAAGAGAATTTTAGTTAACTGGAATTATATCTCCTAGGGACATGAAAATAAAATCAGCCTCCTTCCTTCTGCAAGGCTGGCTGTGATATTGGTTCCCATTCCTAAAATATAGCAGGGTCATGGGTTCGTGCCCCACGTTGGGCGCTTGATCTTGGGATAGGGATAGCTCAGTGGTTTGAGCATTGGCCTGCTAAATCCAGGGTTGTGAGTTTAATCCTTGAGGGGGGCATTTAGGGATCTGGGGCAAAAATTGAGCAGGGGGTTGGACTATATGATCTCCTGAGGTCCCTTCCAACCCTGGTATTCTGTGATTCATTCTGTCTCATGTGTTCAAAGGAGCACCAAGGAGAACAAAGCCTATTTAAAGCAAGTCAGTCTGCAAAGCAGCTACCGTCTTATACAGTAATCCTCACTTAATGTTGTAGTTATGTTCCTGAAAAATGTGACTTTAAGCGAAACCATGTTAAGCGAATCCAATTTCCCCATAAGAATTAATGTAAATGAGGGGGTTAGGTTCCAGGGAATTTTTTTTTCACTAGACAAAAGACTATATCTAACTCTCTCTCACACTCACACACACACACACACACACACACACACACACACACTAAGTGATGATGATTGTGAAGCTTGGTTGAGGTGGAGGAGGCAGAGGGTGGGATATTTCCCAGGGAATGCCTTATTGCTAAATGATGAACTAGCAATAGGCTGAGCCCTCAAGGGTTAACGCTCTCACTCTACAAGGCAGCAGGAATGGAGGGAGGGGAGACAGCATCTCAGACAGAGACACACACCCTGTGTGTGTGAGTGAGAGATGCGCATTTCCCCTTTAAGTACACTGCCTTGTTAATTAGATCAGCTTGCTGAGACCGTAGCTGCTGCCAGCAAGCTCCCTCCGTCCTGAGCCCTGTCGTGTGACCCCCCCGCTCTATGGAAGATGGGGTAAGTGGGATGCAGGAGCAGGGGGACACCCTGACATTAGCCCCCCTCTTCCTGCCCCCGCACAGCAAGCAGGAGTCTCGGGGAGCAGCTCCAAGGCAGAGGGCAGGAGCAGCACATGGCAGTGGGGGGAGGGACAGCTGCAATTGCTAGCCTGCTGGGCAGCTGCTGCACAGGGAACTCAGGGAAGCGGGGAGCTGATAGGGGGGCTGCCGGTCCACCCTGGTTCCAAGCCCCCACCAGCTAGCTGCAACGGGCTTCTCTTCCTGCAAGCAGTGGACAAAGCAGGCGGCTGCCAAATGACGTTAAAAGGGAGCATTGCACAACTTTAAACGAGCATGTTCCCTAATTGATCAGCAACGTAACAACGAAACAGGGACGACTTTAAGTGAGGAGTTACTGTATAACTTAAGCAACAGCTCCCCTGATTATCCAGACTGCCCTTTGTCACAGTTCCTGAGTTAACTACACCTCTGACATCCCCCACCCCATGGTCTCCTGAAGAACACCCCAGGTATGTCATGGGATTGCTCTTTTTTTTATTTATTGTATTTTTCAGAGGCACATAGAGTGTTCATATAGGTATTTCTAGTTTTATACATAGACTTTAAGGCCAAAGGGGACCATCATGATCATCTAGTCTGACCCGCATATCGCAGGTCACAGATCCCATTCCTGTAATAGACCCATAACCAATGGCTGAGTTACTGAAGTCCTCCGATAAGTCCATTTAAGTAACCATTCTATTCCATTACTAGACTGGAGTCCTTTCCATTGGAATTTTGGAGTGGTGGTAGAAAGTTGAGAGTAGAAGATACAGTTAATATATTTTGAGTATATAAATAAGATTACAGTAAGATTACTTCACTTACTGTCCACCTCTTGGAAAAGTGCTTCTCACCAACACTTTGAGTCCTCCTCCTTCCCCACTCTTACAAGCTTGTCCTAAGATGTGTTGTGTGTGTTTTGTTTTGTTGTTGAAGATAATTGAATATATTCTTGCATTTTAATCATTGTCTCTCTCTGCCCGCTAACTATGGAATATGAAGTGTCCCTGCAACAGATTCTCTTGACAGTCAATCAGGGCTATTTAAAGTCATACATTTTGAGTGAAGCAAAATAGAATACTTTGAAAAGTGACTGAGTAAAAGTGGCACATAGGGCTCAGTTTTGTGTCTGTTATCTCTTACGTCACATCAAATTTGCTTAGGTTAAGAAGTAGTATTTTTTCGTTTTCACAGTCCTGTAAGGTCAGCTTGGGATCTGAGAATCAAGCTGTATTTGTTTTGTCTTTTATCACCAATAATAAAAATTCTGCAAGTACTACTTAGGTCATGAGCAGAATAGAATCCAGCTCCCTCTAGATCTACCTGTATGGATTTTTGCTGTTAAGTTTTTGACCTTTTTTATTCCATTATCAGTGAAGAAGACACATGTGACTCAAATACACTCAAGGAACAGATTGGTTAAGTAAGAAGGCTCCATTTTCACACATTTATTCTTTTGATCATAAATGGACTTTCATATCTGATTGATTATATAATATATCATAAATAATGTTATTAGATTTGAAAAAAATGGGCATTCCTTTGCAAAATTCCAAGAAATCCATATTGTTGGCATGAATTCAGCTAGTACACAAAGTAGGTATGTATATTGTAGCACACATGCACGTGTGCCCCTCTCCCTACACATACACCCCTCTTCCTACACATATACACACACCCCATCTCCACATAAACACAATAGATTGGCAACTAACTTGTTAACCCTTCTGGTTCTTTATAAAAGTTTATTTATTTTGTTTTTATCTTGATTCCTGGCAAGTTAATAGAAACCCTGACAGATTTGTGGTATAATCTTCTAAAATGAAATTCAGGTTTTAATGTTACTGGCATAGCAGTTCAAAAAGATCTGATTATCCATTTATTTTATTTTATTTTTTGGCACATCCTTAGCTTGAATTTATTCATTTCAACCCCCAAATGGATTCACTCCACTCAGAACTAAAAGTGATCCTTGCATTAATCAGATTAAATTTAAACAGTCAAACATTTTGATCTGCAGTTTTTAAAAATCAATATCCAGTTTACAAATGCAGTGATGATCATTTTGGAAAAAACTTTTAATCTGCAACTCTTGTGGCATTCTGATTCAAGAATCAAAAATGATGAATCCTTCGAAGGAATTATTATTATTGCTTTGTGTTTTCAACTATATTGATTTCATAGTGGTTTTCATTATTTCATATATTTGCATAAAAGTGTTGTGTTTACCCTGTCCACCTCCCACGTGTCTCCCAAAAGGTGACTGACTGGTCGAGTTAGTTGAATATTCTATATTGGTATCATATGCCTGCGGTAAATGTTTTGGAGGGCAAGAGCTAGTGTAGTGATAAAAGTACATGTTCTTTCCTTAAAATACTTCATTTTAGAAGTTTATTAATAATAAAAAGGAATGTGTAGTTTTTTGGTAAGCTGCCCACAATGTGAGCTAAATTGTCAACAGCCTTTTTGTACCTCCTACACATCAAGCTGCTCCCTGTAGAGGATTGTGTTTTGAAACAAAAAATTTGATATTGCATTATTCCTTGTTCATGGTGAAAATAAGAGAAATTATGGGTTTCAGAAACATGTTAATAATCTAGAATGGTCTAAACTAGACTGGTGTTCCATTATGCCTGGTTATTGGTGACAATGCAACAACCATTGGGTCTAAAAACAATCAGTTTTCCACAGTTTTGTGCTAGACTGTAAACTAACTGTTGGGGTGAATAGAACTTTTGAAAAGATTCCCTGTCTGGTTTTGCAGATAGGGATGGTAAGCTAATATAAATATGTGGGTGCAACAGATTTATATTCAGGGCCTGAAAAATTCACTTGGCTGATCTCCCAAGGTGAATAAGAATTTTGAGCATACAGGTGGTCTTAACTGAGCCAGAAAGGAAGCAGAGCAGCAGGAAGGGAGCAGGTATAGTAATAGAGAGGTGGCTGCTACTCAAATAGAAGAAAGTGGGGAACACTAGAGCATCTCAAAGTGTTGCTACTGTATTCCCAGGATGGAAGAGAAAGCAAAATGTGAGCTGAATGGCCCAGCACTACTATAGCTTTCTCAGGAGGAAAGGAAAGAGGAGTATAGGAACCTAGAAGCTGCTTGTCTACACTTACAGGGGTTTGACGAGCAACGATCGATGCATCGGCGGTCAATTTAGCGGGTCTAGTGAAGACCCACTAAATTGACCGCAGGTCACTCTCCCATTGACTTCTATACTGCACCGGATCGAGAAGAGCAGGGGGAGTCGATGGGAGAGCATCTCCCGTCGACATCGTGTAGTGTGGACCCTGTGGTAAGTAGATCTAAGCTATGTCGATTTGAGTTACGCTATTCACGTAACTCAAATTGCGTAGCTTTGATCGAATTTCCCCTGTAGTGTAGACAAAGGGAGGGAGCCAAGAATGAGGCTGAGAGTGGATGGCTGTGATATGTCATAGTAAATATGAAGTGTGTAGGTACATGGGTAAAAGGATGCATGTGGGAGGGTGGATTCATGAGTTAGGTACAGGTGATGATGGGTTGGTGGGATCATGTCTCTGTATATGAGGGAGAGAGTGAGTGTGGGTGCATGTGCGCATGTGTGTATGTATTTGGCTATGGTTCACTGTAGAAATAACTTGTTAACTCCTCTAGAGTTAGTCTAGTTCAAGTGAGAGCAGTGACACTGCAAAATAACACTGTCATTGTGTTAACAGCTGGTGAGTTGTGCTAACTCTAGCTGTAGCCTATACTCCCTGCTGGACTAGCCAACTTGAGTTAAAAGCAACTCCACAGTTGAGTTAAGGATTTTTGTGTATGGACAGGACTCAAGCACTTGAGTTGCATCTTGAGCACTTTGTGGGAGTGGGGACATAGATTCATAGACTTCAAGGTCAGAAGGGACCATTGTGATCATCTAATCTGACCTGCACTTTGCAGGCCACGGAACCTCACCCACCCACTCCTGAAATAGACCCATAACCTCTGGCGGAGTTACTGAAGTCCTCAAATCGTGGTTTAAAGACTTCAAGTTACAGAGAATTCACCATTTACACTAGTTTAAACCTGCAAGTGACTTGTGTCCTGTGCTGCAGAGGAAGGCAAAAAAACCCCAAAAAACAACCCAGGGTCTCTGCCAATCTGACCGGGGGCGGAGGGGAATTCCTTCCTGACTCCAAATATCAGTTAGACCCTGAGCATGTAGACAAGACCCACCAGGCAGATACCTGGGAAAAAAATTCTCCGTAGTAACTCAGAGCCCCCCTCGTCTTGTGTCCTGTCTCTGGCTGTTGGGGATTTTTGCTAGTAGCAGTCACCAATAGGCCACATGCCATTGTAGGCAGTCTGATCATACCATCTCCTCCATAAATTTATCAAGCCCAGTCTTGAAGTCTTTAGGTTTTTTGCCCCCACTTCTCCCCTTTGAAGGCTATTCCAGAATTTCACTCCTCTGATGGTTAAAAACCTTCGCCTAATTTCAAGCCTAAACTTGTTGATGGCCAGTTTATATCTATTTGTTCTTGTGTCCACATTAACGCTTAACTTTAACTCTTCTTCCTCCCTGGTATTTATCTCTCTAATGTATTTATAGACAGCAATCATATCTCCCCTCAGCCTTCTTGTGCTTAGGCTAAACAAGCCAAGCTCTTTGAGTCTCCTCTCATAAGGTAGCTTTTCTATTCCTCAGATCATCCTAGTCGCCCTTCTCTGCACCTGTTCTAGTTTGAATTAATCTTTCTTAAACATGAGAGATCAGGGTTGCACACAGTATTCTAGATGAGATCTCACCAGTGCCTTGTATAATGGTACTAACACTTCCCTGTCTCTACTGGAAATACCTCGCCTGATGCATCCTAGGACTGCATTAGCCTTTTTCACGGCCACATCACATTGACTGCTCATAATCATTTGTGGTCAATCAATACATCCAACTCTTTCTCCTACTCTATCACTGCCAACTGGTAAGTCCCCAGTTTATAGCAAAAATTCTTGTTAGTCTCTGAATGCATGATCTTGCACTTTGAACTATTAAATTTCATCCCATGTCTCTTTCTCTACTTTACAAGGTCATCAAGCTCTTCTTATATAATATTCGGGTCCTCCTCCATATACCTCCCAACTTTGTGTCACCTGCAAATTTTCTTAGCACACTCGTCACTATTTGTGCCAAAGTCAGTAATAAAAATGTAAAATAAGATTTGTACCAAGACTGATCTGTGAGGAACTCCACTAGTAACCTCTCTCCAGCCTGATAATTCACCTTTCAGTATGACCCGTTGTAGTCTCTCCTTTAACCAGTTTGTTATCCACTTTCAATTCTTATATTAATTATCATCTTCTCCAATTTAACTAATAATTCCCCATGTGGAACTGTAGCAAATGCCATACTGAAATCCAGATAGATTAGATCTACTGTATTTCCTTTGTCTAAAAAATCAGTTATCTTCTCAAAGGAGGAGATCAGGTTGGTCTGACATGATCTACATTTTGTAAAACCATGTTGTATTTTATTGCAATTACCATTCACCTCTATGACCTTAACTACTTTCTTTTTCAAATTTGTTCCAAGATCTTGCATACAACTGAGGTCAAACTAACAGGCCTGTAGTTTCTTGGATCACTATTTTTCCCTTTCTTAAAAATAGGAACTATATTAGTAGTTCTCCAGTCATAAGGTACGACCCCCAAGTTTACAGATTAATTAAAAATTCTCACTATTGAGCTTGCAATTTCATGTGCCAGTTCCTTTAATATTCTTGGATGGAGATTATCTGGGCCCCCCAATTAAGCTGTTTGAGTTTGACTTCCACCTCAGATGGGATAATTTCTACCTCCATATTCTCATTGCCATTAGCCATAATGCCACTACCCCTAAGCTAAGATGGAAAATATAAAGGAGAACCTAGAGAACAAAGACAATTTGGGGGAGGAGAGAAAAGGATGTAAAGTGGTGAAGACAGAGAGAAAAGAGTGAACATATGCTTCAAAATGGAAGAAAAGTTACAACATGATCTATAATAGGAAAGAAAAAACTAAGCCAGTAAGAGGAAACAAAAGTGTAATACAAATACAGGAAGAACTCATAAAACCAAAAGTTACTGTAACATTTTCATTTTTAAACATTTGGTTTTTCCTTTCATGGAAAGTATGTTGTGAATTGTATTCATTGCAGTTTAGTCTGCCTTTTTTAAAATGTAGGAGTATGCATACTTGAGAATTTGAATTTGGGGGGGGAGGGGGAGAAGATATTTTCATTGGGGTGGTGAAGTTTAGTCCCAGACTGTTAGGTGTCAGGGAATTTTTCAAATCTTGGTATTGTTTTACATGCTTGTACAAAAGAAACACCCTGGTGTACTTGATAAAGTTTTTTGATATCACCTAAGGCCTGAATTTAAACCACTATAGGTATAACACTCTCCCCATGCCCCATCCCCATATGGACACTTATTCTGGTAAAGAGTGGCTTTGTCAGTTTAGTTTGTCACTTGAAAAGGATTGTAATTTAACTGAAATGATGCTGTGTTATGCCAGAATAAGAATATCTGCACAGGCAGTAATGCCTATAAAACTAGTGCCCTACCAAATTCACGGCCATGAAAAATGCGTCATGTACCGTGAAATCTGGTCTTTTGTGTGCTTTTACCCTATACTATACAGATTTCACTTGGGAGACCAGCGTTTCTCAAATTGGGGGTCCTGACTCAAAAGGGAGTTGTAGGGGGTCACAAGGCTATTTTAGGGGGGTCATGGTATTTCCACCCTTACTTCAGAGCTAGACAGCCAGAGAGTGGTGGCTGTTTGCCGGGCACCCAGCTCTGAAGGCAGTGCCCCACCAGGAGCAACACAGGAGTAAAGGTGACAGTACTATACTATGCCATTCTTCTGAGCTGCTGCCTTCAGAGCTGGGCGGCCGGAGAAGTGGTGGCTGCTGACTGAGGGCCCAGCTCTGCAGGCAGCAGCACAGAAGTAAGGATGGCTATACCATCCTTATTTTTGCGCTGCTGCTGGTGATGGCTCTGCCTTGAGAGCTGGGCTACTGGTCAGCAGCTGCCGCTCTCCAGCTGCTCAGCTCTGTAGGCAGTGCCGCCACGAGCAGCAGCACAGAAGTAAGGATAGCAGTACCGCAACCCCCCCTCCACGATAACCTTGCAGCCCCTCCCCCCCAGCTCCTTTTTGGGTCAGGACCCCTACAATTACCTGTATAGGTGGAAAACTTTCCTGTGCAGACAAGGCCTTAATTTTCATGTGTATTTGACAGTCTTGATGACTTGGTTATCCTCTGCATAGAGTTTCTAGAGCAGTCATATGTGTGCCTGTTAGCAGGAGAGACCAACTCATGGATTACTTTGCCAGAAAATTTTTCTTATGTTTTCTAGACTATCCTCCACAATTCTGGCTTTAGTTTCTTGGGAAATAATATAACAACAATACCTAGCAATTATGTAGCACTTTTCATGGTTGAAAGTTTACCAAACAAACCCTTCATTACCCCTGTGAAGCGAGTATTACCTGGTACTGTATTTACAGATGGGAAAACCATACAAAAAGTGTTTGTGATTTATCCAAGACCACAGATTTTAGGGGAGGACCTTTCTTGGAGCAGAGTTTAGAAATCAGATGGTCCTGACTTCCTGAGCTATATACCCATCCAGATGCTATTTTCCTCTCACCTGCTCCTAGTTATTTTTCTTCGTATTGTACTCTTTTTACAAAAAACATTTTAAATATAAAATCTTAATTGTGTGGATATACAGTGAACCTATGCATACCATTCTAAAATAAATTAAATAAACTCTTGGAGAATACTGCTTCAAATAATTTTCAAGCCCTAATAATTCATGGGTGTCTTCTCGGGATCGTGGCAGTAATTCTTCTTCTTTTTGAAAACCTGTGTGTAGCTAAGTCTTCTGCTAATATCATGCATTTGAAATATTCATGTCTTTGAATTGCTGTTGCCTGACACATCCTGGTAGCCTCTAAAATGCTGTAACTTGATTTCCTTTTAAAAATCTGAGGAGAGGTGGAATTTCTAATTGCTTATCTTTTGGGATAAGACTAATGAAACAAGTGAATTATTAAGGACTATTACCATTCATGTCTTCCAGTCCTGACTCTTTCTTTGAACAGGAGCTATATGCTAAAAGCTACTCATTAGTAGGTAAGCTGATAGTTGAAAGTATTTATTATTGATGGTATAGTGAGAGTTGCCCTTTCTGAAAAATGATGGTAGGCTAATAGAAATGAATATTGGGATAGGTAGCAGATGTTAAAAGGGCTCAATGTGTTACCCAAGGATGGATTTTTTTTAATGGATTGTAAAATGTCCTGGGAAAGAGTGCATGAAAAGTTCAGTATAAAAGCAGGTTGTGTTGTATTGTCCCCCTAAGAGGCTTTTTAGAGATCCAACAGATTTTTATTGCAACTCCATAAATGTTCAGAAAAGTAACTTTGTATGGTATCATTTATTTTTAGCATTTTTGAACCATTATATCCTATATCATATCCACTGGCTTAACTGACAATAACAAGTTTTTACTGCAGAACCAGTGCAATTCTGGTAGATGGAAGAGTGATCTGGATTCTAACATGCCCTGTGTAACATCACAAAAATTATCAGCCAACTTCAAGTTGTGGAAGCTTTATTGTCAGAATATAACTTGATGTTTGGATCCCAGGCTGAATTTACAGCACTGGAAGTTAACATTTTTTGACTTGCATATTGAGCAAATTATTTTCTCATGGTGGCATTTAGATAAAAATACATAATCTCTAATATTTTGTAATCACTCTTCTGGCTACATATGAATTTTAAAACATTTTTTAGAAAAGTCAATAAATAGAAAAAATATTCTGGTCAGAATATTAATTCACAAAGAAAATATGTATCTTACAAGATGATTAACTGCTTCTGACTCTTCAGTGTACTAGTCACTCTTCACTTCTCATTGCTGGATGACAGTCCTGCTACACCAATCTGTCCTTTTTAAATGAGGGATCAGGAAGTGTTTTCTGATATTGAGCAAATAAACACAGCATATTATTTTCTTCATGTAGACTGAGGTCTAGAGTTATCAAACTGATTTCAATTTAATATATCACTGTTTTTTGGAGTAAACTGTCTTCCAGCCTCTAAACGAGGCTGAAGTTAAGAACATGAGAATGGCCATACTGGATCAGACCAATGGTCCATGTAGCCCAGTATCCTGTCTTCAGATAGTGGCAGATGCTTCAAAGGGAATGAATAAAATAGGGCAATTATCAAGTAATCCAGTCCCAGCATCTGGCAGTCAGAAGTTTCTCCATTGAGAATGGATTTTAGATTAACCAAGGAGTTTGCAAAATAATGGGGGAGAAAAAAGTTTGTTGTATGAATCATAGCTATAGAATCTTGCACTACTGTATGTTCATAGCTGCTTCTTTCAGTCTTTAATTATTTGCTGAAATCCTGTGGGTTGGTTAAGAGAATAAAGGCTGTTTCCAGCAGATGGTCAGCCACTATATGCATTGCAATTTCAAGTGCAATTGGAATAAAAGAACAGTTCAATCATCAAAACCTAGCTATAATATAAACGATATCTATAGTTTTGACCTGGTTCTAAAAGAGCAGTTTAGAAGCTGCTCTAAATTACAGGTGTGTGTTGGTATATATTTCTGGTATTGTTCGATGTGTTAGACACTTTCCAAACAAAAAGAGTGCCTGATTCCTGCCCTTGGAGCTCACAATTTAAAGATACACAGGGAGGAGAAAGGGGTACAGCATATATACAGTTGTTTATGGATGTTAAGAGCATCTTGAAAAACTAAGAAATTTCAGTTCACTACATGCTTTTCCCATTTTTCAAAGTGACATGAGCTGAATTGGAAAAAAGCACTCTTAATCCAGAAAAAGTGTGTCCTCATGGGGAGTTATACTGGTATAATTATGCTGGAATATTTCTGCAAGTAAATGTTCCTCTTGTAGACCAGCCCTTGCAGTCTAAGGCCTGGTCCACACTAACCCCCCACTTCGGACTAAGGTATGCAAATTCAGCTACGTTAATAACCTTAGTTATTAGTCCGAACTTACCGCGGGTCCAGACGCGGCAGGCAGGCTCCCCCGTCGATGCCGCGTACTCCTCTTGCTGAGCTGGAGTACCGGCCTCGATGGCGAGCACTTCCGGGATCGATCCGGGATCAATTTATCGCGTCTAGACAAGACACGATAAATCGATCCCAGAAGATCGATTGCCTGCCGCCAAACCAGGAAGTAAGTGTAGACGTACCCTCTGACATCAGTTTAGCATAGCACTCAAGAATGTGCTTTAATTTTAAGCATGTTTTTAACTGCTTTGCTGAATAAGAATAGACTTAAGCACATGTTTAAATAATGTGTTGATTCATGGCCTAAATAGACAAGAAAGACATAGGGTGGCAAAAAGAGTAAGTATTATCCCCATTTTACTAAATGCTCTTGCTGTAATAAACACGAGTTTCTTAGATCTTATTGTGGGGGTGGGGAGGAGGGGCAGGAGGGATGGAAGTACTTGGGTTTATAAACAGCTCTGATCCACATTTGTTCATCTAAAGGATGAGTTGTCTTTATTCCTATATCCTGATTTTTACTGACTGCAAATACACTCCTATTCATTAATTTAATTAGTTACTGTCTCCTAGAAGAACTCAGGCCATCCAACACTGTCAGTTTTCTTTGCTTTAATACTGAACAATCTGTTTCACAACCAGTTAACCCGTTTTCAGTTCTGATGGGGTTTCAGCCATTGAGCAGAGCAATACATATCTCATTGTCTTAGAGGGGAGTTTTATGTAGCCAGTTTAGTTAGATTGCCCTGTAAATCCCCTGCTCTAGATTGTCTGCTGGCTATCTTGACATTCTTCATGGGTGGCTAGTGCACCAGCTTGTCTCCTTTCATCATTTTATTGTTTCTTTACTCAGCTGTTTTTCATGCTGTCCTCAAGGGTCCCAGAAGCAGATCCCACTTCACTCCCTAAATGGCCGACTTTATAGACATGTGGAAGTCAATCCTTAATGTGGAGGGATCAACTGTCAGTTACTCAGAACTTTTGAGTTTTTTAAGAGGACCTGAAAGAAGCTGGCTAGGCATTATTTTTCACTGCCTCATTCTTTCTTTCCTTTCCCCACTTCTCCCCTTCAAGTTTTTATACTCCTGCATGTTAAACTCATAGTATTCCCTTTTGGAATGTTCTTGCTGAGCAGTCAATCAGCCAAGAAACTGTTCACCACTCTCCATGTACAAAAAGCCTTCATTCATTTCAGGTTTGTATATTTTAGATGAACAGCCAGTACACTATGCAAAATGGTACCCTACTAAGTTCCAAGGCTGCAGACCCTCCCTTACTGGGAAACCATGCATGAGGTTACAGCTGAAATTAAAAAAAAAAAAAAATTGTCAGCTATCAGCTTTCCAGAAAATAAGCCTTGTTGTACTGTTTTAGAGTATATGTTGCTTCTTTCTAATTATAGAGCTTTTTCCTAATCTCCACCAAATGTCATTTTTGGTGTTCAGAGTTTCCATTTGGCTTGGGTTGAAACTGCCAGACATTCAGTTTAATTTCAATTCAAGCATATTACTCCCTTTCCCTGTCATATTTTGAGAGGCCTGCAAACAAAATAGATGATAGTAGATAGGAGGCAGTGGGCAGTTTGCAATTTTTTCTGGCTATGCATTGCAGCCATATTTAGCAGTAGGAGGTTAGAAGCTCAACAAGCATTGTCAGGCGCAGAAGAGAGCTCTGCTCCTGATATGTATGTTGGTTTACTTCAGGTAATGTAGGTGCAATAAATTGGTCTTTCCCTTGGGATAGAGCATGCAGTGCAGATGGAATTTTGCTGACAAACACTTAATAAGCCTCTACAGAACATGTGCAACTGGTGATTTTTCAGAGGTCTATAACCCAGCTAAATTTAGGTGGATTTTCTCAGGGACTGCAAAAGGCACCTCTCTAATTCTAAGGCCTGGTCTACACTGGGGGGGTTGATGTAAGATACGCAACTTCAGCTACGGGAATAGCGTAGCTGAAGTCGACATATCTTATTTCGACTTACCTCACGGCGCGGGATCGACAGCTGCGGCTCCGCTGTCGACTCCCCTACCACCGCTCGCCCTGGTAGAGTTCCAGAGTTGACGGGAGCGCATTCGGGGATCGATATATCGTGTCTAGACGAGACGCGATATATCGATCCCTGATAGATCGATCGCTACCCGCCGATCCGGCGGGTAGTCTGGACGTACCCTAAGATGATAGCCTCTGTTCCAAAGTATGGAAGAAGTGGGGCTTCTCAACTAAATGATTATAAGAATTTAACATTAGCAAAACAACATAGCCTTCTTAACGTGTTCTGAATTTTTACTGAAACATTCCAATAAATTTAGCCTGAGATATAGACCCTGCATAGAAAATTTCAGCCTGAACAGTTGGTTTGGCAAAGTTATAAACAATTGAAAATAGGGTCTTTAATGGAAGAGTTAGACAGCCTTACCTATAAATGTCACTGCTAGCTCCACCTATAATAAATAAAGTTATCTTTCTTTCTTTTTTAAATCTAACCCATGGAATTTGAATCTGACCACCTCCTTGGCCTAAAGAAATTCTTTTCTAAAGTTCCAAGGTTAAGCCTCTACAGTGAAAAGTATACCTTATAATTGACCATGTCATTGTGCCTATCGCTGGC
Organism: Terrapene triunguis; assembly: GCF_002925995.2. Lineage (NCBI taxonomy): Eukaryota > Metazoa > Chordata > Testudines > Emydidae > Terrapene > Terrapene triunguis. The sequence goes on from NW_020664418.1 coordinate 15,779,563, forward strand.
AACTTTCTTTTCTTTTTTTGGGGGGGGGGGATAAAGTTCTCTATAAAGATTGACACATCTGAGGTTTAAAAAAGGCAGTTTCTCTAAAATGGGAATTTAATCACTTTTAGGAGCAAATGAGCAATTTCAATTTCTGGGGTATGATACCTTTTATACTCGAGCATAGCACTGTTTAAAGCAGGGGTGGGCAAACTTTTTGGCCCGAGGGCCACATTGGGCTTGCAAAACTGTATGGAGGGCTGGGTAGGGAAGACTGTGCCTCCCCAAACAGTCCGGCCCCCTCCCACTTCCGGCCCCCTCCCACTTCCCGCCCCCCTCGGAACCGCCAACCCATCCAACCCGCCCTGCTCCTTGTCCCCTGACCAACCCCCCCGGCACCCCACCCCCTATCCAACTCCCCCTGCTCCCTGTCCCCGACCGCCCCCTCCAGAACTTCTGCCCCATCCAACCCCCCCTGCTCCCTGTCCCCTGACTGCCCCGCCCCCTAACCACACCCCTGCCCCCTGACAGGTCCCCTGGGACCCTCACACCTATCCCCCTGTTCCCCGTCCCCTGACCGCCCCCCCACCCAGAACCTCTGCCTCATCCAACTGCCCCCTGCTCCCTGTTCCCTGACTGCCCCCCGGGACCCTCGCCCCTTATCCAACCCCCCAACCCCCTTACCATGCCGCTCAGAGCAGCATGTTTGGCAGCCATGCCGCCCGGCCAGAGCTAGACGTGCTGCTTGGCAGGAGTGCGCCACTCCGCCGCCCAGAGTGCTGCCTGCAGGGAAGGGGAGACAGCGGGGGAGGGGCTGGGGGTTAGCCTCCCGGGCCGGGAGCTCAAGGGCCAGGCAGGACGGTCCCGCAGGCCGGAGTTTGCCCACCTCTGGCTTAAAGGGTGAAGGGAGATAAAGAGGAATAATTTTGGATTTGGAAAGTTTTGCTTCTCTGTGTACAAGCAGAATATGTCATGAATTTACTTGTGGGACATTTTTCCTTATTTGGGGATGTTTAGTCCAAAGGATGTTGCAGTGACAGTCACCTGACCTGATATATGTTGGAATTTATTAAGTACTTCTGTAGAACAGCTGCAACACTATGCTTCCCACTATGCCACTAGTATACATCTAAATACTAGTAGGCTGAAAATAGCATCTCTATATATGGTACTAGCCTCATGCTGTTTCAGTGCAGCTAGTCACTGACCTGAAGGCCTTGAAGGTCAGAAGGGGAGGGCAGTCTAACTCTTTTCAAAGACTCACCATTCTACCAGATTAGGGTACATTGAGACAGATCTCTGAATTGCTGACACCTTCAGAAATGAACAACAGAAATCTCATTTCTAAACTATTTCATTATTGTAAATCAGAAGAAAAGAAATTGATATATTACTTGTTCAGTATAATTACCGGTAATCATTCTTCCTCCCCAACCTTCTCATTGTCTTGTATAACTGAAATTTGTTTCCTTGCCAAATATTTTTCCCCGTCTCCACTGAAAATGCCACGTGGGTTTATTGCAGGGTACCTCATTAGTGCTCTGCTGCTAAGCTAACATTGTCTTTTTGGGGGTTGGGTGAAGAATTGTAAACGCTATTAAGTATTCTTTTTGAAGGGGAAACAAAACATACACATACAAAATTGACCTGTTGCTGACTCTTCCCTCTCATGATCTTGTATTTACACCTGTATATCTGTTCTGATCTCTTCACCAATTTCATAGAATATCAGGGTTGGAAGGGACCTCAGGAGGTCATCTACTCCAACCCCCTGCTCAAAGCAGGACCAATCCCCAGACAGATTTTTACCCCAGTTCCCTAAATGGCCCTCTCAAGGATTGAACTCACAACCCTTGGTTTAGCAGGCCAATGCTCAAACCACTGAGCTATCCCTTTGTCCCCATTAACAGCAACACTGCTTGCTACTCTTCAAGTTCCATTTAACATACAAGCCAGCTATAATCCCATGAATGCACAAGTTAGTAATTTGGAAAAAAATGGTGCATGTCTAGCTTCCAGGTTTCCACACTGAGATCCAGAAGTCTTGTCAGATATTCTATAGGGAGAGTCTATTCTCTATTTCTCTCTCACTTCCAAATGTGCTGATAATCTTTGCTCCCTGTTCCATATCAGCCTAGTTCACCCTTATTTCCCATCTTTAGCCAGCTGAGTTTGATTAATTTGATCCTTCAGTACAAAGTTGCCTTACCTTATGTTTCCTCCTTCTGCTCTTCCTGATCAATATTTTCTACCATTATAAAACTAAATGCTCTCTTTTCCCCCTTTCTCTCTGTCAGTTTTTGTTGGTGGTTTCCATTCCCGTCGTCTTTCCCTCTGCCATTGTCGTCGTCTTTGTTACTATCATTGTCAATAATTTTATTTGCTTTTTGTATCTTCCACAACTGTTTTAAAATCTGTCACTGCCTACCTCCTTCAAAAACAAAACAAAAAACCCCACTAATTTTGCTATGACTCGCTGCTGCTCTATCTATGACCTTCCCTTTCAGAGCAAAATGTACTTCTGGGGGAGTTCTGCACCAAAAAATTAAAAATTCTACACACTATATTTTCAAATTCTGCATATTTTATTTGTCAAAATAATACAATATAATCACACCAGTTTCAATTATTTTTGGTCATTTATTTCAAAATACCTGTCAGCAAGTATGTCTGCAACAATACTGACAACAAAAAAGATTCAGGAAATTTTTTTTGACAAATAGATTCCTTACTAGGCATAGTAATAATTATTTTTAACTACAATACAGAGCTGTATTTCCCGTACCCTCAGAAGCAGGGCAAAGGCTTGGGGGAGTCAGGGGTAATGGAGGAGCTGAGGGAGAGGGAAATAACTGCTGGGAAAGAGCCTGGATGTTAACATATAGGGTTATTGGGTATGGGTGGGAAAAGTATGGAACAGGGTTTTTGGAGGGATCGGAAGGGATTGTTAGGGAGCTTCTCCAATGCAGACCCTGGCTGACCCCTAGTCTCTCCCATTCAGTCAGGCACATCTGACCCTGTCCCCATGTGTCTCTGCACCCCTATGTGTCCTTGCACTCCATCCACATGTGGACCCCTCCCCCATCCCTATGTGGCCCCACACCTCCCTTCCCCCTGTCGCCCTGTGCCTGCACTCCCATTCATTCCCTGCCCCAGTCTGGCCTCCCCCACTAGCCCTTATGAGCCCCTTTCTGACCCCCCAGCAGCCCCACGCTATCTGTCTCCCCCTAGCTCCTGTCTCCTGACCTGGCCCGACAGGCATTGTGAAGAAGAAAGGCTTTCTTTTCCCTAGGTGGCCAGGAGCTGCTGCTCTGTTCTATCACAACAGCACCCTCTGGTGGGCAAAAGGTGGAACTGCAGCAGCTTTCCAGCAGAAGCTTTTTTTCTGCTCAAAAATGTGTGCGGCCCATTAATTATGTGAGCACACAGTGGCACAGAATTCCCCCAGGAGTAAAAATGTTTAAGAAAGTGGCTTCTGGCACATCAGTATCCTTGACCATTTCCAAGCTGCATTTTTATTTGGTCATAGCACAAAGAAATCAGTCTCAAGTGTAGTTAAACTATACTTTATGTTGATACTCTGTCTTCATGTTCGAGTGATGATTCCTATTGTATTCCACTGAGAGATTACACATGTGCATCGTGCACCTGGAGTCTGAAAATTTGAAAGTAGTATCTATTGGTCTGCGCATTCTCCGTGGCTTGCCTCATACTTCCATTTGAGGTGATAAAGGGCAGGGTGGACCAAACACATCTCCTGCTCCTTCCAATTGCCACATCGTCTGGGTCGGAACTTCCAGTGTCCTGGTCTCTGACACACTTTTAAATAAGTTATACATAGTTTTAGGTTTATTTAGTAGTTTTTACCAGTTTCTTGTAGTTTTTCTTGTAGTTTTAGCAATTAATTTACATAGATTTGAGGGATGTTTTTTCTTCACACACACACACAGGACTTCAAACTCTGCGCCTCTTGCCCATGCTTCTTCTTGGTTAGTGACAAACAACAACACTGCCTCTACTGCTTGGAGGAAGATCAAATCACATGCAGGTGCAGTATTTGCCAGTCTTTCCCAGTCACACATCAGAAGGCTGGTGTCTCTGCCTCTGGAAGCACTTCATGGAACTTGCCATGAGGCCTCATTTGGACCCATGCCGGGGAACACTCTCCTCTCTTCCCCCACTCCACCCCAATACATTGGCCTGAATCAGTGAGGACGATGCCTCCTGCTACCACATCCAAATCTGGTGTCAGTGGAACTACCCTCATGGACCCAATGGTGGGGCCTAGTCAGGTGGCAAGGAAGCATACACATAAGCATGGGACTAAGTGTTCCTCAAAAGTAAAAAAAAAAAAAAAAAAAAAAGTGGATGCCCCTTCCACGACTTTGAGCTCTGGGGATGGAGTTCACACTAAAACTTGTAGGCACAAGAAGAAATCCTGCAAACAATTGGATCCGGTGGCTCCAGTCCACAGGTGGAGTCATCACTGGCACCTCAAAAGACATGGGATCCTCCCATTCTAGGAAAATCCACAACACTGGCATCAATACCAGGCAAAGAGAAGCTGCCACTGACACTGGGGAGAACCGGAACCGTACTCGAGTCCCAACATGCTTGCCTTACCATACCTGGAGTCCCCTGTTCGTCAGGCCACTCCACCTCTAGAGAGATTATTTCTCCACCACAGAATCTATCCCTGGTACAGGACCCTTCACCAGCCGCTCCATTGGTCTACAGTACACCCTTCCACCGGCTCTGACTGTACCACCATTTGAACCAGAGTCCACTTTCTCCTCCTCCGACCAATCAGAATCAGGAGAGGAACTGGCCATGTCCTTTCATCCCTATGTGCCTTCACAGAGACCACCACGTCCATGGCAGCATCCACCTTGGAGTCATTGGTACCCCATGCTGTGGAGGTCACAACAACCTCCCTTGGCTCTGACCTACTGGTCATATGGGGAGACCCTGGTCCCAATATCCTCCCCTTGGAACTGGCTTGGTCCGCAAGAGAACCTTCATCTGCCTTCCCTCTAAAAAATTCCTGCTAGCAGGCACTCGGATCCACTGGTAAAGGAAGAACCCCTTAGTCCAGTCCCAGCGGTGCTGCCAGAACCTGCAAGATTTCCCTCTTCATCTCTGGACAAAGTGGTGACTGCAGCATCCCCTGGTCCTCTGGATGACTTCAACCAATTTCAAGAACTATTGTGGAGATTCATGGGAGATCTCCAGATTCCCCTGGAAGAGATCCAGGATACCTAGCATAAGCTACTGAATATCCTTCGCACCTTGGCACTGGCCAAAATTGCACTGCCAATTTACGACGTTATTCTGGACCCTGCCAGGACAGTACAGCACACCCCTGCCACATGCATGGCTACCCCCAATGGGACCAAAAAATATTACTGTGTTCCTGCCAAGGGATCTGAGTTCCTGTTTGCTCACCTTCCTCCAAACTCCCCGGTTGTCCAGGCGGTGACTGAATGAACCAAACAAGAACATCACCCTCAATCAACACCAGCTGATGAGGAGGGTAGGCACAAGGTGTTTTCCTTGTCTAGCTTTCAATTTAGGCTCACGAACTATCAGGCATTATTAGCCAAATATGATTTCCTGAATTACAGTATGTTCGAGGACTTTACTGATAGACTACCACCACATAATCAGGCTTGTTTTCAAGCGCTCATTGAGAAAGGGAGGCTAGTAGCCAGGACAGCCCTCCAATTGGTGGAAGCAGCAGATACCTCTTTCTGGGCCATGGCTATGGCCATAGTTATGCATAGGGAGTCTTGGCTTCATTCTTTTTGTTTACCGAGGGAGGTGCAGAACACTACTGAAGACCTCCCTTTCTGTGAATTCCCATCTGAGGTGAGACGGGGGATGAGGGGAGCTTAGCTGCCGGTGGGTGCACCCACTAATTTTTCCCCATGGGTGCTCCAACCCCGGAGCACCCACAGAGTCGGCACCTATGATGTCAGACATTATGGGGTCCTTGTGTTTCCTTATCTTGACAACAGGCATCTAGTCGCACAGTCCAAGCAAGATGCTCAACCTCCATGTTGCTCAACCTCCTTTCATCTCTTGGAGTCAGTGTCAACATCAAGAAATCGATCGTAGACCCCACACAAACTCTGAACTTCATAGGGATTAAGATTAGTTTGGTCACAGCACAGGCCTACTTGCCGAAAGACAGGTTCCAGGCAATGAGCGATGTCATAAGCCACATCATGAGCAATCCTCATGTACCAGCCAGGACTTGCCTGTCCCTCTAGGGCCACATGACTTCGTGTACATACATGACCCCTTTCACACACCTCCACCTTTGCTGCCTTCAGACGTGGCTCCAATCCATTTACTCACCTGGCAGTCACTCCATCGATTTCATGCTGACAGTCCCTGCCAAAGTACTGTCATCCCTCCAGTGGTGGACAGACCCACATCACGTATGCATGTGGGTTCCCTTCCTTCCCTAGTCCCCAGACAAGATAATCATCACTAATGCATCTCTGGTGGGGTGGGGAAACCACGTGGACAATCAATTGACACAGGGCATGTGGTCTCCCCGAGAATCCAGGATGCATATAAATGTCCTGGAACTCTGAGCTTTAAGGCAAGTATGCCGCTCATTTCTTCGGTTTATTAGTTCCCATTACGTTCTCATCATGTCAGACATCATCACCACTGTTTTCTAAATCAACGAATTGGGGGAATGAGATCAGCCACTGTACGCGTAGAAGCAGTCAGTCTCTGGAATTGGTGCATCAATCACCACATCATCTGTCCACCGCTTGTCTTCCTGGGTCACAGAATGTACTCACGACCTCACTCAGCAGACATTCTGCAATCAAATACGAGTGGGAAATTCACAGTTGAGTATTCCCTCTAATTTTTCCCACCCATGTGCAGAATTAATTTTGTTTATGTGCACCAATATGGAGGTGATGTGTGACACATTGTATTGAGGCACATAACAAAATTCATGTGGTGGGGGTGGGATTGAGGGGTTGGCATGTGGGAGGGGGCTCAGGGCTTGGGCAGAGGGTTGGAGTGCAGGCGTATGAGGGCTCTGGCTGGGGGTGCGGGCTCTGGGGTGGGATTGGGGATGAGGGATTTGGGGTGCAAGAGGGTGCTCCGGGGCTATGCCGGGGAGAGAGGACTCCCCCCAGAGCTCTCTCCCCGCAGCAGCACCTGGGTTGGGGGGGGGAGAGGCACCTTTCCCCACCGCAGGAGCGCTGGGCCTTCAGGATAGGTGCCCCTCCCCCGGCCCCAGCAGGTCAGGGCCGCAGGCTCAGTTGGGGCAGGGGCACCCCTCCCGCGGCAGGTTGAGAGCTGGGCTAGGTGGGGGCTGGGGGAGGGGTACCCCTCCCCCGGCTGCGGTGGGTCCCCAGGTGTGTTTCTTCAGCGCCTGCATGGCGCTAAATAGGCTGCTGCGCAGCTTCCAGGGAACTTAATTCAGTAGTATACAACATCTTCACTCTATGGGGGACCCCAACTAGAGACCTATTTGCTTCGCAAACAAACAGCAAATACACCACATACTGTTCTAGGGGAGGCCTGGGTCACCACTCTCAGGGTGACACTCTTGTACTCTCCTGCCCAGACCAACTCAACTATGCCTTCTCTCCTCTGCTGCTCCTGCCTCAGGTACTGCACAAGATCTGACAACACAAAGCAGCGGTCATTCTGATCGCCCCCTGCCGGCCCAGACAATTCTGGTTTCCCAATCTCCTCCGCATGTTTGCCTGCCCGATTCACCCCAACTAGCTGACCCAATAAAACAGCAAGATCAAGCATCCCAATCCACATGCACTTTACCTCAGAATGTGGTATTTGAATGGGCATCTGCTTTAGAATGCACATGCTCTCCGGCCATACAAGACATCCTCTCCAGCAGCAGGAAAGACTCCACTAGGCAATGTTACTGAGCCAAGTGGAAATGTTTCTTATCTTAAGGTCCAAAAAAAGGACTTTTACCTGAGTCGGTGGGGATCCCCCTGATCCTGGATTATATTCAGTCCTTGAAGTCATCAGGCCTCGCCCTCAACTCTTTGAGAGTCCATCTGGAGGTGATGAGCACATTCCATCCTCCAGTGGAAGATTGCTCCATCTTTGCACACCACTAACCGCTAGGGTTTGGAAAGGCCTCATCAGAACCTTCCCACTCATCCAAACGATTGCACCCCAATGGGATCTGAATCTCGTTCTTTCCATGCTAATAAAACCACCCATGGAACTGATAGCATTGTGCTCCATGTTCCTCCTTTTCATTAAAGTCAGATTCCTTATTGCTATCACTTCTTTGAGAATGGTTGACAAGCCTGGAGCTATGATGGCAGATCTGCCTTTCATGGTTTTCCACACAGTCTCCCTACGTCTGCACTCCAGATTTTTACCAAAGGTGGTTTCCCAGTTTCATATCAATCAATCTGTTCACTTATCTGTTTTCTTGCCGAGGCTTCATGCATCCGCAGAGGAACGTTGACTCCATTCACTAGATGTCCGACAAGCTCTGACCTTCTACCTACAAAGAACAAAGCCTATAAGGAAGTCCTCTAGACAATTTGCTGCAGTAGCAGGAAGACTCGGAGCAAACCATCTCCACCCAAAAAATCTCCAAATGGATTTCTGGTTGCATCAAACTCCGCTACCAACTATTAGGCCTACCTTCCCCCCTTCTCCCCTCCTCCCCCCCCCCCCCGCAGGGTTGAAGGGTTCATTCCACGAAAGCTCAAGCCTCGACCACAGCGCCACTTATGGACATATGTAGGGTGGCCACATGGAGTTCTGTGCACACCTTAGTACAGGACTCAGCGGCGGACGTCTCCTTCCACGCAGCAGTTCTCCATACGACCATTCCATCCTCATCCTCGCACTCTCCTGCAACTTAGGTACTGCTTGTTAATCACTGTCAGTGGAATACCATAGGGACCATCACTAGAAGCAGAGGAGGTAGTTACTTACCTGTATCTGGAGGTTCTTCAAGATGTCTGGTCCTTAAGTGTATTCCGCTTCCCGCCCTCTTTTCCCTGTGCTACGGATCTGTCTGATTCTCAGTAGAGGAAGGAATTGGAGACTTGGGTGGTCCGCCCCACCTGTTATCACCTCAAATGGAAGCATGAGGTGAGACAGGGCACATGCGCGGACCAACGAACACTGATTTGAAATTCTCCAATTCCGGGCATATGACATGCATGCATAACCCCTCAGTGGAATACAGATAGGGACCGTACATCTCCAGTTACAGGTAAGTAACCTCCTCTTTTTGACCTAAATGTAATCTTCTACACTGTGGACCTTCAATTCTGGACAATCTCCGTGGCTGCATAAGTGTCACCAATTCTGTCCTGTTATGGTTATGTTACAATCTATCAAACCACTCCTGTTTTGTGGCAATTCCTATTCTGCGCTAGTATCCCTCCTCTGTGTTTCACATCTCAGACCTCAGCTCTTTTCTATGTAACTTTAAACTTAACTACCCTTAAATAACTGATACTCAGTGATTCCACTTTTCTGTCTGTCTTAACCAAGTATGTCTGTGGCTTCATCTCATTTTCTTTCAGCTTAAGGTTTCAAAGATAAGTATTTTCCTTGGTCAAGAGGAGTGTCCTACAACATAGCTCAACCTTCTCAGTTTCCCTCCTCGATTTACACTTCCCATTTGACATTGCTGCTCATAACTTTTGTGTTTAAATTTGCCTCTGAACTTCAGTACTCCCATATCTCGTATATCTGCAATTGTATCACCACATTGGACATCTCCACTTCATTTTAGAATCCATTTCAAAATTGCCTTCTTTATCTTTAAAGCCCTCCCTGGACTTGCTATAGCCTACTATATCTTATGTTCCTTGCTAATCTTCTCTGTATTAATCTAGCACTGGCTTATTTTTTGGCTCATCATACAATCTTGCCTATGATGAGAGAGCTTCCTAACATCTGAAACAGCCTTCCTGCATCTCTCCAACTCATCTCCTTTCTCTCTTATTTTAAATCAGCTGCAAACATGTCTTTTTTTCTCTTGCCCATATCTCTTAATTTCTTTCAATTTTTTATGTGAGTTTAGTTCTGAAAGGTATGTTTCTTCTTCGAGTGCTTGCTCATTTCCATTCCAGTTAGGTGTGTGCGCGCCGCGTGCACGATCGTCGGAAGATTTTTACCCTAGCAACCCCCGGTGGGTCGGCTGTGGAGCCCCCTGGAGTGGCGCCTTCATGGCGCTGGATATATACCCCAGCCGACCCAGCGCCCCCTCAGTTCCTTCTTACCGCCCCTGACGGTCGTTGGAACTGTGGAGCGCGGCATAGCTGCTCTCCACTCTCCCTAGCTTTCTCGTTCTCATTAGTGTAGATAGTTGTGTATAGTTATTAAAGTTCTTTAGATAGTTAGTTGTTTAGTTTTAGCATAGTTGTAAATTGTTAGCGGGGTTTTAAGGGGGTTGTTCTCCCCCCCTTTTCCCCCCGGCGCACAGCCGGGCCCATGCCCAAGGCTCCTGGCTTTAAGCCATGCGCGTCCTGCGGGAAGCCTGTGCCCACGAGCGACCCGCACACCTCCTGCTTGAAGTGCCTCGGGGAAGCCCATCCAGCAGATAAGTGCCCAATCTGCAAGGCCTTCAAGCCTCGGACAAGGAAGGAGCGGGACTTTCGGCTTCGGCAGCTCCTGATGGAGGCGGCACTTAGCCCGGATCCTCCCTCGGCGCGCCCAGCCCCGGCACCGAGCGCCTCGGTGCGCAGCGCCCCGGCGGCTCCGACAGGTGCAGCGGACAAACCATCTCGGCACCGGCCGACGTCGGCACCGCGCCCGCCTCAGGGGACTCGGCGCCGATCCCTCTCTCCGGGCCATAAGAAGGCCCGCAAGGCTCAGGACATGGCCGCGCTGAAGACGCCGGCTCCCCCGGTGCCGGGGGTAGAGCCACGTCCGCCGTTGGACCGCCAGAAGCAGGCGGCCACACCGTCGACTCCGGCACCGAGGCCGTCGAGTCCGGTGCGGACTGTTTCACCACCTAGGCTGGTGGTGGAACCTTGTCTCCCTTCCACCCCGGAGACATTTGCAATGGCGCGGGACCTGATCGCCTTCACGGAGCCGGGGCCGTCGCAACTTCCGGCACCGGTACCTCCACGCGCGGTGCAGTCCAGGGGCAAGCCGGCCCTGGTGCGCCCACCGTCTCCAGCTCCGGACTCTCGGCACCGCTCCAGGTCCCGGAGCAGGTCCCGACTCTGCTCGGAGTCCCGGCGCCGAATATCACTTCGGCGCCGGTCGTACTCGCGGCCGAGATCATCTTCGCGACGCCGTTCCACATCTCGGCACCGTCGCGACGACCGGCACCGATCGGGTTCGAGGCGGAGCTCCCGGCACCGGTACGAGCGCTGCTTGGGCTCGAGGGGCCGCTCCCGGTACGGGGTCTCGTCGAGGTCGTCGTCTCGATCCAGATCTGGATCTCGGCACCGGCGAGACTACCGGCACCGATCCCGATCCCGGCACCGCTCACCGGCACCGCGCAGGGACAGATCGCCCTACGACCGGCACCGATCGGCACCGTACCATCCGGTGCCGGCGGCATCGCGCTCGGCACCGCCGTGGCCGTCTAGGTCTGCATCCCGATCATCGGAGGCAGCAGATGTCGGCCATTTCCAGGAGACGGCCGAGGACCCTACGCAGGGACCTGCGCATTGGTCCTTCTGGACACCGTGGGCCTACCACCAGGCACAAGGGGCCCCACCATCTGCCTCCCGCTCGGCACGTTCCGAGCCCAGGGTCCCGGAGTCCACCATCTCCCGCCCTCCTCCAGGTGGCATGGAGGATCCAGTGCCCACATCGGCGGAGGCCCTGGACCCAGGGGCAGGGGATGTCCAGCTCCTGGAACACCTGGAACAGGATCCGCCCTTGGACCCCTTGCCACCGGGGGGATCCTCCTCCTCCTCCCCCGATGAGGCCGTAGCGGGTACATCAGCCATGGGTCCGCCTCCTATAGACCTTCGGGCTCACCAGGACCTGTTGCGCCGGGTGGCGCGCAATATGGACCTCCAGGTGGAGGAGATTGTGGAGGTTCATGACCCAATCGTGAACATCCTCTCAGCGGATGCCCCATCTAGGGTGGCGTTACCGCTTATCCGCACCATACAGGCGAACGCCACCACCATCTGGCAAACCCCGGCCTCTATTCCACCCACGGCCAGAGGGGTGGAGAGGAAGTACTTTGTGCCCTCAAAAGACCACGAGTACTTGTATACACATCCCCAGCCGTGCTCACTGGTGGTCTCATCAGTCAATGCATGGGAGCGCCATGGCCAGCAGGCCGCTGCTCCCAAATCGAAGGACGCTAAGTGCTTCGATTTGTTCGGACGCAAGGTCTATTCCGCGGGAGGGCTCCAACTTCGAGCGGCGAATCAGCAGGCGCTCCTGAGCCGCTACAGTTTTAACTCGTGGTCCTCGATGGGGAAATTTAAGGAGCTGGTTCCCCAGGAATCGAGGGAAGAGTTTGGGGCCTTGGTAGAGAAGGGTAAGCGGGTGGCACGTACCTCCCTGCAAGCCTCCCTCGACATAGCGGACTCGGCCGCTAGGACCCTGGCTTCGGGGATAGCCATGTGGCGACTCTCCTGGCTCCAGGTGTCAGGCTTGCCACCAGAGCTGCAGCAGACCCTGCAGGATCTACCGTTTGAGGGCCAGGGCCTTTTTTCGGAAAAGACAGATTCGAGACTCCAAAACCTAAAGGACTCCCGAACAATGATGCGCTCCCTGGGGATGCATGTCCCAGGGCCTCAGCGCAGACCCTTCAGGCCCCAGCCTCAGAGGTTCTACCCTCCCCCGCCTCGTCCAAGACAGGACTTTGCCAGGAGGCGGGGTCGAGGAGGGAGGCGAAGGTCGACCTGCCCTCAACCTGGTCAGAACCAGGGCCAGCCTAGGCCACCTTCAGGGCCTAGGCAAAACTTTTGAAGGTGCGGTCGAGGACGGCACCACGACCAGTACCCAGGATCCAACCCCCCCCTTCCGGGATCGCCTCTCCCGTTTCCACCGTGCTTGGTCCCTTATAACATCGGACCGCTGGGTCCTTCGCACGGTGGAGAGGGGATACGCCCTCCAGTTTTCCTCGCCCCCCCCTCCCACTCCCCCTCCCCGTCCCTCTTCAGGGACCCTTCTCACGAGCAACTCCTTACGCAGGAGGTTTTTGGGCTCCTTGCTATGGGGGCCATAGAGGAGGTTCCATCGGAGCTAAGGGGCAGGGGGTTTTATTCCCGCTACTTCCTGATCCCCAAGTCGAAAGGGGGTCTACGGCCCATCTTAGACTTGCGCGGACTCAACAAATTCATAGTAAAGTTGAAGTTCCGCATGGTATCTTTGGGGACCATTATCCCTTCACTGGATCCTGGAGACTGGTTCGCCGCCCTCGACATGAAGGACGCATACTTTCACATAGCAATCTATCCACCTCACAGGCGCTTCCTGCGATTTGTAGTAAACAGGGTGCACTACCAATTCGCAGTCCTTCCCTTCGGCTTGTCCTCGGCTCCCAGAGTGTTCACAAAGTGTCTGGCAGTTGTCGCGGCCTACCTTCGTCGACAAGGGGTACAGGTGTTCCCGTACTTGGACGACTGGCTGGTACGCGGCCGCACCAGGGACCAAGTTCAGGCTCATGTCCACTTAGTGACACACACTTTCCACGAACTGGGCATTCTACTCAACAGAGAGAAGTCCACTCTAGTACCAACTCAGAGAATAGAGTTCATTGGAGCAATCCTGGACTCCAGACGTGCCCGAGCCATCCTGCCAGACAGCCGGTTTCATACCATCTCAAGCGTCATTCAAGGACTCAGGGCTTTTCCGATTACCACCATAAGGACATGCCTTGCCCTCCTGGGCCATATGGCCTCGTGCACCTACGTAACCAGGCACGCCAGGCTACGGCTTCGCCCACTCCAGGCTTGGGTGTCATCGGTATACCGTCCTCACCGGGACGACCTGAACATGGTGGTCATGGTTCCGTCCTCGGTCTTGGCCTCCCTCACCTGGTGGACGGATCGCATGGCGGTCTGTGCAGGAGTGCCCTTTCACGCCCCACAACCCTCCCTCCACCTAGTCACGGACGCTTCATCTCTAGGATGGGGCGCTCACCTCGGGGAGCACCATACCCAGGGCCTGTGGTCGGCGTCCCAACTAGCCCTGCACATCAACGTCCGAGAGCTGATGGCGGTGCGCCTAGCTTGCCAGGCATTCCTCAACTTCCTACAGGGCCGTTGCGTGTTGGTTCTCACCGACAACACCACGGCCATGTTTTACATCAACAAGCAAGGCGGAGCCCACTCATCGCTCCTATGCCAAGAGGCCATTCGCCTGTGGGACTTCTGCATCGCCCACTCGATACATCTCACGGCATCGTTCCTTCCTGGAGTCCAGAATACGCTGGCGGACCGTCTCAGCAGGTCCTTCCAGACGCACGAGTGGTCAATTCGTCCGGACGTCATCTATTCCGTCTTCCAGAGGTGGGGATTTCCCCAGGTCGACCTCTTTGCATCTCGGGCCAACAGGAAGTGCCAGGCATTCTGCTCCCTACATGGGCGAGCCCCGGGCTCTCGGTCAGACGCCTTCCTTCTAACATGGAAGGACCACCTGTTCTACGCCTTTCCTCCATTTCCGTTGGTCCACAGGGTGCTGCTCAAGATCCGCAGGGACCATGCACGGGTAATTCTAGTCGCTCCCGCCTGGCCGAGACAACACTGGTACACCACTCTGCTGGAGCTTTCAGTACGAACGCCGATCACGCTCCCCTTGAGTCGGGACCTCATCTCCCAGGACCACGGCCGGCTGTGTCACCCCGACCTGCAGTCACTCCACCTCACGGCGTGGATGCTTCATGGTTGAGTCGGACAGAGCGACAATGCTCGCAGGCCGTCCAGCAGGTTGTGCTGGGAAGTCAAAAGCCCTCTACGCGAACCACTTATCTAGCCAAGTGGAAGCGGTTCTCCTGTTGGTGTGAGCAACGAGCTACGTCTCCCTCGCAGGCACCTATCCCTTTTATACTGGAATATCTCCTGTCCCTAAGACAGCAAGGCTTGGCGATATCTTCAATCAAGGTTCACCTCGCCGCTATTTCGGCTTTCCACCCAGGAGAACTCACGTCCTCGGTCTTCTCTAACCCGATGGTCGTCAGATTCCTCAAGGGCTTAGACCGGCTGTACCCACAGCAACGCCAGCCGGTTCCGACGTGGGACCTCAACCTCGTTCTCTCCAGGCTCACAGGGCCTCCGTTTGAACCATTGGCGACCTGTTCACTCCTGTATTTATCCTGGAAGACAGCCTTCCTCGTAGCCATCGCCTCAGCACGGCGCGTTTCTGAACTCAGAGCGCTTACGTCCGAACCCCCATACACGGTGTTCCACAAGGACAAGGTGCAGCTTCGCCCCCACCCTGCCTTTCTTCCGAAGGTGGTGTCACCTTTCCACGTCAAAAAGGATATATTTCTCCCGGTCTTCCATCCGAAACCACACGCTACTCGTCAAGACCAGCGTTTGCATTCTTTGGACGTACGCAGGGCCCTGGCTTTCTATATCGACCGTACAAAGCCATTTAGGAAGACGACGCAACTCTTCGTTGCGGTGGCCGACCGGATGAAAGGCTCACCGGTCTCTTCACAGTGCCTGTCCTCTTGGATCACGTCCTATATTCGTGCTTGTTACGACCTGGCCGGTGTACCGACGCCACGCCTCACCGCTCACTCCACGAAGGCCCAGGCCTCCTCGACTGCCTTCCTGGCTCAAGTCCCGATCCAGGACATTTGTAGAGCTGCAGTTTGGTCATCGGTTCACACATTCGCTGCTCACTATGCACTGGTGCAACAATCCAGAGACGATGCTGCATTCGGGTCAGCGGTTCTGCACACGGCAATATCTCACTCCGACCCCTGCTCCTAGGTGGGGCTTGGGAGTCACCTAACTGGAATGGATATGAGCAAGCACTCGAAGAAGAAAAGACGGTTACTCACCGTTGTAACTGTTGTTCTTCGAGATGTGTTGCTCATATCCATTCCAAACCCGCCCCCCTTCCCCACTGTCGGAGTAGCCGGCAAGAAGGAACTGAGGGGGCGCTGGGTCGGCTGGGGTATATATCCAGCGCCATGAAGGCGCCACTCCAGGGGGCTCCACAGCCGACCCACCGGGGGTTGCTAGCGTAAAAATCTTCCGACGATCGTGCACGCGGCGCGCGCACACCTAACTGGAATGGATATGAGCAACACATCTCGAAGAACAACAGTTACAACGGTGAGTAACCGTGTTTTCTATACAATCCAAAAAACCCTTTACTAATTAAAGTATCTCAGTATTTTATTTTCAAAAATGGCACTTGCTATTTAGAAACTTGAAGTAAGACAGCAAATAAAAACTGCATTGTTAGGGTCTAATGACAAGTTAGAGCAAGTATGAGACTTATTGTATATTGCCTGGTGTTCTTGTTTGTTCCCTTACTTATTGCACAGTACAAATTGTTTTCAGCTTGCAGCTGTTTTATACAGCTTGATCCACGTGGCTGCCAGAAACACTTAAAGCTCCGCCTGTTTGTAGCAGGAGATTGTTTGGAAAAAAAATTTTCTTTCTCACTTATTTGAAAGGCTGGAATACACTAAATTATTAATCAGAATCTCCTTTGTGGTCCATTCATCTGCATGGATGAATTTTTTGGTTACAAGACATGACAGTTGCTTTGGGAAATGACAGTTGCTTCGGACAATGCAACATTACACTGTGATGGCTGAGTGATGGGAAAACACGAGGAGGAGAATTTCGGACCCCTTTCCCATTTTAGAGGGGAAGAGCATGATTCCTGAATCACCTCCTGAATCCCGTGTGTCACTGAAATGCCTGGTACAGAAATGTCAGCAAAGTTCTGTTTCTTTCACTGGTATAAGTACTTCTGCTCTGTCATTTTAAACATTACCGTATATACTCGATCATAAGCCGGTTCATTTATAAACCGACCCCCTCCCCCCCCCCAAGATGGATAAGTAAAAATGGAAACTTTTTATGACGCATTCATAAGCCGACCCTATAATTCAGGGGTCGGCAAACTTTGGCTCCCGGGCCATCAGGATAAGCCGCTGGCGGGCCGAGATGGTTTGTTTACCTCGAGCGTCCACAGGCACGGAAGTAAACCTAAGTAAACAAAATGTCCCGGCCCGCCAGTGGCTTACCCTGATGGGCCAGGACAGCAACTGGTGGGGATATTTTTTGGGGGGGGGGGAAGGGTTTGGGGGTCAGGGGAGTAACCCCTGTGACCACCTCCCACATGACCCCACCCCTAGCCCGGGACCCCCACACTCTCCCCATCCCATCCCATCCCTTCCCACCTTAGCTGGGGTGGGCCAGGGGAGGATGTCTCTGGCCTGGTCGGAGCTGCTCCGGCAGGCTGGGCGGCGCGGCCACAGCCTGCTCTGGCAGGCCGGGCAGCGCAGCGCGGCCACAGCCTGCCAGCCCCGGAGCTGCAGCTGCTTTGGAGGCTGGAGGGAGAGCAGGGTGGCCAGAAGTGGAAAGACTCTGGCCCCGCCTCTTCCCTTCTGTCTCTGCTGCCTCTCCTTGCCCCCCTCTTGGGGGGAGGGGCTGTGTCCCACCTCTCCCTCCCTATACCCGTTCATAAGCCGACCCCCTTCTCTGATGCTTCCCTTTTTTACTAAAAAAATTCGGCTTATGAACGAGTATATATGGTACTTTATTGAAATGTTAAGTGCTTGGTGCAATTCTTTATTAGGGAATTTTTAACCAAGGCGCTTATGCAGAATTCAAGGCTAAACCTACAGCCTGGTTTGGGAAGGCTTGTTAATATAAGGAATAAACCAATACTGGAAAAATCAACCCAGTGTGCTAGTTAACCATAGAATGTTAAGGAATTTTTTTCTGCTTTAATGAAAAGGCTAATTTCTTTAATACCTTTACTCTCCATTCCCCTCATGAAAGTCCAAAATTTAGAGAAGACAGAAAATTAAGAACCAGGGCTGAGTGAATCTCTGACATGATGGTTTGGTGCTTTCAATTGCCTGAAAAGCCTCATTCATATGCAGTCGTAGGTACAGACTAAATTTTGTGAAGTAATGTCTGTCCCGATGTAAGAGAAACAGTTTAGGTTCTGCCACCATTTGTCTCTCCCCCCCCCCCACCCCTCCCGCAGCTAGATGATGTGATTTAAATTATTTTTAAAGCTTGAAAAGATCTAATTGATATTTTTTAAACTTAATCCTCCGATCAGGAAAACTCTACATACTTTTTTCACCTGTTTGGGTGGATAGACCAGTTGTCTGGGGTCACAAACATTAATAGTTCAGGAATGTAACTAGATTATTGTATCAGTAGAGTAGGATTCAAGTGAAAAATCCTTGTTCCAATAAAGGGTCACTTTCATGTTAAAAATCATAATTATGAAAACAAATTTCATTATACGTTACAAACAAAATCTTAAAACTTTTCAAGGTGAAGTGGTCGGTTAACACCTCTCCAGGCATAGGGGGGAAAGATGGGGAGGAAGAACTGGAGGGGGGGGTAAATGGGTTATAGATAGTTGGCTTATTACAACAATCTATAACCCGCTTAACTCTCCTCCCAGCTTTTTTCTCCCTCTTACTCCCTGATGACTGGAGAGGTATTAATGGGTCTCTTCACTTGAATGGTCCCTTGATATATATGTTAACTACTTACGCTAAACAATCTGTTTCACCTTGTATTTAGCTATGACATTCTGAGTACATTTCCCAGACCCGAAGAAGAGCTCGGTGTAAGCTTGAAAGCTTGTCTGTCTCACCAATAGAAGTGGGTCCAATAAAAGATATTATCTCACCCACCTTGTGTCGCTAATGTCCTGGGACCAACGCAATTACTACACTGCATAAAACTTTTTAATAACTTTTAAAAGTTGAATTTCTTTCATTGTTTATTAGTTACTTCATATTTCTCTCCACCTGAACAATGAAAATAGATAGTCAATTGCATTCTAGTTTCATGTTCTTATGCCCTCATGCAGTGCTGCAATGTTGCAGTTGCAAGCACTGCAGGTGAATGTTTACCTGCTGGAAAAATTTGTGTCCAATATTTTAAAATGTATGGAAATATTGCTATTAGTCTTAAGCTTTTACAGAAAAAAAAATGGTATTAAACAGTAAAGTTGACCTGATAAACGTCCCTTTTAAGATTCTGACCTCATGGCAGCTCCAACTGTTTGTTTGTCAAGATGAGATTAATGCATAGGTAGGTAGCTTTACATTTTTCCTTTTGTATTTTTAAATTCTGATAGTTTTGCTTGCTATCAGAAGCAGTTTTTGTTGAAATAAGATTTCTTCATCTCAACATTGCTGTGGAGAGAGTCCTGTGTGACACAACTGGAATTTTCCAACTCTGTCCAATGATCCAGTTAACCACATGTCTATAACCCACTGAAACCTCCTTACTGGCATTTACTGGTTTTGATGTAATGTTTTGTGTTTAAAGTTGAGTCAATTTTCTGTATTAAATAATTCAATGCGACCAATGCTGAAAAGTATAATTTTAGCTTAAGTGAATCGGCAAATTGAGCATCTGACATGAAGATGGAAAATGGGAATGTTGGATTTGAAAAAGGAAGCCATAGTCATTTGTCTTATTAATCTACTTCAATCATACTGATGACTTTGCATTTGTATTAAAATATTGTATGCCATTTCCTAGTTTAATGAGGAGAAAGGGATTTCAGAGTTTCTTCTATAGTGCGCCTTAAGGACTTCATCCTACCACAGCTGTAGTTTTTCCATTCATTAGACTTGGTGTTTCGGTGGAGGTAGTGTTAGAATGAATAAACACTGCTGCTTATTCTAGCAATAGATAAAAGATAAGAGAAAATTGTTACCTGTGCTGACTGTTACAGCAGTGGCATTATTTATTAAAAAGTTAAGTAAAACCATTGGGAAGATTTTTTCTTAGTATATTTTATTCATCTTCAAGTTTCCTTTTCTTCATTTCATCCCATTACTTCTATTTTAAATCCCTCATGTGGCATTCTAAATAATTCCTCTTTCTCCATGTTTTGCACACACTTCAACTATTCATAGTCTGTTGCGTCTTCCCTTAGTTATAAATTAGCCTAGCTATACATATTTAGCTCTTCTACATTTCCTATTAACTCAGTTCCTCCTGCTCCCTACTTATTTTTGTTGCTGTTTTCTGAACTCACTCCAGTGTTTGGTAATGAAGTGTTCTGAACTGAACCCAGCATTCCAGATAACATCACAACAAAGCCATATAATATAATGCGTATATACAAGGAGCCCAAAATTGCATTGGCTCTTTTGGTGTTAAGTCTCCTGACAAAACTCATGTCTAATTTGCTGTTCAGTATCATCCTTAAGCCTATTTCTGTATTACTACTTTCCAGGTTTCTCCTACCATTTGTATACTTGCATTATTATTCCCCTGACACTTGCATTTTTTTAGAGCTGAATCCCAATTTTATTTTCTACTACCTTCTTGTCCTCTAGATTTCGTTGTATTTTTTGTCCTCACACCACTTCCAACTTTTATATCTATGGTCATTTTTAACGTCCTTTAGTATGGAATATGATCAGGCCTAACAACAGTGGCTGAAGTACTCAGCTACCTTCCATTTCCCAAATCCAGTACTTTGCTGTCATTACCCTTATTGTTCATGGTCCTTCACCTTTATTAGATTGCTTATATCCCATTAGATTGTGAGATTTTGACACAGCACTATATTAAATGCTTGAATACAAGCCTACTATATTGCCTCAATCATGTTACTTGCATCCACTTTTTGTATTCCTGTTCTAAAAAGGAAAAAATAAAAAAGCAATTGTAAAATTGAGAAGGATTCTGGGTCAAACATTGTACTAGTCTTCTGGATGGAAAATGCTCGTGTGCTGTTCCATGCCCTTCCTGCCAACACACCTCCTGGAGAATTGTTTCTATACTATCTTACTTAGAAATGAAGCCTGCTCGAAAAGTCAGAGAAAATGGCAGCCTTGTATTTAATGGACATATAAGGTATTTTAAAATCTTTGTCTAAATTTGAGCAGCACAGGCAATCTTAAATCTGGCATTTCCTGTTGAGGTTTTGGGGGAGGGATGGTAATATAGGGTTTTTCTGGATGTCATAAACAGAGAAATGAATGTAAACACAGTTCAACAGAATTCTTCCAGGTTTAGCCAGTCATAGGATTTGTAACTCAGGTCAGATCCTGTCTTCCTCAGATCCAAGATTCTTCTTGGTAGAGGGGTTACTTTCATATCTCTCATATCCACTATGAAGTTTTAATGAGCCACACTTGGAGTAGTGAGTTGGCAAGACTCCTATTTCTTTCAGCAGGATGGACTTAGTTAAAAGAGTGGGTTCATAGGACAACTATGCCAGCTTCTTACACTGTGCTGCTATGAACACCTTACAGTGTGAAAACTGGAAGATTTTAAATCTCATTCACTTCTCACCCCATATGTATGTATATTTGGGTTTTTTTTGTTTTGTTTTTTTACTTAACATTTGCACTTCACTCAGTTTGGGTATCGGAACTTGTCTGGTTTCTTTATAATCAGTTTCATTTTTTTTAGTTCTCCCAAATACAATGAATAGACTAATGTGAGTTTCTGACACTGCAGTGGGAGTGAGTATTTAAATCCCAAAGCCCATGTTTACATTGATGCTAAAATATTCATGAAGGATTTTCTATTAATAGTTTTGCATAACCTGAATGTTGAACCTGAACTCCTTGACATAGATTCTTTAAGGGTCAACTAAAAAGTCCACCAACTCTCTGGGATATGACATGATAGATATCCTGAATGTTGGTAGTGCACATACTTGTCTGTGATCAGACATGAGAGAAACAGACATGGATTCTAAATTCAAAACCAGAAAACAGTAAAGTGGTAAATTGTATATAGTGTAATTGAAAGACATTTCCTATTAGTTCATATGTTGCATAGTAGAACAGTCACCTTACCTTGAAAGTAACGTAGAGCAGAAAGTGTTAATTTGCTTCATATGGTGCCTCATAGCTTACCAACAGCAATATTTTTGTAATCTATAAACTTTTATGTATAAAATAGCATATGTGACTATTGGTTGACTTGGATTTGAGTAAATTCTTTCAGGTATACTCTAGTAATGTTGGTGAGCTGCCCACTTGTTTTTGAGTGTGGTGTTATTTTGTTCAGCAAGTTCATGGCAGTATTGGCCCTTCTTCTCACAAAAGATTCATTCTGCAATATTTGTGTGTGAGCAGATTTCACAATGAGAATGCTGGGGCATGCATTCATGTCTGCCAATTTCCCTGAATACAGCAGTTCAAAGGGATTTTATGATAACCTTTGTCATACATTCATGAATGTTTGTTCATGTCAGTAGGGGTATTTGAAACTGACAGTCATTGTACAATAGCAAGAGTCAACCACAGACTTGTTTGAGATACAGCAACGGTGTTATGTCTTGAATAAAAGTGCAGTTTTACATACCATTTTGTCTGTAGAGTTGAAACCAGCATATCAGTCGTTAACAATTCAAGGACAAGAAAAACACATTCATAGCAATGTGAAATTTGCTTTTACTATACCAAACATTGTTCAGCATGCTATCTAAGCTGAATTTATGTAGTACAGTTAGTTTTCTGAAGCAAGCACAATACACCGAATCAACTTCAGATTAATTTCTGGATCGATTGTACTACATCGAATTTTAGTTTCTGATGGCTCTCTTGTGTTCCAAGGCTTGACTCTCCCCTTGTTTGTAAACACATGTTCATAAGCCATCTTTCAAAGATATGTGTTGATATGCTCAGTGTACTAGAGAATTAGTTCAAGTCCTTGAAGGGATGTGCACAGGATTTTTTAAAAACTGATGTTATGCCCTGTTTTGCTTCTGTATGACATATAAAGAAGGTCTGAAAAGGTGGTTTATTTTGCTTTAGGTTTTTGTTTTGTTTTTACTGCTGCTTTTTCTCCCCCACTGCAACTTGAGACCATTACTCCTTGTTCTGTCATCTGCTACCACTGAGAACAGTCTAGATTCATCCTCCTTGGAACCCCCTTTCAGGTAGTTGAAAGCAGCTATCAAATCTCCCCTCATTCTTCTCTTCTGCAGACTAAACAATCCCAGTTCCCTCAGCGTCTCCTCATAAGTTGTGTGTTCCAGCCCCCTAATAATTTTTGTTGCCCTCCACTGGACTCTTTCCAATTTTTCCACATCCTTCTTGTAGTGTGGGGCCCAAAACTGGACACAGTACTGTGGGGGAGGTTTAGGTTGGATATTAGGAAAAACTTTTTCACTAGGAGGGTGGTGAAGCACTGGAATGGGTTACCTAGGGAGGTGGTGGAATCTCCTTCCTTAGAGGTTTTTAAGGTCAGGCTTGACAAAGCCCTGGCTGCGATGATTTAGTTGGGAATTGGTCCTGCTTTGAGCAGAGGGTTGGACTAGATGACCTCCTGAGGTCCCTTCCAACCCTGATATTCTATGATTCTATGAAAAAATATCAGAAAAGTGTCAAGTGTGGTGTCTCCTAGTTTTGCGGAGGATCTCAGTGAAATGTTAAGGGTATTTATTGTGAGCTCTCAGTCCTTTATTGAAGGTTGTATTGCATCTATAAAAAAAAGTCTTATCCAAAATATTAGGCAGTGAAATAATAGGTATTACCAAAACCAGAGTTTTAAACAGTCATACTAAAAATCCCTTGCCATCTCAATTGCTCAACTTTTAATCTCCCCTGTGACGTTATTTAATTAATTCTCTAGGTCTTCTCCAGTAGAGTTTTCCACGGCAGACCTGAATTTTTAATGTAAAAACACAACTAAATTTGGTTTAGTCTTGTTTAACCCTTTCAGACCTGTATGGGTGGGTGTATAAAATTTAAAAAGGCATAAGGCCACTGTTTTTCCCCCTACCTCTTTGGAGGTCACCTTTAAGATCAGCCTTGCAAAATTCGGTTTGCTCATGATGAGTAGGTTTGGTTTGGGGTGAGGGGTTAATGGGGGGGGAAATACCTTTAGTTTATTCATTAAAGTTAACGGACTCAGGGCAGGTCTACACTTAAAATGCTGCATTGGTGCCACTGCGCTGCTTAAATTAAGATGGTCCTATGCCAACAGGAAAGTTCACCCATCAGCTTAATTAATCCACCTGCATGAGAGGCAGTAGCTACATTGATGGGAGAAGCTCTCCTGCCGACATAGTGCTGTCTACACCAGGGGTTAGGTCAGAATAACTACGTAACTCAGGGATGTGTATTTTTCACATCCATGAGCAATGTAGTTATGCCAATATAAGTCTGTAGTACAGACCTGGCCTCAGACTCTAGAGATATAGGCAAGAAATTCTAAAGCCAAGGACTCTTAACCCAAGAACACCTTGCCGGATATTCAGTTTGTAGTTTTTTGAGAGCACCCTAACTCATCTCAGATGCTGTGCTAGCACTTAATGAGGTGGTCTCTCAGGTAGCTAGAGCTTAAATATTTCATCTGTCTCAAGTCTTCATTTTCTTGTTCTGAAATTCTATGACATACCCTTGGAAAAGGGCAAAGTGAGATTCTCTTCTCCCTCAGCCTCCAAAAAGTCAGCTCATATTATTCTTGACCATAGCTCTACAACTGTCCCTTCAAAAATGGATTGGAAGAGGAAATCTTCAACCATATTGCAAACTGTGATCATATAAGTAACTCCCTACTTAATTCACAATATTGCAAAAATTGCAGATCCTGCAATATTAGGCTTCCACTGCAGTTTTGACAGTGGGAGCCCCGCCATGTGCGGGGCTGACAGCAGCAGCCCCCGGTGTCAGCCCCAGACTCCCACTCTCAGCCCCACGCAACTGACAGCAGAAAGTCACAAAATGGACCTTATTACCGCAAACAAGGTCCATTATTACTTTTCCGCGATTTTTCATAGCTTGTCCGCAACTCAGCTGCAGTGGTGACTTCTAGTGATTAGGGCTCAGAGGCCTGGGTTCATCTCCAGCTCCGCTGCTGGTGTACTTGGGTGATCTTGTGCAAATCATTTCCCACCCTGTCCCTCAGTTTCCCCATCGATTAAATGGGGATAATGATACTGCCCTCCTTTTGTAAAAGGCTTTGTGGTCTAAAGATGAAAAGTGCTATCTAAGAGGTGGCAATTATTATTTTATTGTTGTTATTATCAAGGGGAGAAGTTGCCACCTTGTGACAAAATGCACAAAAATGTGATTTGCAAGTCTCATTTCACATGCAGAGAAGATGTGGAGCAAAGAAGAAGGGAGATGCAGAAGCAGTAGAAGTAAGAGTCAAATTAGAATTGCCAGGTAAATGTGTGGCTTTCTTTTTTGGTGAATGGGTTCAGATTTTGAGACCTTTTGGTATGTGTGAGATGTACTTCCATGTGAACCCTTCCTTAAAAGGTTTAAGAAGACATAATTGTATATGCACTTTCTGTTCAGGAATTACAGGTGGATCAGGACAGAATTTCAAAATGATTAAATAGAACATCTGAGATACTTAAAGTAATATTAAAAATAAGGAAAAATGAAAAAGGTGCAACTTAACTTTGTATTTGAGAAGTTATAAATATTGTATCTCACTTTAGAGCACATCCTGGAACTTTCATTGCATGTAATATATCGCTTCTCGGCCTTATGGCTAAGATGTGAAAAAATTATCTAAGTTATATAACATTTTGATACATACTATTTTAATGTTCTCTCTTTTCCTTTTTCATACTACTTCCATTTTTCACCTTTGTGTACAGAGATGCTGCAGTGATACCTCTGTGCACTTCTGTTGTCTCTATATCTCCATGGTAGTTGTGATCTTGAAATTGTTCTGCATTAACAACTTTCAGTGCTTCAGTGAATGGTAATTTTGTATTTCAGAAAAAAATATAGGATTGGTAGTAATTTTCATGTGTTCTAAAACCTTTACAGGGTAAAACATCCTGGAATCTTTCCTTTATTTAAAAAATAGTTCTGTAACAAATATTTTCCCTTACTCTCTAAGACACCATCTGATGTGGTTTCTTTATTTCCAGAATCAATATTTTTTAGCCTGTAAAAGGCCTTATGTCTTAAGGACTTTAAAACAAAGGTTTTTAAAACAGATGATAAACTGCAGTTGCCACATTAAAAAACCTAAGAAACTAAAAGGGGAGGATCTCCCAGATGGTTCTAATAAAACAAGGAAAACAGCAACGGAGTTATGGGGGAGAGAATTGAAATTCAAGTCACAGTGCAAGGTTTGGTTTCATACAAGGAAGGAAAAAGTTACACATGAGCCTTATTGTGTTCTTCAAATCATTCCTTTCAAATTTTCCTATTGTCATTTTGCTGCTGTTTTTTCATGTCCATCACCTTACCTGAAGCGTTATACCATTCAGCCAGAGCTTCCATTCCAAGGATTGTGACAGTCACCCAGAAGATTTATAAAAGTCTGAAACACTACTTAAAAATCCATCTTTTCAGCAACTCTTTGCATAAAAGCTTTGCTTTATCATCAAGGCCAGCTCCAGGGTTTTGGCCGCCCCAAGCAGCCAAAAAAAAAAAAAAAAAAAAAAAAAAAAAAAAGCCGCAATCGCGATTGCAATCTGCGGCGGCAATTCGGCGGAAGGTCCTTCGCTCTGAGCGGGAGTGAGGGACCGTCCGCCGAATAGCTGGACCTGCCGCCCCTTTCCAGAGTGGCCGCCCCAAGCACCTGCTTGCCAGGCTGGTGCCTGGAGCCGGCCCTGTTTATCATCATGGCAAAGAAC
Source organism: Terrapene triunguis (assembly GCF_002925995.2). Lineage (NCBI taxonomy): Eukaryota > Metazoa > Chordata > Testudines > Emydidae > Terrapene > Terrapene triunguis. Next base: position 15,806,251 of record NW_020664418.1, read on the forward strand.
AGTACGAAGAAATCCAGGGAACTTCTAACACTGTAGGCGCTCCTATTCTTTTCTCCTGTCTTCCCCCGCCAAAGAGAGTGCACTTGTTTGTTCATTTTACTAAGCATTTTTTTGGTCCAGTTGAAACAAAATTTGAAAGCTAGTTTCCCAGTAACCACCAAACTCCTAGCATAGATGTATTTTCATCATCAGTATTGAAATATGGAAATGATTATACAGCATAGTTCACCAATAAGGATCATATCTCATGCCTCTATTTCAGGGGTTCTCAAACTTCATTGCACCACGACCCCCTTCTGACAACAAAAATTACTGCACGACCGCAGGAGTGGGGACCTGACCCAGCCTGAACCCCACTGCCCCAGGCGGGTGGGCCAAAGCCCGAGCCCCGTCACCCAGGGTTGAAGCCTTTGGGCTTCAGCCCCAGGCGCTGGGCTCGGGCTTTGGCTTCGGACGTGGGGCTCAGGCTTCGGCCCTGGGCCCCAGCAAGTCTAACGCCAGCCCTAGGGACTCCATTACAATGGGGTTGCGACCAACTTTGGGGTCCCAACCCACAGTTTGAGAACTGCTGCTCTACTTTATTCAACAAGCCTTTCTTATAATGTATATAGGGATGTTTTGTTAATTGAGTGTTTAATTATTACACATTTCCTAGTCAAAATTCAAGGCTAACATAAGTATTGATTTCAGTGGCTCATACCAAGACACTTTGGTTATTTAGTTGAAGCATTTTTAATGTGAGATAAGTGGCTGAAGAGCAGCCTGACTTCCAGATGAGTTACTGCAGTGATTCTCAACCTACTTACAATTGTGGGCTGCATATGCAGCCCACAGTATGTTATGTGGGCCACATCCAATACTACCTGTATGGTCCTGAGGATGTCACATGGGCCGCAGCTGTGTGCTGATTGAAATAATGTAGTCTAGATATCTGATTATAATACCAGGACTGGGTTGAGAGAGGGATGCCATCAAAGAAGAAAAAAGAATTAACAGTTAATATTCTCATTCACCAGTCATCTAATATTAATATTGGTCTAATTTATTAGTTTATTTGATGATTATCAATAGTACTATAAAATTATCTCTGAACAAGTAGTAAAGTGCAGAAGGAAGGAAAAGCTGTGATAAGGCTAATGTTGGTTTTGTAGTAGGAAACTTTTGTAGTAGGTTTTGGAGACAAGTAAATATTCTTTTTTATGTGCATTTTCACTTTTCTCCTCAAACTAAAGTTTGGTTAAATATTCTCTTGAATTAAAGATTGCAACTGTCATGGAACCCCAAATGACCTTAAAGCTGAGGTAGGTATAAATGTCAAGGTTTGTGGTTGTTGTGGCCAGTAAATGCATTTTGCATAAATAAATTATTTGGGCGGGGGGGAACCACTCAAAAAGCTCTTAAGCTTTCTTCCAAACTGAGCAACCAGTTTTCTCAGTCGATCACTTTCATCAGGGAGGAAAGAAAGTTGTTCTGAAAGTACCTACAAATTCTTGATCTAAATGGCAGACCTTCTGGACATTTTCTTCTTCTAGAGTCAAAGAATCTTCTAAATTTGTAGTACAGAAGTCAGCACAACTTCCTTCAACAGCTCAGGCAACAACAGGTAATATAATTTTGCCATATTAGGAATCCTTAAGCCTAAGGAGGACATTAGACATTTTCTTTTCTCCTTCTGGACCAGTTCTACCTCCAACAGTATCACTCTACATTTCATACAAAAAAGGGGATGCCTTATAGGATTTCAAGTATTTTTTTTCATTCTTTCCTTTATCTTCCAGCAGTGAATTTACATTAAAAATTTATGCATCTTGAAATAGGAGCTAAAATTCCAGTTTTACTCTCTGAGCTACACCTATTTGTTTCCCCCTTCCTTCCTCCTTTGAGTCCAGACTCCCTGTGCTGGACTGTTAAAACACTGCACTCTGACCACCAGGAGAAGACTTCTGAAAGTGAAACTATATAAACTAGAAGAACAAGATGGCTAGAAGAATTGCCTGTTAGATCCTAATTCATTTCAGAGGGGTTTCGGTTCTGTGATGTCATAAGAACCTAAAGAAGAGCTGGTTTTGGACTGAAATGGGATGTAGGATAGGAAAGTAATTTAAGAAGGAAATCCAGAACCAAGTCTAACAGTAGATTTTTTTTTTTTTTTTTTTTTTAAGTAAACCTGTAAGTAGGTAGAAGGCACCAAAGAAGGCAGGGTCTCCAAACAACTACAGGGCAGGGAGGGGAAAAAATCCACACTTTATTTATTTTTAGACAAGAGGGGAGGTTGAGTCAGTACCTCTGAAAATGACAAATATTTTTTCTTGTAATTTTGCCAGTGATTAGAAAGTGGCATTTTAAAAAAACATCATTTTAACAGCAGAAAACTGGCCAGTCATTCAGCTATTTATTATGCTTAGTACTATTGTTCCACTGCTTACCTTGTCTCCCCCCCCCCCCCATTTGTTTGTTTTATCCACCTGTTATATCTTGTCACTTGTATAGATTACCTGTTTGGGGCAGGCACTGTCTTTCTTTCTTTATAGTGTGTGTACATGTACACTGTCTAATGCAGGGATGGGCAAACTTTTTGGCCTGAGGGCCACATCTGGGTATGGAAATTGTATGGCGGGCCATAAATGCTCATGAAATTGGGGGTTGGGGTGCGGGAGGGTGTGAGGTCTCCGGCTGGGGGTGTGGGCTCTGGGGTAGGGCCAGAAATGAGGAGTTCAGGGTGCAGGAGGGAACTCCAGGCTGGGGCAGAGGATTGGGATGCGGGGGTGAGGAGGTGAGGCCTCTGGCTGGGGGTGCAGGCTCTTGGGTGGGGCTGGGTATGAGGGGTTGGGGTGCAGGAGTGTGCTCCGGGCTGGAACTGAGGGTTTCGGATGGTGGGAGAGGGATCAGGGCTGGGGCAGGGGGTTGTGGCGCGGGAGGGGGTTGGGGTGCAGGCTCTGGCCGGCGCTTACTTCAAGCAGCTCCTGAAAACAGCAGCATGTTCCCCCTCCAGCTGCTACGCGGAGGCGCGGCCAGGCGGCTCTGTACGTTGTCCTGTCCCCAGGTACCGCCCCTGCAGCTTCCACTGACATCAGTTCCCAGCCAATGGGAGCTGTGGGGGCGGACTTGGGGCAGGGGCAGCATGCGGAGCTCCCTGGCTGCCCCTACGTGTAGGAGCCAGAGGGGGGGGACATGCCACTGCTTCCAGGAGCCGCATGGAGCTACAGCACTCGCAGAGCAGGAAAAGCCCCAGACCCCACTCCCTGGCTGGATCGCCGGAGCAGGGCAAACCCCGGGCCCCGCTACCCGGCAGGAGCTTGAGGGCTGGATTAAAACATCCCAAGGGCTGGTTGCGGCCCCCGGATCGTAGTTTGCTCACCCCTGGCCTAGTGCAATAGTGAGAGACAAGCTTTTCTAATACCTCCACTGTTTATAGCCGTCCTGTGAAATTTGGCAGGGGAAAAGATTTTGGGCTAGGAGAGTGCCTTTTCTTTATCCTATGAAATTCAATTCAGATTTTGTTGAGATATAAGCTGTTGAAAATTGCTATTTCCTGTCTCTTGCTTGTATGGCTCAGGGAAAATCTGGCATTATGCCAAAATAACTGAACATGAATATTCTAAGATTGGGTCCATGCCATTGCAGTAGCTGCAGCAGATACTGCCCTGGGAGCACTTGGGAGCTGCTAGAGAAGCTGTATAAAGTTGAGGGGACAGCACCAGACACGCTTTCCCGAACAAGCCATGGCCTCACTTATGTGTCTGTATTATGATAGGTTTTTTTAAATTAAGTTATCACATACTGCTTTTTCCAGAGAACCTTTGCCTCATTCACTGAATAGGGTAGACACACATTGGGGCAGAACTACAGTTGCACAGGCAACTTTAAATCGGAAATTTCCTAATGTTCAGGTGTTTGACTTTGCAACTAAATAACATTCTTTTAACATAGCGTTTTATGTAATATTAGCAAAATCTGATACATTAAATAATGCAAATGTTGACATAGCCTTAATAACACAGAATATCGGATTATATTATCTCTAAGTGAAGTGTAGTTTAGTGTAGTGTAGTTCCTCTGAAAAGTACTTTAGAGCAACATCCTATGCACAATTCCATTGTATTGTATGAATTATTCACAGTTCAGTAAAAGCTCAATTATAATCACCCATCAACATTAACAGGAAAAGGATGATATCCATTTTCTAATGGACTGTGTTTTAGTTTTTTTCCCTCCCTCCACTGTCAGCAGTCATGTCTCACGTGGTTACTTTAGAAGTATAGTATCCTTGTTAGTAATCCTGTAATGAGGTACCCTTTATTCAGTATGTATTGGCAGTGCAGCTAACGTGCCAAGGTTGGCAGTAACTAGAGAATGGGGAATGTTTTGCAGAAATGGCTTGTGACGAATTTGTTTAGCATTCCCTGTTATCACTTAGTTTTATGGAACAGTTTGTGTATGTCTGGATGTCACATGACAGTTCTTTCACATTCAGCTGCTACTCACTGCAGCCTCTGCTTCATTTTTCACATGACTAGGGACAGAGAGGGAATACACATGTTGGTCTTTTAACTTGTTCTTAATGTATTCCATCTGTATAACTGTCTACTAACTCCAGTACCAACCATAGGAAAGGAGGATTTAATCTGTCTAATCAGTGACATTAAGATGTGAATTAATCTAAGGTATTTGAATGCATTTGGTTTTTATTTTTTATTGTAATAAGTAAATACAAAATGATCAGTGCTGTAGTACTTTTTTCTGTTTTGAATAATGCATGTGTATTATAGTCAGGATTACAACAGTTCCCTAATGTCATCTCCTTAGCACTAATGGATACAGTCACAATTTTTTATATGTGATATTGTGCTTGGTTTGGAGAACCAAAGATCCTCTATGGCATCTTGGGACTGCTTGGGCCAAAGAGTTAACCTGTAATGCCAGGTGAACTGGCTATCTGCAAATTCTTTTTGAGAAACGGGAATTCCTGGATAGTGTAGAGCTGGCGTTGTGCTCCATGCCACCCCCTTCTGACCCACAGTGTGTGGAGGGCATTCCTAGGAGAAAGGGGACATGGCTAGGGAGTCTCTTTACCTTAGTAATCTCCAACTGCCAGAATGGATGGGCACTTGGATGTAACTTAGAGCAGTCCTTGCCAACCCAAGGATTGTGGGAATGTAAAGGTGACTCATGGTATGTTTACCCTCTCACCCCACCACCTTCAGTCTTGAGCTGAATGCAACTAAGCCAGGCACAGGTTTGTTCCCCCTTCCCCCAGTCCATCTTTCTCCAAATGACGCATGTGCAGCCATGCTGTTTAAACCAACAAACTTTACTCCTTTTTAGTAATGACCCCCCCCCCTCGTTTCCTTTTCCCCATCCTCTCCATTAACATATACACGTCACGTCACCTCTCACTTCCTTTTTCCCATTTGCAAGGGGTCAGAGATGCCTTCTGGTCCATGGCATGGGTTCATAAGTCTTGGGGTTCCAGTTCTTTTCTCAACAAATTCCTGTTGACTGTCTTTCCATTGTATCCTTGGTCTTCTATGTCCTTTCTTGCTGTCCTCTTCATCCCATGCTTTCTTTGGTGGTTCTTCTCACAGCAAAGAAATATGTGTGTGTGACTTTGCACTCTATATGATTTTATGAAAATATGCTAATGAGGGTGAATATAATGTAACTGGGATATGCTTCATGCAAAAGGTCTCTTGCAAGGTATCATTACAAAGCTTATAATCTGAGTGTGGTCATCCTAATTGTATAAATGCATCATTCTTGTATCTGAAACTAGAAATATGAAATATAACTCTGAGGGCCTATTGTAATTATGCAAAGTGTGGGCCATTAATGGTGGTTTGGAATCTTGATTCATAGATTCTTAGATTCTAGGACTGGAAGGGACCTCGAGAGGTCATCGAGTCCAGTCCCCTGCCCGCATGGCAGGACCAAATACTGTCTAGACCATCCCTGATAGACATTTATCTAACCTACTCTTAAATATCTCCAGAGATGGAGATTCCACAACCTCCCTAGGCAATTTATTCCAGTGTTTAACCACCCTGACAGTTAGGAACTTTTTCCTAATGTCCAACCTAGACCTCCCTTGCTGCAGTTTAAGCCCATTGCTTCTTGTTCTATCCTCAGAGGCTAAGGTGAACAAGTTTTCTCCCTCCTCCTTATGACACCCTTTTAGATACCTGAAAACTGCTATCATGTCCCCTCTCAGTCTTCTCTTTTCCAAACTAAACAAACCCAATTCTTTCAGCCTTGCTTCATAGGTCATGTTCTCAAGACCTTTAATCATTCTTGTTGCTCTTCTCTGGACCCTTTCCAATTTCTCCACATCTTTCTTGAAATGCGGTGCCCAGAACTGGACACAATACTCCAGCTGAGGCCTAACCAGAGCAGAGTAGAGCGGAAGAATGACTTCTCGTGTCTTGCTCACAACACACCTGTTAATACATCCCAGAATCACGTTTGCTTTTTTTGCAACAGCATCACACTGTTGACTCATATTTAGCTTGTGGTCCACTATAACCCCTAGATCCCTTTCTGCTGTACTCCTTCCTAGACAGTCTCTTCCCATTCTGTATGTGTGAAACTGATTTTTTCTTCCTAAGTGGAGCACTTTGCATTTGTCTTTGTTAAACTTCATCCTGTTTAACTCAGACCATTTCTCTGTCCTGGTTGATGGCTCCCATCAACCAGGACAATTGACTGTGGATGGCTCTGTTTGCTTGCAGGCCTTCCTGTGAGTCAGGCTGGGAGGAATGAAGGCTTGGAGTCTTACAGTGACATGTGATCATGTCATCTGAACTGGAATCCATCTTTAACCTGGTGCTTTTCCATTTAGAAGGAGGGGTGGGAACCCAGAGAGGGACATAGGATTCCCACCTTGTGCAAAGCTAGAGCAAGGGTCTGGAGTCCCAAGCTGGCAGGGAAAACGGGTTAGAAGTAGTCTCAGCACATCAGGTGGCAAGTCCCAAGGGGGTTTCTGTGATCCAACCCATCACAATGTGCTCTCCAGCCTATCACTGAGAGTGCCAAAAAGAACAGGAGTACTTGTGGCACCTTAGAGACTAACAAATTTATTTGAGCATAAGCTTTCGTGGGCTACAGCCCACTTCTTTGGATGCAAGTTCATTTCCCCCCTCATTTCTTCCATGCACACTTTGTGTACTCTCCACATGCCTGCCATTATCCTCAGTATATTATTTTCTACTACCTGTATCTTCTTTTCTTCCATCTCCATAAGAACCACTGGTTCCAAACCATAAAGCAGGCAAAGACAGACACACCCAACATACACTTTTCCATTCAGTTTATTACTTAATAGCTGGTCCCACAGTACTCCTGCCACCCTTTTCACTGCTGGGCATGCATATTGGGCTCTTCTTTTCAATTCTCCAAACCTCTTTTTGATGGCACTAAGTATACTTTTCAGCTACACAAATTCTTTGTTTTGATTCCGCTTTTCTCCTGAAACTTGAATCAGCAGAAACTCTTCCAGCTTCCCTACTTTCATAACTTCAGTTTACCTTCAAACCATGGTCCTCCAACACAGATGCCCACTCTGATACCATATTTACCAGTTCCTCTTGCTGTCAGCCAAAAGGGCCAGATTGTCAGCATACAGTAGTTTTCTCTGTCTCCACAGGCGTGGTTCTGCTCCTAGTTAATGTCATAACTAGGATGAAGAAGTAGAGACTGTACATTGCTAGTCTCCATCCCATCGTTGCCTCAAAACTCTCTGAAATTTCATGTATTGTTACTACCTTAGCTCTTGACCCTCGATACAGCTCCTCTGTAATCTCCACTTCTTGAAGTCCCCCTCCCATTCATCTCAATACTCAAAACACCACTCCCCTCGCACAAAGTCATATGCCTTCTCAAGATCTACAGAGCAGTTATGCCCTCCATTATCTTTCTTTCAAACTTCTGTCTCACTGCAAATATTGAGTCTATACTACACCTTTGCTTCCTAAAGCCATGTTGTTCTTGTCCTATGCTTTTCTCCACTTTGCACCTCTGCCTTGCCTCCAAAACTCTTTCAAGGACTTTGAGAGTTTGATTTAATGGGGTGATGCCTTGATAGGATAATGCAAATTATCCAAATGCTTACTCTTCCATAAAGGCACAATGAACCCCATTCTCGAGTCATCTGGTATCCTTGCTTGATCCCAGCAAACACATGGAGCTACTGGAGTAAGGTGGCTTCATAGATTACCAACTGCCTTGATCATATCAACAGTTATTTTCACCAGGTGCTTTACCATTCTTCATCGTATTCAATGCTACTTCTACCTTTTCTGTAGAGATCAATACCTTTTGAGCCCTAGGGGGGCACACACTCCACAGTTTGAAAACCTCTGGTATGCAGTCTGGGGGGAGGAGAGGCATAGGCGGGCGAGCAGTGACGCCAGGCGGCTCGGTCCAGCCTGCCACTGCTTGGGGAGGGAGCGCCACCTCAACTCCCGACTCACTCATTAAGTACACTAATTTAAATACCACTAACAACCAGTAAATCCAGAAGTTAGACTTATACATATTATTTATAATGGTAAGCCCCCTTCCCTCCCAAATATTGAAGTCACACTACAACTATGCTTCCACCATTTTCATACGTTCTCTTCTCAAAATACAGTCGACGTGTGCTTTACTTTTTCCTCTAGAGTCGGTCACCATGTGGGAATCTCTTTTCTTTCAACCACGTATTCACCACTGAAAACCCATTAAAGAAACACAACAACCCATTTCTCTCCTTCTATACTACTTTTACCAAAGTCAGATTTATCCACCACTCCTTTAGCTGGGCTCCCTTCACCAATTTGGCAGCTTACATCACCACTAACGAGGTCTTGTGCTTTAATAGGCTTGTCAAACGATTTTAAAAATTGCAATTAATTGCAAGATTTAAAAAAATAGTGCAATTAAACTGTACACAACACGGCAGTTTATATCAAGTGATCCATCCCCTGTCATCCAGTTCTAGTGTCTGGCAGTCAGAGGTATAGGGACACCCAGAGAATGGTATTATGTCCTTGACTATATTGGCAATCTTCCATGAACTTATCTAATTCTTTTTTGAACCCAGTTATGCTTTTGACCTTTACAACATCCCTGGGCAACAAGTTCCACAGGTTGGTTGTGCATAGTGTGAAGAAGTACTTCCTTATGTTTGTTTTAAACATGCTGCCTATTGAGTTCATTGGTTGACCCCTTGTTTATTTTATGTGAAGTGATAAACAACACTTGCTATTCACTTTCTCCACACCATTCATGATTTTATAGACATCTATCATATCCCCACTTACTCATCTCTTTTCCAAGCTGAACAGTCCCAGTCTTTTTAATCTTTCCTTTTATGGAAGCTGTTCCATACCCATAATCCTTTTTTGTTGCCCTTCTCTGTACTTTTTCCAATTATAATGTATCTTTTTTGAGATGGGGTGAACAGAACTCCATGCAGTATTCAAGGTGTGGGCATACCATGGATTTATATAATGGGGAATATGATATTTTCTTTTTATTATCTACCCCTTTCCTAATGGTTCCTAACATTTTGTTAACTTTTTTGGCTGCTGCTGCACACTGAGCAGATATTTTCAGAGATTTATCCACGATGACTCCAAGATCTCTTTCTTGAGTGGTAAAAGCTAATTTAGGCTCCATCATTTTGGATGTATAGTTGGGATTATGTTTTCCAATTTGCATCATTTTGCATTTATCAACATTCAGTTTCAATTGCCATTTTGTCACAGTCATCCAGTATTGTGAGATCCCTTTGTAACTCTTCACTGTCTGCTTTGGACTTAAATACCTTGAGTAGTTTTGTATCATCTGTGAATTTTGCCACATCACTGTTTATCCCTTTTTCCAGTTCATTTATGAATATGATGAACAGCTCTGGTCCCATTACAGATCCTTGGGGGATCCCGCTATTTACCTCTCTCCACTATGAAAACTGAACATTTATTCCTACCCTTTGTTTCCTATCTTTTAACCAGTTACTAATCCATGAGAGGACCTTCCCCTCTTATCCCATGACTGCTTACTTTGCTTAAGAGCCTTTGGTGAGGGACCTTGTCAAAAGCTTTTTCAAAGTCCAAGTACACTATCTCCACAGGATCACCCTTGTCCACATGTTTGTTGACACCTTTAAAGAATTCAAATAGATTGGTGAGGCATGATTTCCCTTTACAAAAGCTGTGTTGACTCTTCCCCAAGAAATCGTGTTCATCTGTGCATCTGATAATTCTGTGCTTTACTATATTCCAACCAGTTTGCCTGGTACTGAAGTCTAGATCTCGAGCCTCAGGTCTTCACCTCTTCCTTGGATAAAACAACAGAGGGTCCTGTGGCACCTTTAAGACTAACAGAAGTATTGGGAGCATAAGCTTTCGTGGGTAAGAACCTCACTTCTTCAGATGCAAGTAATGGAAATCTCCAGAGGCAGGTATAAATCAGTGTGGAGATAACGAGGTTAGTTCAATCAGGGAGGGTGAGGTGCTCTGCTAGCAGTAGAGGTGTGAACACCAAGGGAGGAGAAGCTGCTTCTGTAGTTGGATAGCCATTCACAGTCTTTGTTTAATCCTGATCTGATGGTGTCAAATTTGCAAATGAACTGGAGCTCAGCAGTTTCTCTTTGGAAAACCCACGAAAGCTTATGCTCCCAATACTTCTGTTAGTCTTAAAGGTGCCACAGGACCCTCTGTTGCTTTTTACAGATTCAGACTAACACGGCTACCCCTCTGATACTTGGATAAAACAAGCATTTCTCTGACTCTCAGACCAGATGCTGGGTGGTAGTTCCTTATGTATTAACTGTGATCACCTTAGCAGGTCTGACTTGGGCTCAGACCCTGCAGTTCTGTTCTCTCTGAGGCAATGACAGTGGTAATTAGTGACCCAGCAGCTTCCTCAAATGCTTTCACTCGTTTAGAACAAAAGCACTTCAGAGAAAGCATATCTTAAAAACAATAATACATACTACACACATCTAGTTCTTCAAGAGCGAGAGATGTCCCTGTGGGTGCTCCACTCCAGGTGTTGGTGCATCCCTGCGCCTTCGCTCTGAGATTTTTACAGCAGTACTTGCACCGGCCGCACACGCACAGAGCCTGCCCCCCAGCTCTGAGTGTACCTTAATAGTATGCGTGCGCGACCAGTCTCCTCAGTTCCTTCTCTACCGTTCCCGGCTTGAGACGGAGCTCAGCAGACTCATTAGACACTTTCTCTCCCTTTGTTCAGTTACCTTCCTAGTTAGTTAGTTTGTTACCAGTAGTATTTAGTTACTACTTTTCTATCTTTTTTTCTCTCTTACTTAAATAAATAAATAAATAATTTTTTCTTCATTCCTGTCAGCGGCAGCCGCTTCCGACATGCCTGGCTCCCCAGGCTTTAAGCGCTGCTCTATCTGCAGTGATGCCACCCCCTGTCAGATTACCATTCAAAATGCATAAAATGTTTGGGGGAGTCCCACATTCCCCAAAAATGTGCCCACTGCAGCAAGCTTAAATCTAGGGCACGGAAGGACAGGGAGCTGAGACTAAAACTGCTCCTCCTTCAAAAATCCTTAGGGTCAGCTTCAGACCCGGGTGCCGACTCCGGCTCCACTGCACCCCACAGCCCCCCTGCCTCAAAGAAGGACAAAAAAACTTCAAAAAATGGCACCTTCTCTCACCTGCAAAGGGGACTTTGCAGGAGAAGACTTCCCCGGGCAGGTCTACAGCCTCTCTCCCGGCGCTTCACCAGCTGAGCACTTTTGACGTGCTGGGCTCCTCCGGTGCCGTGCAAAACCCACCTGCGGCTGTGGCGGTACCACGAAGCTCCGGTGCCGAGGCTTCAGGCTTCCAGTTACCTGCCTCTCAAATGGCACCATTCGGCACCGCGACGGAAGCAGTGCTGACATACCTGACCCCCCCCCTTCCCCCCCCGCAGGCTGTTATTGCTTTCCCGGCACCGGCCCCCGCTGAGCTGGCTGGCAGTGAAATAATGCTCAGAACACCGGTGCAGAGGAACTTTTCTTCACAGCAGATTCCTCTTGCACAGCCCTCACCTCACAGAGGAGCTCCAGCACTGCAATTTACACAGTCAAGGGACCTGCTGGTGTCACCTATCCCGCAGTCACCCTTGTTTAATGCCTACTTCTCTCCAAATGCTCAGTCAGGGTCCGGACAGCCTTCCTCCAGTGATGAGGAAGCTGGACTGCAGGGGGAATTTTCACCATATCAAATCTCCCATCCTCAGACCCCAATCAATAGAGGTCATAGAAAAATTATCTCGTCCTACTCTCAGGATCCTGCCCTGTGGTGTGTAAACCCCTGAATGGCACCACCTATGCCCTTCCCACCACAGTGGCAATATTGGGCCCCATGGGCATCTTATCCTCGAGACCACACTCGTTATGCCACCACAGCCAGGCGCAACACCTGCCCGGCACCGCCAGCTGATGAATCTGCCACTGACATAAGGCACCAGGCAGTACTGTCACAACTTCAGGATCAGTCACGATCTGCCTCAAACCCAGTAGACCCAGATGCTGCGCCTGATGAAGCCTTACTTCCTCCTCCCCCGACATCTTCGGATGACTTCTCAAAATTTCAAGACCTTTTCAAAAGAGTTGCCCGTGAGTTAAGAATTAACTTGGAGGAGGTTCCTGAACAGCAGCATGAGTTAACAGACATCCTGCAGCCCTCTTCTTCTAGGATTGCATTACCAATCAATGCAGCCCTTTTGGCACCTGATAAAGCCATCTGGCAGACTCCCGCTGCAAGCCTACCTACCTGTAAACGAGCGGACCACAAGTACTTCATCCCTTCCAAGGGCTCTGAATTCCTTTTCACTCATCCAGTGCCAAACTCGCTGGTAGTAGACACAACCAAAAGACCAAACACCAGTTTCCTCGCTCCACCCCATCCGACAAGAACAGTAAGCAATTAGATCTGCTTGGATGTAAAGTATACGCATCTTCCATGTTACAATTTCGCATTGCTAATTATACTGCCGTTCTGGCAACATATGACCACTAAAATTACAACAAATTCATGGACTTTATTGATGACATTCCAGAAGAAAAGAAACAACAATTCATGGGGCTAGTTTCCGAGGGACAAATCATCTCATACTGCTCTTCAAGCAGCCCTCGATGCAGCCAACACTGCAGCAAGATCCACTGCTACAGCAGTGGTCATGCGCTGAGGTTCACAGATCTCCTCCTCTTCCTTTCCTCGAGAGGTCCAGAATACCATGGAAGATCTTTCCTTCGACAGCAACAAACTCTTTGCCTCCACGACGAATGACGTACTTCATTCAATGAAGGACTCAAGGGCAACTCTCCGGTCCCTAGGAATTCAAACCCCTACGACCAGATGGTGACAATATAGATATCAACCTTACCAGCGTTCCTACTTCAGCGCTTACACCGCATGTCCCTATTTTTGGACACCGCCTACGACCATTCTCCCATGAATGGCAGAACATTACCACCAACAAGTGGGTTATAGAGGTCGTCATAATTGGCTATTCTATCTCTTTCCTATCCTTGCCTCCTACCCACCCACCCTCCCCCTCCCTCTTCAGGGACCCCTCTCATGAGCAACTGCTCCTCCAAGAAGTACAACATCTCCTTCTATTGGGAGCAGTGGAACTCGTGCCCGAACGACACAGAGGGGAGGGATTTTATTCCCATTATTTCTTAACCGAAAAGAAAACCGGGGGATGGCGACCTATCCTTGACCTCAGGCAGCTCAACAAATATATCAAAAAGCAAAAGTTCAAAATGATTACTCTCACCACAATAATCCCAGCGCTGGAGCAGGGTGATTGGTTTTCAGCCCTTGACCTACAGGATGCCTATTTTCAAGTGATTATACATTCGGCCTACAGACGTTCCCTTCGTTTTACCCTCGGTGTGACACATTTTCAATACAAGGTGCTACCCTTCAGCCTATCCACTGCCCCCCGTGTTTTTTCCAAGCTCCTAACCATAGTCATTGCCTACCTCAGGAAACAAGGGGTCATATTTCCTTACCTTGACAATTGTCTATTCAAAGCTTCAATGTTCGACGAAGCACTTTGATTCATGCAGCTCACCATCGCTTGCTTCCTATCCCTCGGCCTACAAATAAACAAAAACAAACCACATTATCTCCTACCCAGCACCTGGAGTTCATAGGAGCACACCTCGATTCCCGGACGGGAATAGCATCTTTCCTGCCCGACCGCTTCAACACCATAAAACTATTGGCCATGAAACTTCGCAACAGTCAGGTCACAGCTCGAGACTGTCTACAACTATTAGGTCACATGGCCTCGTGCACTTTCATGGTCAAAAATGCACGACTATACATGAGGTGCTTCCAAGCTTGGTTGGCCACGGTTTACAGACCGAATGTACACGCTCTAAACAAGCCTCTATCCATACCTTTCAGAGTCAAAGGCTAGGTCTACACTACCCGCCTGAATCGGCGGGTAGAAATCGACCTCTCGGGGATCGATTTATTGCGTTCCGTCGGGACGCGACAATCGATCCCCGAATCGACGCTTTTACTCCACCAGCAAAGGTGGGAGTAAGCGCCGTCGACAGGAAGCCGCAGAGGTCGATTTTGCCACCGTCCATACAGCGGGGTAAGTCGGCTGCGATACATTGAATTCAGCTACACTATTCGCGTAGCTGAATTTGCGTATCTTAAATCGACCCCCCCCCCCCCCCCCCCCCCCCCCC
>NW_020664418.1:15821057-15835112 GCF_002925995.2 Terrapene triunguis
CCCCCCCCCCCCCCCCCCCCCGTAGTGAAGACGTAGCCAAAGACTCTCTCCTATGGTGGACAGTTCCCTCCAACCTCTGCTCAGGAGTCCCCTTTCTACATCCCTCATAATGACTACCGATGCATCCCTCATAGGGTGGGGGGCACACATGTCCCACCACACAGCCCAGGGGCTATGGTCTTCACCCAAAACCTCCCTACACATAAATGCCCTAGAACTTCGAGCCATACGCAACACCTACCGTCACTTCCTCCCATTAATCCAGAACCAACATGTATGGATAATGACAGACAACATCGCCTGCATGTTCTATGTAAACAGGCAGGGAGGAGCTCGCTCTCACTTGCTTTGCACAGAAGCTATGAAGCTCTGGAATTGGTGCCTTGCAAACAACATTCAGATATCAGCCGCCTATCTTCCCAGAGCTATGAATACCACTTCGGACGAATTAAGCAGACGCTTTCCCTGGGATCACGAATGGGAGATAAACGAGACTACCATCCATAACATATTCCACGTTTGGGGCTGCCCAACAATAGACCTTTTCACAACTGCGAAAAACACGAAATGCCCCGAATTTTGCTCCAGAGCGGGACTGGGCCAACATTTCCTGGGAGATGCATTCATGATCTGATGGCACCAGGACTTACTATATACATTTCCTCCGATACCGGTTCTCCACAGAGTTCTGACAAAGATATGGACAGATCATGCCACAGTAATTCTGATTGCCCCGTCGTGGCCCAGACAACCGTGGTTTCCGTTCCTCACCAGAATGTCAATCCGCCCACCAATTTTGTTGCCCCTAACTCCGAACCTCCTATCGCAGCAACACTGCTGAGTTCTTCACCCCAACCTGTCCATGCTTCACCTCAAAGCTTGGTTCCTACATGGTTCTCTCTCCAGCCGGCTGGACCCACTCCAATAGATCTGTGGCTACCTCCGTGGCTTTTCTACGCAAAGTTCTCTTGGCTGACATCTGTAAAGCGGCCACTTGGTCTTCTGAACACATATTTGTTAAGCACTATGCCCTTACTCAAGGCCCTCTCTCTGATACACGATTAGGCAGAACTGTATTATCTACTGCATTCCTATCAAATCCGAAGTTCCTACCTCCTTGAGATACACTGCTTTTCAGTCACCTGGGAGTGGAGCACCCACAGGGACATCTCTTGAAGAAGAAGAGGAGGTTACTCAGCCTGTGCAGTAACTGACTTTCTTCAAGATGAGTATCCCTGTGGGTGCTCCACTACCCACCCTCCTCCCCTCTATTTCGGAGTTGATGTAGTCTCCGTTGTAGAAGAGGAACTGAGGAAACCGGTCGCGCACGCGTACTATTAAGGTACACTCAGAGTGGGGGGACAGGCTCTGCGCATGCGCGACCGGTATGAGTACTGCTGTAAAAATCTCCGAGCAAAGGTGCAGGGACACACCAACACCTGGAGTGGAGCACCCACAGGGACACTCATGTCAAAGAACGTCAGTTATTGCACAGGGTGAGTAACCTCCTCTTCCCTAAGGCTTACCATTCCCTAGACCTGAGAGGCCCAATACCTTCAAACTCCTTCACAGTCTCCACCCCTCTCTCTTTGTGCCAGCCTGTCCACCTAGACAGCAGCTGAGAAGTGAACCTCCCCTTCACACTCACAGAATGGCTTTTTAACTCAGTTTTCTTTTGATCTCTAGTTCTGGCCTGCAAAATAATGCTTACAACCTGTTGAGATAAAGTACAGGATCTCTGACGCATGCAGCTGTCTCCCACTGTCTTTCAAGTATGTACCTAGGTATTCTCATCTGGGAAGCCATTCTGTTGCCTTCCTGTGATAGCCCCATTGAATTCAAACATTATGGGCAACCAAATTAACATTCTGCTAATTCCAATACAGAATAAGTTTCCCTCAATGACCTGGCCACATAGCTTTCATACCATTATTACATATAAATATGATTAATATTTATAAATGATTTTATTCATGTATTAGGATTAATATGATGCAATTCCTACAGTATTCATAATCTTATTACATATCTGCTCAATTGCTGTCACACTAGCCTTGCACATTTAAATTATTGAGTTGGGACTTTTGTAGGATGCTTGAGATATTTGTGAACTGATCCATGGCCTCAAATATCTCAAAATACTTACGGACCTGCCAACTGACTGGATATATTTTTGTATCCATGGAGTTTCAGAGCCCAAAATTACTGGAGTGCGTAGGTTAGTAGTTTAAGTAAAGGTGACCTAATTGAACCCCATTGAGCAATGCCAGTGACCTCCGAAAAGGAGTGCCCCATTCTGATTCGCTACGAGACACCTGAGAAGAAACTCCAAAGGGAAGGAACCACTATCTTCAAAAATTAAAGGAAAGAGGAAGCCACTGCAGGTTGGCTTTTACTTCTGAATTGTTCAACTTGCTTGCCTGCAGTGGCTGCTTCCATGTAATGCCATCATGCCTGACAGAGACCTGTGCTTCCTCCACCCTCCTAGGTAGCCACTGAAGGATAGGATAGGAGTCTAGCAACATGCAATATCTAAGAGGCAACATCTACGAGCAAGTAACCTCTAGCGAGCTAGCCAGTCTGTCAACATTAAACACATGAACCAATCAGACCATCAGCTAATCTTTTCAACCATGTACCAGCTTCCTGAAGGTGAATGAAATCACAAGTCTTGACAACCATCATGCATGTGTCATTTTTTTGTTTTTGTTTTCTTTTCCACTTTTTATTAGTTGAGGGACACCTTTAATTTAGCAATTGTTTTTAACACCAGCAGATGGCTGGTAGTGAGGAAGTGTGTCTAGAATCCACTGAATCTGAGAACAGTGCCTATTTAATATTTATTAGGGCTGTCAAGCGACTAAAAAAATTGTGATTAATCACGCAATTAAATAATAGAATACCATTTATTTAAATATTTTTGATGTTTTCTACATTTTCAAATATATTGATTTCAATTACAACACAGAATACAAAGTGTACAGTGCTCACTTTATATTTATTTTTATTACAAATATTTGCACTGTAAAAAAACAAAAGAAATAGTATTTTTCAATTCACCTAATACAAGTACTGTAGTGCAATCTCTTTATCATGAAAGTTGAACTTACAAATGTAGAATTATGTACAAAAACAAACTCCATTCAAAAATAAAACAATGTAAAACTTTAGCACCTATAAGTCCACTCAGTCCTACTTCAGCCAATCGCTCAGACAAACAAGTTTGCTTACAATTTGCAGGAGACAATGCTGCCTGCTTCTTGTTTACAATGTCACCTGAAAGTGAGAACAGGTGTTTGCATGGCACTGTTGTAGCCGATGTCGCAAGATGTTTACATGCCAGATGCGCTAAACATTCATATGTCCCTTGATGCTTCAACCACCATTCCAGAGGACATGCGTCCATGCTGATGATGGATTCTGCTCGATAACGATCCAAAGCAGAGTGGACCAAAGCATGTTCATTTTCATCACCACCATTTTTCACCACCAGCAGAAGGTTGATTTTCTTTTTTGATGGTTCGGGTTCTGTAGTTTTCGCATCTGAGTGTTGCTCTTTTAAGACTTCTGAAAGCATGCTCCACACCTCATCCCTCTCAGATTTTGGACAGCACTTCAGATTCTTAAACCTTGGTTCGAGTGCTGTAGCTATTTTTAGAAATCTCACATTGGTACCGTCTTTGCATTTTGTCAAATCTGCTATAATTTGGACAGACTATCTTAATTGACATCAGAACTGTAGTTTCAACATTAACTTCAACCATGGAGTGATTTGACACTCTCTGCATCAATTATTTGGCTGGAATATAAATAGTCACTGTCACTGAAATTGATAATACCCTATTACTTTGGGGGCTGAAAGCTATATAGGACTGTTGCCTTCCCAAGTTACTACACGGAGCTTACATTATTACAGGATTCTGGACCTGAAGAGTCTTGGGGGTAGAGGAAAGGAGGCAACTCTGTGGCCCACCTGGTGGTGGCCCATAAAACGGACTTACCCTTCCATAACTTGCACATGAATAGGAACACTGTTGGTTTTTGAAGAAAATTCTACTTTCATATTGATCATTTCTTTCATTAATCTCAATGCATGTCCCAGAACCTTTTTTAAAGATTTTAAAAACCATTTTATATCCTAGGGGATTTAGATACATAACTCTCATTAATTTTAATTGCCCCAGAAGAGGGCCTAGAAGAAAAGCGAGGCTCTGGGAGAAACTGCTGGAGTCCCCAGGGAGGGGAGGTAGCGGGAAACCTGTCAGGCCCAAAAGGAGCAGAAGCTTGGTTGGTTGGATGTTTGGTTGTTTAAACTGGACTTTTGTTACCCCAGAAAGAGATTGAACTTTAAGTGTGACCTGGCTGGAGGGTCAAGTCACCTAGAAGTCAACCACTGCAGAACGCAGTTGGCTGACAATATAGGGCTCTTAAAATGAAGTCCTGAAATGAGGGGGGCACGCTGGTGGCGAGAGTCCCTTATTACATACAACCAGTCATTTATGGACATTTATCTACTTTACAAAGCTCCAATACAATTTGACATAATATGTAGTGTTGCTCAAAGAAAGAGATCTCTGAGTATAGTTTTAGAAGATGCTGCAAGTTGGGATTAGGTTGCATTGGCAGAGCACTCTGTGGAAAGTGTTCACAGTTCCTCCCAGCTTTAATTTAAATATAATTCTTAATCTAAATTTAGTATATAAAAAATGCCAATATGACTAATTTGGAAACTGTTGTCTCTGAGCCAGAAGGTTGTGGGTTCAAGACGCAACACCAGGAATTGTTTGTGTTAGAGGTACTGTTATTCAAAAGAGGCATTCAGACAAGCTCCTTATCTAGCTTCCTGTGGTGCTTGTCCAAGTGGAGGTTAGTTAAGACTCATGGCATTTTCTGAAAGTAGAAGATAATTCCTGGCTGCATTTACAATAGCAAAATTCAGATACGTAATTAACCACTAGTGGTAATCAAGAGTGAAGGCTGAAGTATACAGAGTGTATAAGTGTTTTTACTATCACCATCTCCTGTGAGCAGTAAAAATGCAAATAGCAATAAAAAAACTTTGCAACATGTCTAAACAAGAGTTTCCACTAATGCTACAAATGGTGAAGGTGCACTTGCAGTGCAATACATCAATCCAGCTAGCACAGACCAGGCCAGTGTTCACTAGTTCACAACAAATTCTATCACTCCAGCCTGTACTTACACAAATGACAGATCATCTGGATGGACTGGAATTTGTATCTAAGGTCCCTTAAAATGTTCAATTTTTTTAAAGTACTCTGTTGCTTTCAAAGATGAGCTGTAGCCAATTAGCAGGGAAGGAAAAAGCCCCAGTAATCAATGATTTAATCAGCCGTATTGATTTATCTCTCAGGTACTTAAAAGTAGCATTCCATGTTGGACCTTCTTTTCTCCTCAAAAAAAGGCTGAGTGTCTATCAGAGTTGAGTGGGAGGAAGGAAAAAATACTGTTTATTTAAGCAGTAATTTTTTTTCCATAAAAATCTTGCTAATTCAGTTTTTGTGGTAACCAATTTATTTTTATTTTTCATTAGCACATACAGGAGAGTGGTAACCTGTGGAGGGACAAGTAAAGCTTCAAAGATTAATTTAAAATGTTTTGGTCTGGAGGAAAAATGAAAGGAGATAGGTATAGGGTTGCCAGGCATCCAGTTTTTGACCAGAAAGCTTGGTCAAAAAGGGACCCTGGCGACTACGGTCAGCACTGCTAACCAAGCCACTTAAAAGTCTGGTTGCCAGAGTAGCGGGGCTAAGGCAGGCTCCCTGCCTGCCCTGGCTCCACGTGGCTCCAGAAGGGGCTGGTATGTCCAGTTCCTAGGCACGGGCAGCCACAGGGCTCCACGCACTGCACCCAAGCACCTGCTCCACAGCTCCCATTGGTTGGGAGCCACGGCCAATGGGAGCCTGCGGGCGTGGGCAGTGCACAGAGCCCCCTGTGCCTAGGAGCCGGACGTGTCACCTGCTTCCAGGAGCCGCCTGAGGTAAGCGCTGCCTGGCTGGAGCCTGCACCCTGAACCTCCTCCCACACTCCAACCTCCTGCCCCAGGTTGAAACCCCTCCCACACCCAGACTCCCTCTCAGAGCCCGCACCCCCTCCCGCACCCGAACCCCTCGGCCCCAGATCTGAGCGCCCTCCCACACTCGAACTCCCTCCCAGAGCCCGCACCCCGGAGCCCACACCCCCAGCTGGAGCCCACACCCCCTCCCGCACCTGAACCCCTCAGCCCCAGATCTGAGCCCCCTCCCACATCCTAACTCCCTCCCAGAGCCTGCACCCCAGAACCCTCCCCCCCAGCTGGAGCCCACACCCCCAGCTCAAGTCCACACCCCCTCCCACATCCCAACTCCTTGGCCCAGCCTGGACCCCACTCCTTCACCCTGAATCCCTCACCCTGGAGCCCACATCCCAGTCCCTGCTCCAGCCCAGTGAAAGTGAGTGAGGGTGGGAAAGAGCGAGCGACTGAGAGGAGGGGGATGGAGTGAGTGGGGGCGGGGCCTCAGAAAAGGGGCGGGGCAGGGCAAGTGTGTTCGGTTTTGTGTAATTAGAAAGTTGGCAACCCTAAGTAGGTATCATCATGAGCCTAGAGGTTGCGGAGAGTGTCATGAGGGCAAAAAGAAGAGACGACGAATTAATAGCAGTATGGTTAATGATAGAGAGTAGGGTTATATGTGTGATGTCAGCAAAATGCTCCCAACAAGGTAAACCTCTGGAAAAGAAGGAAAGCTTTAGAAATGAGCTGGCAGAGTTGATTGTTATAGTTAAAGAGTAGGGCTGTCAATTAATCGCAGTTTTAATTGCATGATTAAACAATAATAAAATACCAACTTAAATGTATTCTATTTTTGAATGTTTTCCTACATTTTTAAATATATTGATTTTAATCACAACACAGAATACAAAATGTACATTGCTCATTTTATATTCTTTTTGATTACAAATATTTGCATTGTAAAAAAGTGAAAAATAATAGTTCTTTTATATTTACCTCATAAAATTACTGTAGCACGATCTCTTTATTGTGAAAGTGCAACTTACAAATGTAGAATTTTTTTTTTTTTACATAACTGCACTCAAAAATAAAACAATGTA
Source organism: Terrapene triunguis (assembly GCF_002925995.2). NCBI lineage: Eukaryota > Metazoa > Chordata > Testudines > Emydidae > Terrapene > Terrapene triunguis. The sequence goes on from NW_020664418.1 coordinate 15,828,168, forward strand.
AAACTTTAGAGCCTACAAGTTGAAGCATGAAGGGGCATAAAAATATTTAGCATATCTGGCACATAAATACCTTGCAACGCCGGCTACAACAGTGCCATGCGAATGTCTGGTCTCACTTTCTGGTTTCATAAATGAGAAGCGGGCAGCATTATCTCCCCTAAATGTAAACAAACTTGTTTGTCTTAGCGATTGGCTGAATAAGAAGTAGGACTGAGTGGACTTGTATGAGGTGAACTGAAAAATACTATTTCTTTTATGTATCTTTTTTACAGTGCAAGTATTTGTAATAAAAATAATATAAAGTGAGCACTATATACTTTGTATTCTGTGTTGTAATTGAAATAAATATATTTGAAAAAATAGAAAAACATCCAAAATATTTATAATAAACTTAAATTGGTATTCTATTATTGTTTAACAGTACTGTTAAAGCTGTGATTTTAGTTGCTATAAGTGCTGAATACTGGGCTAGATGAACCATTGGTTTGACCCAGTATTGCCATTCTTATGTTCAAAGGGGTGTGCCCAGAGAGACTAGAAGGGATATGAGGTGCAGTTAGATAACTAGGAGACCTGACAGAAAGTTGGAACTAGAAATGATAGGAAATCACCAGTAATAGAGGGACAGTTACTGTTCTACAGACAAATTCTTGTAACTTCCCCTTTAATATTTTGATACTCAGCAGCTCAACCTTAAACAGCAGTTTTTTGATGCACAAAATCTGGATGAAAGGTTGGACTTTCCTTCTGAAATCACAATTTTGGGGTTCAATTTTCATGTTTCAATTCCCATTTCATATTTTCTGCACGCTATCCAATTCTGTAACCATTACTTTCATTTAGCAGTGTCCCATTGGCTGCTCAACTACAACAGGACTTCATCAGAACCTTGGCTTTCATTTAAAACCAAGTAATTTTCTAGACCTTGTGGTTGTGGAGGGAAGCTTGAAAATATGTGCCGAGAGCACCCTAAAAGGTCAAAAGACAGAAGACAAATCTGACCCCCCCACACACACACATTTTTTTAATCTCATGATTTTAAATCAAACTCATGATTTTTGGGGTGGGGCTGTGCCTCGTGTTTTTGTTGTTTTGTTTTTTAACATGTAGGGTTTGCAAGACTGTTATTTTCAACTTTGCCTCCATCTCTTCTGCTTTGACACACATAGGCATTGTGACCTTCTCGTCTGAGAACAGGACTAGATGTCAAGAACACCTAAATATCAGTTCCTGTTTTGACAATGGCCATGTTCTCCTGTGGCTTTGGAAAAGTCAGTTAATATTGTCACCTCAATAATTCCATCTGTAAAATTGTGATTAAATTTTCCACATAGATTTCACAAGGAATAGTTAATGTTTGTATAACAGTCTGACAGTTAAAAGTGCTAAATAAGTGACTTAGTATACAGTATTTATTAAAATAAATGTATAAGCTTCTGTAAATTCCTCCTGTCTCTTTTCATTTTGTGTCTGCTGATTATTTCCTCTCACTGGATATAAGGTAGGATTCTACAGATGTTAATACCAAACGTTTTTGTTGCTTAATTCTATTTTGGCTTTTTCTCCTCACAAGATAAGCATGGTTTAGTCTCTCTCCTCTTAAAAACAATCACTTATGCTTGACCACACTTGACTCCAACTACTGTCTCTTCCCTCTGTCATCCGAAAGCTGACGGAATGCACTGTCTGGAGTTCCTCTCCTCCAATTCCATCCTAGAACCTCTCCAGTCTGGCTTCCACTCTGTGCTACACTGACACCACACTTGCCAAAGTCTCTAATTACCTCCTCCAAGCTAAAGATCAGAACCAATACTCTACCCTTCTCCTTGACTTGTCAGCTGTCTTGTTGCAAGGCTGGGGCTTGGATTTCATGTTCCTCTCTGAGTTAATAGCAGGTGCAGGTAAACGAAAGACAGGCAGCACCAGTGCATTTAGGATCCCCAAAAGAAGCTTATAATTAAAGAGTACCTAGTGTTCCAGCTGCAACACCTGAAGTACCACTACTCGTTTGTGTACCCAGAATTGGAAATTACTGCATTCCCATATTAGAAAGAAGAGTTGGGGAGAGATCAAGAAAGGAATTGAGAGGAGAAAATGATCCCTTTACACCACCTAAGGCATCTTGCATATTCAACAATTGTCTGACTGATGAAACTCATTTTTAAGTACCTTCACCCTTGGGAGTCCATAAACACAAACATATTTTCTCAAATCCTGTTTGGTTTGTAGCAGGGGAAGGAGTGATCCAGCTTTCCTGATTAGACACTGCATTTGATATAGTGTGTAGGCAAATGAGAATGAGATAGTAATGCATAGACACACATTTGGAAGCAGTACAGTAGTTCAAACGAACTGTTAATAAGTAGGTTAATTAACTTATTCAGTTAATCTGTGGTCTATTTTTTAAAAATATAAATTTAAATGAATACTGTATCTCTTCCTAACTCTGTACACCTGATAATACCAATTGCAGAACTATTTTTCCTAAATTTAGTTCTGTGGTATAAATTACCCCAAAAAATGTTTTAAAATGTCTTCACAATTTATAGCACAAATTAAACTTTGTAAAAATATTTCAAAATTAAGTGTTCTGACTGTGTTCATATTCTACGTTTTTTGTTTCTGTTTTTTTGGTAACAGAAAAATTAAATGTTACAATGATCTGATTTGTCTGATAAAATGAAGGCCTGTGCATGATTAAGCAGCCTTCAGAAAGGAAACTAAAGCAAATTAGAAAAACATAAAGCAACAACTGTCCAAGTGCTATTCTTATTCTTGGTGGTCATTTGATACTAGGGTGTAGTATGGGGAGAGTTGTTTAGCCCTATCCAAAAATCTGTTCAGGCCTTACACCTTGGAAAGAGAGGCCAATTCCAAATGAATAAGATTAAGTAGAGGTCTCAGTTCAAGTATTCATTGCAGAATATGAAAGATTAGGAGGGTGCAAGGGGAAGGGAAAATTTATTAGATCATATTTGAAACTTGTTTAAACTACAGCAGAGTTACCATTTCATCTTTCTTTTGCAGAAAACATTACTGTCTGATCTGTAGTTGCAAGAAAAAAGGGGTGAAAAGAAAAAGGAAATCTGTCTTGGAGAAATTGGAAGTGCTTTGAATTTGCAAAGGGATTTAGTGCCAGCTGCTACAGAAGGTTTTACAAAGCCACCTTTGGCACCGAAATGGATGAAATGCTTCAGACCTAAATGGTAACCTTAATTCTTCCATCATTTTATTTCTCTGGTGTAGCCTCCTAAGATAACTTGTACAGATTATAAAGGATTTTCTTCTTATACCAGTTAGGTTTAAATATAGTAATCTTACAACAGCTAAATTCTAGTTAAATCTGTAATTTTACAACTTGCATGTATTACAATGAAGTTTTCAGTTTTAGCTTTTATAAAAGCTGATGTTTTTTAAGTTTGTGGCTTATAAAAAACCCATATTTTTTTTGCTCGTTTTTCTTCTTCCTTTGGGATAGGAAAATGAAGATAAAGGCTTGATCTTACCCCATAAGTAACTATGGCTTTCAACTAACTACATCAAATGAAACTGTACAGTAATAGCCACATGTGCATTTTTTTGTTTCTATTTCCATTTATTTCACAAATAACTTTAAGATTCTTTCAATAACACAATCCAAAGAACATGGTAACTGTGGCAAGGAATATGAACCCACTGTATTTTTCTCTCTCCACCTCCCGTTTTCCCCTATTTACCCAGTTTCCTGTTTTGTTGTCACTTTCTTTCCCTCTCTTTTCTTTCCCCAGTTTGAGCATTACCTCCTATGAAAATTCCTCCCTCCTGTTATCTTCTTTCCTTCTTGTTCCTTTCCACTTGACTTCCTGTCTTTTTTATCCTGTTCTTCCTGCTTTCACTCCTTGTCGGACTTGATGTATCTAAAATATTAACTATGATTACAACTGTCTCAAGGACTACTTTATATCAAACATATGTGCTGAACAACAATATAAAAACATAAGTTTGTCTCTTAAATGTTATTCCAATACAGATAAAATTCTTAATGTAGTTCTTTGGAGGAAGAAGAACTTGGCTGTTTGTGTTCATAAACAGCTCTCAAATATCTTCCAATTGACCCTGCCAGCAGGTAAGGGATCTTGGGGGACAACTACTGCACTGGTGGGGTGCAAAATAAACTTTATTAAGAAAATGTAAAAACGGAAAATTCAATAGTGAGGGGTATGGGGTTTGTTAAGGTAGACAATTGGGGAAGGGTTTCTTTTAGTAAATAGGATAGGGGGTTTCAATAGTGGGGTACAATACAGTTGGTAACCAATTAACACTGAAGTATAAATGTAACAGGTAGCTAACAGTTTCTAGGTAAAGGGTGTGTCACAGCAGCATATAACCAACTAACAGTTATGGGTAAAATGTGTTAAATAACCAACAACTCTAGGTAAAAATATGTCACAGTGGTGTAAATGTAAAATGTGAGGTGTGTTAGAAAGGAAAAGGGTAACCAATGGGGGTTTATGCTAGACTTTAGTAATACAATTGAGGTTTGGCAGCAGTAGGAGCGGGGTGAGCACGTGGGGGAAGGGATTAAAAGAGAGAGAGGCAGTGGTAGAGGAATGAGGTTGGGGGATCGGGGAAGAGGAGCACGTGGTGGAGCGGAGACCAAAGGCAGAGGCGCTGCGGAGGGAGATTTAAACTCAGGGAGACACAGAGAGCAGACAGGCTGCAAGTTTAAACAGCAGAGAGACTGCAACGAGTGACTGGGGAGCTTGGGGGGAGACACGGGCAAGCTCGGGGGGGGGGTGTAGCGGAAAGACAGACTTAACCACAATTATACAGAACACAGCAAAATCTTATCTATGATCTAACTTAACCAAGACTACACAAATTAGCAAGTAACAGAAAACAATGCAACAATTTTTTAAACTTAACTTACAGAGCACAATACAAACAATTATTTAAACCTAATTTAACCACAGCTATGCAAAATGAAATTACAACTTATCTGGACTAAGAACCTGATTCTAATAGGTGCACCTTACACTCCCTGCCACTTCTTTGATCGGGAGGGGGAGCAGTTCCAGAGGGCAGAGTGGTGTGTGCCCGGGGTACAACCCGCAGGGGGGGAGGGGGGATTAACTAGTGGTGGCCGCAGCAGTGGGGTGGCTGCAAGCCGGCAGCCCAGGATACAGTCCAGGAAAGCACAGCCTAGCAGCGGCACAGGCTTATTTCTAGCAGCAAAGGCGCTGCGGAGCCAGAAACAGATTACAGATACAGACCAAGGAGTTAGCTTGAGTCTGTCTGCTGGGGAAACAAGGCCAGCAGCTAGGACAGGGAGAGTTTGCAAGAGGGAGTTCTTACCATTCCCCAGGACAGCAGCAAGCACAGAGACAGGAACGGCAGTGGCATCGGAGGATGGAGAGAGGACTCGATTCGCTTACAATAATCAGGAGATCTCCAGGCACAAATTCGTTGTTCGTGGGAGGGGAGTTTAAAAACGGGGGTATGCTCAAAAACAAACGAGAGCGGGGAGAGGGCCCCCCAAAGACCCCTAGCTGATCAGACCAGGTGGCAAAGCAAGGACCTTCTCCGAGGTCTGATCAGAAAATTTCCGGCTTTAAAGGCAAACTCAGGGAGTTTCCCACCAGTACTTTTGATTGGCTCCTCTTGATACAGGGGAGGAGAGAAGGCAGGGAAAGGCTGCAGGTAAGCATAGGCATGCCTGGGCATATTTTGAGCCACAAGTATGACTCATATGCTTAATTAGTTGGCCACTTCAGGTCTTGCATTTCTGGGCAGCGCCCCCCACACCGAGCCCGGATCTGAACAAAGGAACCAAACAAAGAAGCAAGAAGCCCCCTCCCTAGGCAGAGCAATGGCTCCAGTTAGTCTGTACAAGCCATTCCTATGAATAGGGCTGTGACTTTAGTTAGCACAATGGCCGGGAGGGGCGGCCACACAGGACAAACAGAAAGGAGAGGGGAAAAAAGGAATGCAGCAGGGGGACAGCTGTAACAGACACCAATCACTGCCCTTCTTCAGTCATATGAACAGACAATTTGTACATTTCAGAAAATGCACAAAGAATATTTTCATTGTTCTATTAACATTGGGAGGATTATCTTTTGGCTTTCCTATTCCCATTAGTCATCCACAGATATTAGCTTTTTTGTAAATCTTTAGTTATTTGTTGTGGTGTCCTAAAGTGTACAAAGCAAGATTGAAGTTGTAGTAGAGGGAGTCTGGAGAACTGAGCCTGGTGCAAGATCTGAGGCCTGAACCAGAGGCTGTGAACCAAAATCAGGCCATGTATTAAAGTAGGTGCTTAGAATTTCACTATTAAGTACATGAACTTGGCAAAGTTGTTACTAGTGTATTAGGTACTATTTACATAAATATAATCCAGCTAGTACAGATACACCCCAATCTAGTACAAGATGAGATGCTTTGATAAAATAATGAATAGGGATATTTTGTTAAAGATATAAGCAACAAGGGGAGGTAACAAAAAGATGTCATGAAATACATAAGGTGGTGTGTAAGTTGTGTATGTTAGTTGTTTGTCTCAGCCTATAAATGTTGGGATACTTCGCCTTAATTCTTTGTTCGGCCAAGGGGGCAGTGGAAAGTTCCACCACTGACTGAGCTGTTCCTTGCCACAGGGCAGTCATGTTAGCTAGGGTTACCATATCCAGCAAATAAAAAAAGAGGACCCTCCACGGGCCCTGGCCCTGCCCCTTTCCCCACCCCCAGCCCCGCCCCAACTCCGCCCCTTCTCCGCCCTAACTCCGCCCCCTCCTCCCTCCCACTCCCAGCCACGGGGAAAGGGCTGCCCCAGCGCTACCGGCTTCAAGGTTTGCCGGGCAGCCCCCAGACCCTGCGCCCCCAGCCGGCGCTTGCCCAGCGCAGCTGGAGCCCGGGAGGGGAAGCGCCCAGCCGGGGGCGCAGGGTCTGGAGGCTGCCCGGCAAACC
>NW_020664418.1:15840112-15896270 GCF_002925995.2 Terrapene triunguis
GAGCTGCAGGTTTTTGCCTGGAGCCGGAGCACAGCTCCAAAGCCCTGTTTTTTTCTTACATTATCGGAAAATGTTAGAAGTCACATAGGCTGACCTTTACAATAGCCTACTTATTTTATGCACCATCATGTCTGACTTCCAGTTGTTGCTCATTTCATAAGTAGCAATTCCTAAGTTGCAGAAAAGGAAAGGTTATCACCAGTACTTAAAAAATAAATAAAACTAGGAACCCTATGTAAAATGTGATTGTGGCCTCATTAACGGCAACATAATTGTCCTTTTTTAAATTTCCTGCATAATTGTACTCCAGATTTAAGATTACATTTTAAAATATAGTTTCTAGCCGTGCAGTTGTGAGGAAAATCTTCAAAATATGAAACAAATGTCAACCAATGCAATGATGTTCTACTTGAATCTGCAGACAGAAACAATAGCTCTTAGATGTATGAAATGCCTAATTCATCTCAATGGGATGTTGGCTCTGAAGCCTAATGTTAATTATTTAGCATTTAACATTTTAGCAGATACATCAAGCAAACATGCTACTTCATTATTAGATGCAGTGGTAAATATTGTTGTGGGGTATAATAGTTGCTGTCAAGGTTGTTTGGGCGGGAAATTAGGAATTCAACCGTTTTCCCCCCTCTCCGCTCCCAAATGTACTGTCCCCCCTTCATCCTTTCTTCAAAAGATGGAAAGAAAGAGGAGATGCTTTTTTTCCCTAGTACCGAAAGCTTCTCAAGTCCATTGACTTCTGGTGGCTTTTAAATAGTTTTTAAAAAAAAATGCAAATAACTTCTTTTTGGATGGTGTTGAATAAAAGTGTGCATTTCCCTTTACACTTCAATATATACCTACAACAGCCTTAATTTCTTGGTTTATATCCAATTCTGCCACATTCTTAATATTGTTTTAACATAGAAAAAATAGATTAATTTTTTCAACCTCAATGGTCAAAATCAAGAATTTTGGACATCTTTTATCTGAAGAATAGTTGAACAGATTGAATTCAAATTTTGTTTTTGAGAAAAGGTCATTAATATGAGCTGAGACCTTGGTTGCCAGTTTTCAGCCCTAAACAGACTTTTCCAGCTGAGAAATAAACTCCTGAAGAAGGTGATTCATAAATGGAAACATTGTCAGATCAAGTCATAATAAAAAGGAAATATTTATAAAGGGTCCTATTGTAAATTGTATTCATTTCCACAGTGGGCTATTGCTCTCTGGCTTGCTCTGTGACCTAGCCATTATTTCATTTTTATGCTGAACATATGAAAACTGCCCTCTCACAGTTGTGTTAAATATCATACCATAGCATATATATATATTCATCTGATAAGGAGAAAGATGGGGATTCCTTTCTTTTAAATGAAATGGCTGCCTCTGGAAATGTAACTTAAAATCAGCAGGACAGACATTGGCAAGACAAAATGGAAAAAGCATTTCATAGATTTTGTAGGGTTCAAAACATGCAGTATTGCTGTGCTAGCCAAAGGCCGCTGTGTTTTACATCCAGATTGTGCTGTGCTGCTGCATATCAAGCCAAAGAGTTTATTTTTTGTGATAAGACAGTAGTCTTTATGCCCTCAAGTAGTGATTTCACTTTCACTGTTCACTTGGGGGAAAACACTGGTTTTCATTTTAAAAAGTTGGTTGATCTTCTCTTTGTTCCAAAAAAATAATTGTTTTGAAAAGAGGATAGTAGAACTAAATTCATAATAAAATTCTTGCCTGTGTTTTGTTGATTTTTTTTTATTGCTGCTTTGATACAAAAATAAAGATAAGTGGACTGAACACGGAGTCAGACTTCCCAAAACTACATCACAACAGACCCTTCGGCACCCACATTTTTGTTGCAACCATTGCTAGCCTTGAGTGTCTCTCTGAAATTGCAATTCAGTACAACAGAATAAATACAAATTCCACAATAATCTTCAATTCTCACCCTGTTTAATAGTCTCAGTGACTTTTTGATTGTACATTTTCTGAGGTTTTATAGCTCATTAGAAGTAATAAATTAGCACTGTGTGCATTAAGCAAGACTTCATAAACTTGGGTAAGGATGAATGAGGAAACAACCCACTAGTTTTTGTTTGTTTGTTTTTTTAATGTATATTCTCTGCAGTTTGCCTGCTGCACCTTTCTGTCCAGGCTTTTTAATCATGTGATACTTGCCAATATTTTGGGAAGAGATTCCAGAAAACAATATATAGTTAGTGAGTATTAAGGATTTGGAAGGATGAATGTGTCGTCAGAACATTCTGTGGATAGGTTTGAGTCAGAGTTCTACGTATTGAAGAAGTCCAGGTTGTTAAAAGACAGTTGTTTAGGATAACCTTTATCTTCCTAAAACGTGTAAAAAAGGATGTCATCATGAACCTTACTTTGAAATTATTTCCATAACTTCCTGATTTTAAGGAAGAATATTGTGTTCTGTAGCAATAAGGACATCTAAAAATTCCAGCTAGAATCCAAAATGGTACAAAATCTGTGCTTAAAAGCAGTTGGTGGTCTCTATTGAAGACTACAATCCTGAAATAGGAGATAGAAGCAAAGAAATCTCATGGGTTTTCCTTTTAGAAGGAAGGCTTAACTACCATTTGATCCAAATTAATGATCTTTTATTTATTTGCTTTGAATGGCCATCTATTCCTAATATTTCTCTCCCTCCCCACCTCACCCCCAAGGAATCAGACTAGTATAATTCCAAGATTGGCAACTAAGGAACTTTATAAGGACAGGGATGCTCCATAGAAGCTTCCCATTTTTCTCTCACAATAGTCTCCTTTAGTGATCAGGTAGCAGGTATATGAATAGTTAGAGCTCCAGGCCTCATAAGCCTTGGGGTTTTTTTTGTTTCTTTTTTATACATTCATCCTTCTTTAATACCCATTGTATTAAACCTGGAATACTAAACCTTGTATGCTTTCATTTTTTAAAGAAGAATTTTGTGTTTGTATTGATTAGATTTTACTTCTTTCAAGCTGAATTTCATTCTTCCCCAACCTCCTTTTACATAGTGTGGTATTGGCAAGGGGGTGCATTTCCAGGGGAAAAACTCTTTTCAACCCTTACTTCAGATGCTGCTAATTAAGAGAATCATTGATCAATTCGAAGGCTGAAAAAGGTATTTTTTCCTCCCCCGACACTACAGCAAACAGCAGTGATTTTGTATAAAGCATGAGAATGACTGTGTTATGGAAAAAAATGTTGTGTATGCAGTTGCCATAGAAACATGTTATCCAGAGGTACAAAACAGAGTTGCAGCCTACAGTGTGTCTGCTGTTTTCTGACACCAGTTGTAAATCAGAGAGGTTATATTAACTCCCTTCTTCTCCCAATTATGAAATGGCATTTAGGAAGTTATATAAAACATGCCTCTGGTTTGGCACGTTTGCTAATATTAAAAGGAAAGTGAGAGAACAGGAAGCTGTCGTTTCTAAAAATGTAGTTGAGGAAGAGAAGTAAAATAGAACTGCCAAGCATTGCCTTAACACAAATGTCATTGTAACCAAGATACCTTCAACAATATTGTGCAGCTGTTTTCATAATGAAGTGATCTAGTTATCTATTTGAAATCGTTAAATTACTTCAGAAACTTTAGGCACAGTAGAGCTTTCTGATTGGTTGTCAGTGATATCATGCTCTGTAAAGGCTTGTGCCTGATTTTTTCCCCCTTATTTTTATGTATATACTGCATTTCATACTAGCAGTAAGGCACAGCAAGTATGCATTTCTGGAAAATTATTACATTTTTATTACATGGCTATAGTCTGTCAAAATTCATCTATTTTTTCTCAGATATTTCTATTAGCTCAGATTATAATGCACAAGATAAAAAGTTGACGATCTATGGATTTCCTGTGGTTTTCTCCAGAATGCAAGTTTTCATTTGAGTTTGAATTTTTTTATTGTCAAGGGTATTTTTAACAATTTAATCTTTTTGAATATATAATGAGATAAAAACAATAGAACCAACTGAGATTTTATCTCTGCCCATTCATTTAAATGGCAGCCTAATGATAACTTCAGTACTAACGTTAGTACCTAGATACTTAGAGCACTTTACAGATGGATGAATGTATAATTGTCAATCCATTTAATTTATGATCATGCCAGTTGATTTACTGCTTCAGTGCAGATGGTCACATTTTATCAATCTCTGATATGTGGGTATTTCCTAAAATTGTCAAATGTTCTATCAAATTACTTTTCATATTCTGACAATAAAGACATTTAGTGAAATCTTTCAAGTTAAGAGCAAAAGTTGAGTTTACCATTTCATCAGTGTTGAATTTCTATGATGTTAGGGCTGGCTATTCCAATTATCATGAGCTTTAGTAAATAGTCTATAAACTCAGCTCAGTAACAGAAAAGTTGAGAGAGAGAGTATGTATAAATATTATTGGAATTAACTTGCTATTTAGTTTTTAAATGAGGACCAAATAAAGTACAAAGCAAACAGAAAATCCGTCACAGAAATTCTTTAGATTTTTAGATTATCAGCTTCCCCACACGGATTTTTCCAGGGAAATTATTGGTGATATTCTCTACAGTTTTATAACACTACCCAGGTTCTGGCTTTAATTGCTCAGAAATGCACTGCTTGTTGTGTCTTATCACTCAGTAACCATTGCTTGTATGGTGCTAGAACTTTTCTTACCAGTTTTACCAGGTTAAAAAAAAAATTCTTCTTCGAGTGCTTGCTCATATCCATTCCAGTAGGTGTGCGCGCCGCGTGCACGATCGTCGGAAGATTTTTACCCTAGCAACACCCGGTGGGTCGGCTGTGGAGCCCCCTAGAGTGGCGCCGTTATGGCGCTGGATATATACCCCAACCAACCCAGCGCCCCCTCAGTTCCTTCTTACCGCCCCTGACGGTCGTTGGAACTGTGGAGCGCGGCATAGCTGATCTCCACACTCCCTAGCTTCTCATTGTTGTTGTTATAGTTAGTTATATAGATAGTTATTCAAGTTAGTTAGTTAGTTAGTTGTATAGTGTATATATATAGTTGTATATTGTTATCGGGGGTTTAGGGGGTGTTTTTCCCCTTTTCCCCCCCGGCGCACAGCCGGGCCCATGCCCAAGGCTCCTGGCTTTAAGCCGTGCGCGTCCTGCGGGAAGCATATGCCAACCAGCGACCCGCATAGTTCCTGCTTGAAGTGCCTTGGGGAGGCTCATCCAGCAGATAAGTGCCATATCTGCAAGGCCTTCAAGCCGAGGACAAGAAAGGAGCGGGACTTTAGACTCCGACAGCTCCTGATGGAGGCGGCTCTGAGTCCGGATCCTCCCTCGGCGCGCCCTGTCCCGGCACCGAGCGCTTCGGTGCGCAGCGCCCCGGCGGGCCCGACCGGTGCGGCGGAAAAGACTGCTCGGCACCGACCGACGTCGGCACCGCGCCCGCCTAAAGAACCTCGGCGCCGATCCCTTTCTCCGGGCCATAAGAAGGCCGGCAAGGCGCGGGACGTTGCTGCCGCGAAGATACCGGCTCCCTCGGTGCCGGGGGTAGAGCCGCGTCCGCAGTTGGACCGCCAAAGACAGGCGGCCACACCGTCGACTCCGGCACCGAGGCCGTTGAGTCCGGTGCGGACTGTTTCACCACCAAGGCTGGTGGTGGAACCTTGTCTCCCTTCCACCCCGGAGACCTTTGCTACGGCGAGAGACCTGATCGCCCTCACGGAGCCGGCGCCGTCACAACTCCCGGCACCAGTGGCTCCACGCGTGCTGCAGTCCAGAGGAAAGCCTGCCCTGGTGCGCCCACCGTCGCCAGCACGAGTCTCTCGGCACCGCTCCAGATCCCGGAGCAGGTCCCGACGCCGCTCTGAGTCCCGGCGCCGAATATCACCTCGGCACCGGTCGTACTCGCGGCCCAGATCCTCTTCGCGGCGCCGTTCAACATCCCGGCACCGTCGCGACGACCGGCACCGATCGGGCTCGAGACGCAGCTCCCGGCACCGGTATGAGCGCCACTCGGGCTCGAGGGGCCGCTCCCGGTACCACGCCTCCTCCAGATCGTCGTCCCGTTCCAGATCGGGATCCCGGCACCGGAGGGACTACCGGCACCGATCCAGATCCCGGCACCGCTCTCCGGCACCGCACAGGGACAGATCGCCTTACGGCCGGCACCGATCGGCACCGTACCATCCGGTGCCGACGGCGTCGGGTTCGGCACCGCCGTGGCCGTCGAGATCGGCGTCGCGATCATCTGAGGCAGTGGAGGCCGGCCACCTGCAGGAGACCGACGACCCTATGCAAGGACCTGCGCATTGGTCCTTCTGGACTCCTTGGGCCTACCATCAGGCACAAGGAGCTCCGCTATCTGCCTCCCGCTCAGGCCGTTCGGAGCCTAGGGCCCCAGAGTCCACCATCTCCCGCCCTCCTCCAAGGGACGTGGAGGCTCCAGTGCCCGCACCAGCAGAGGCCCTGGACCAGGGGGCAGGCGATGCCCAACTCCAGGAACACCTGGAGCAGGACCAACCATTGGACCCCTTGCCACCGGGGGCATCCTCCTCGTCCTCGCCTGATGAGGCCGTAGCGGGCACATCCGCCATTGGGCCGCCTCCTATAGACCTTCGGGCCCACCAGGACCTGCTGCGCCGCATGGCTCGCAATATGGACCTCCAGGTGGAGGAGATTGCGGAGGTCCATGATCCCATCGTGCAGATCATTTCAGCGGATGCTCCATCCAGGGTGGCATTACCGCTGATCCGCACTATCCAGGCGAACGCCACCACCATCTGGCAAACCCCGGCCTCTATTCCGCCCACGGCCAGAGGGGTTGAGAGGAAGTACTTTGTGCCCTCCAAGGAACATGAGTACTTGTACACTCACCCCCAACCGTGCTCACTGGTGGTTTCATCAGTCAATGCACGGGAGCGCCATGGCCAGCAGGCTGCTGCGCCCAAATCGAAGGACGCTAAGCGCTTCGATTTGTTCGGACGCAAGGTCTATTCGGCTGGCGGACTGCAACTGCGGGCAGCGAACCAGCAGGCGCTCCTGAGCCGCTACGGATTTAATATGTGGTCCTCGATGGGGAAATTTAGAGAGCTGGTTCCCCAGGAATCGAGGGAAGAGTTCGGGGCCTTGGTAGAGGAGGGCAAGCGGGTGGCATGCACCTCCCTGCAGGCGTCCCTTGATATAGCGGACTCGGCCGCTAGGACCCTGGCGTCGGGGATAGCAATGCGCCGAATCTCCTGGCTCCAGGTGTCAGGTTTGCCACCTGAACTGCAGCAGACCCTGCAGGACCTACCGTTTGAGGGCCAGGGCCTCTTTTCGGAGAAGACAGACTCTAGGCTCCAAAATCTTAAAGACTCTCGGACAATGATGCGCTCCCTGGGGATGCATGTCCCAGGGCCTCAGCGCAGACCCTTCAGGCCCCAGCCTCAGCGGTTCTACCCTCCCCCGCCTCGTCCAAGACAGGACTTTGCTAGGAGGCGGGGTCGAGGTGGTAGGCGAAGGTCGACCGGCCCTCAACCCGGTCAGAACCAGGGCCAGCCTAGACCACCTTCAGGGCCTAGGCAAACCTTTTGAAGGTGCGGTCGAGGACGGCACCACGACCGGTACCCAGGATCCAACTCCCCCCTTCTGGGATCGCCTCTCCCGCTTCCACCGTGCTTGGTCCCGTATAACCTCGGACCGTTGGGTCCTTCGCACGGTGGAGAGGGGATACGCCCTCCAGTTTTCCTCGCCCCCCCTCCCACTCCCCCTCCCCGTCCCTCTTCAGGGACCCTTCTCACGAGCAACTCCTTACACAGGAGGTTTTTGGGCTCCTCGCTATGGGGGCCATAGAGGAGGTTCCATCGGAGCTAAGGGGCAGGGGGTTTTACTCCCGCTACTTCCTGATACCCAAGTCAAAAGGGGGTCTACGGCCCATCTTAGACTTGCGCGGACTCAACAAATTCATAGTAAAGTTGAAGTTCCGCGTGGTGTCATTGGGGACCATCATCCCTTCACTGGATCCTGGAGACTGGTTCGCCGCCCTCGACATGAAGGACGCTTATTTCCACATAGCAATTTATCCGCCCCACAGACGCTTCCTGCGATTTGTAGTAAACAGGGTGCACTACCAATTCGCAGTCCTTCCCTTCGGCTTGTCCTCGGCTCCCAGGGTGTTCACAAAGTGTCTGGCAGTCGTCGCGGCCTTCCTTCGTCGACAAGGGATACAGCTGTTCCCGTACTTGGACGACTGGCTGGTACGCGGCCGCACCAGAGACCAAGTGCAGGCTCATGTCCGCATAGTGACACACACCTTCCACGAGCTGGGCATTCTACTCAACAGAGAGAAGTCCACTCTAGTACCAACTCAGAGGATAGAGTTCATTGGAGCAATCCTGGACTCCAGACGTGCCCGAGCCATCCTGCCAGACAGCCGATTTCATACCATCTCAAGCGTCATTCAAGGACTCAGGGCCTTTCCAATTACCACCATAAGAACATGCCTTGTCCTTTTGGGCCACATGGCCTCGTGTACATACGTAACCAGGCACGCCAGACTGCGACTTCGCCCACTGCAGGCTTGGGTGTCATCGGTCTACCGTCCTCATCGAGACGACCTGAACATGGTGGTCACGGCTCCGGCCTCGGTCTTGGCCTCTCTCGCCTGGTGGACGGATCGCACTGCGGTCTGTGCAGGAGTGCCCTTTCACGCCCCACAGCCCTCCCTCCACCTAGTTACGGACGCTTCATCTCTAGGCTGGGGCGCTCACCTGGGGGAGCACCATACCCAAGGCCTGTGGTCCGCGTCCCAACTAGCCCTGCACATCAACGCCCGAGAGCTGATGGCGGTGCACCTGGCTTGCCAGGCTTTCCTCAACTTCCTACAGGGCCGTTGCGTGCTGATTCTCACCGACAACACCACGGCCATGTTTTACATCAACAAGCAAGGCGGAGCTCGCTCATCTCCCCTATGCCAAGAGGCCATTCGCCTGTGGGACTTCTGCATCGCCCACTCGATTCATCTCACGGCGTCATTCCTGCCTGGAGTCCAGAATACGCTGGCGGACCGTCTCAGCAGGTCCTTCCAGACGCACGAGTGGTCGATTCGCCCGGACATCATCTATTCCGTCTTCCAAAGGTGGGGGTTTCCCCAGATCGACCTGTTCGCATCTCGGGCCAACAGGAAGTGCCAGGCATTCTGCTCCCTACACGGGCGAGCCCCGGGCTCTCGGTCAGACGCCTTCCTCATGGCATGGAAAGACCACCTGTTCTACGCCTTTCCCCCATTCCCGCTGGTCCACAGGGTGCTGCTCAAGATCCGCAGGGACCATGCACGGGTATTCTAGTCGCTCCCGCTTGGCCGAGACAGCACTGGTACACCACACTGCTGGAACTGTCAGTACAGAGGCCGATTACGCTCCCCTTGAGTCCGGATCTCATCTCTCAGGACCACGGCCGGCTGTATCACCCCGACCTGCAGTCGCTCCACCTCACGGCGTGGATGCTTCATGGTTGAGTCGCTCAGAGCGGCAATGCTCGCAGGCCGTCCAACAGGTCCTGCTGGGAAGTAGAAAGCCCTCTACGCGGACCACTTATTTAGCCAAGTGGAAGAGGTTCTCCTGTTGGTGTGAGCAACGAGCTACGTCTCCCTCGCAGGCTCCTATCCCCTTGATACTGGAATACCTCCTGTCCCTAAGACAGCAAGGCTTGGCGACATCCTCAATCAAGGTTCACCTCGCCGCTATTTCCGCTTTCAACCCAGGAGAACTCATGTCCTCGGTCTTCTCTAACCCGATGGTCGTTAGATTCCTCAAGGGCTTAGACCGGCTGTACCCACAGCAACGACAGCCGGTTCCGACGTGGAACCTCAACCTCGTCCTCTCCAGGCTCACAGGGCCTCCGTTTGAACCATTGGCGACCTGCTCACTCCTGTACTTACCCTGGAAGACAGCCTTCCTCGTAGCCATCACCTCAGCACGACGCGTCTCGGAACTCAGGGCGCTGACATCCGAGCCCCCTTATACGGTGTTCCACAAGGACAAGGTGCAGCTTCGCCCCCACCCTGCCTTTCTTCCGTAAACCAAGATATATTTCTCCCGGTCTTCCATCCGAAACCGCACGCTACTCGTCAAGACCAGCGTTTACATTCTTTGGACGTTCGCAGGGCCCTGGCTTTCTATATTGACCGTACAAAGCCATTTAGGAAAACGACGCAACTCTTCGTTGCGGTGGCCGACCGGATGAAAGGATCACCGGTCTCTTCACAGTGCCTGTCCTCTTGGATTACGTCCTGCATTCGTGCTTGCTACGACCTGGCCGGTGTACCGACGCCACACCTCACTGCTCATTCCACGAGGGCCCAGGCCTCCTCGACTGCCTTCCTGGCTCAAGTACCGATCCAGGACATTTGTAGAGCTGCAGTGTGGTCATCGGTCCACACATTTGCTACTCACTATGCGCTGGTGCAACAATCCAGAGACGATGCTGCTTTCGGGTCAGCGGTTCTGCACACAGCAATGTCTCACTCCGACCCCGCCACCTAGGTGGGGCTTGGGAGTCACCTACTGGAATGGATATGAGCAAGCACTCGAAGAAGAAAAGACGGTTACTCACCGTTGTAACTGTTGTTCTTCGAGATGTGTTGCTCATATCCATTCCAAACCCGCCCCCCTTCCCCACTGTCGGAGTAGCCGGCAAGAAGGAACTGAGGGGGCGCTGGGTCGGCTGGGGTATATATCCAGCGCCATAACGGCGCCACTCTAGGGGGCTCCACAGCCGACCCACCGGGTGTTGCTAGGGTAAAAATCTTCCGACGATCGTGCACGCGGCGCGCACACCTACTGGAATGGATATGAGCAACACATCTCGAAGAACAACAGTTACAACGGTGAGTAACCGTCTTTTATATTTGCTTGATGCAGACTTTCTGAAATAGACCTGAAGGAAAGCTTTGAGAGCTGCCACTTAATATAAACTGTTGACAAACTTTTCCTCTTGTCAGTGCAGCATGAGATCCTTGCATGGGGACATCTGAAAGTCATAAGCATTGAAGCTGTCTAGAAATTCAGTTTCCAGGTGTGCCGTTTTGCAAGTAGAGAGAAAAAGAAGCAACTTGCCTTGTTAGTACATTCTTCCTCTTTTATACATGTTGCTTGGAATCTGCTGCTGTTCTAGTTAACATCTAAGGGTATGTCTGCCCAGCCTGGGTTTAGTGGGACCCAGGCTTGTGGACTCATTTTTCCAACCCTGTGTTTGAGTGTCCACACTTCAATGGAAACTCAGGCTTCACAACTGTGCTGGCATGTCCATACTGCACTACCCAGACACATGTCAGAACTTCAGTTTCTATGTGCGTGTACTATCATACCGAAGGGTTCCTAGCACCCTTGCCAGCTGAAGCCCTCAGGGGCTTTCTCCATAGTGGGTTGTGGGAGAACTTTCTGTCAGCCCTGTGGGAGTTGACCAAAAGTGTGTTGGATGGGCTTAATCGGCAAAACACATCCAGCTGAGCCATTTTGTGTCTGCATACTATCTGCAGCCCAAGCCAATATGGATCCTGCCCCAGTAGAAGAACTTCTCTACCTCATACTCTGTCCTGTTTTGGGACCCAGAAAGACATTTCATTAGTAGTTTTTTAACTGCTGAAGGCCAACTAACATGTCAACTGCAAACCAGCTGATGCTGCTCATGCCTGTTGTTGCCATAGCCACAGATGTCCCCTCTGTACGCTGGAGCAGGAATACAAACAGACTGATGGGATCACATCATCATGTGAATCAGGGATGACCAGCAGTGGGTCCAGAACTTCTGCAAGAAGAAGCAGGCTTTCCTGGTGGCTTGTGCACCAGCTTGCCCATTTCCATCAGAGTCCGGACCCTTTCATGATGGTGGCCAGGCCAATCCAGAAGCATGTTCCTATTGCCATTTGGAAGTTGGCTATCCTAGACAGCTACATGTCCATGGCTAACCAGTTTGGCATTGGCAAATCAACTGTGGGGATTGTTGTGGCAGAGGTTAATGAGGCGAACAGGATTGTGATTTACAAAAAGGTTTTGGGCACAATAAATGTTCCTGAAATAATTGCTGGTTTTCAGAGAATGGTTTAGGAGGACATACCCCATTCAGAGTGAGGAAAGAGTGCACAGCAGAAATTTGCTAAATCAGTTCTATATATTTTCATAGATTCTTATGTCTTTGAGGATGCATCTTAATGTTCAAAATGTCATCTCATGATTGAAATGAAATGTAACAACTGAATCCAAGATGAACAGGATGGGTGCACAAATCAAAACTCAGTGGGATTAAGCCCAAGAACAGAATAGTTCTACTACTTCTGCTGTAAACAAGATAAACCTCAGAAATTCAGAGACCAAAAAGACCTATTATGGAATATCATGTCCAGCCCCTTAACAGTGTAAAATGATACCCCCATACATACATACTAAAATACTTCAAATTCACAAACTCTTAAGTAAGTGTGTAGAAGATTCCATTCTCGGGTGATGGCATGTCACTATTTTTTCTCATGCAATATTAACAAATTAGCACTCTTGATTTCCAAACATTCTGAATTAAATGTGCTGAGTGTCTGTTATCTATAATAATTCCAGAGCCCAGTGGTTTAGTCAATGATTTGAACTTTTTCCAAAGCTGTCTTTTTTTTCTTGGGGTAACTTTATATAAAATGGTGAAAAGTACAAAAATAGTCTTACAGCTGGCATGCTCTGGTAAGAAATAAATTGGGCATATAAACATTTAGTTTCAGAACCTACCCATACAACCTTGGACATGCATAACTTTAAGGATTGGATTGAGTGGATTTATATTTATACAAGGGACATGAAGACTCACTCTAATTTTTGAACTATTAAGCATTATCAATGAGCTGTGTGAAAATTATATTTTCTAATGTTGAAATGGTATGTGAGCACCAAGCTAGTAGAATGAGAAGTAATCCTTATCTAAAAATTATCCTATGTACCACTGATACGATGTAAAGTTTCTTTTTTTAACTGGTAATATTGTAGATTATGTTTCATGTCACCACTTGGGACAATAATTAACCTAGAGCATGTGAATGATATTGATATTTACATATCCTTGGTGTCTCCAACTGTGCAACAGTCAGTATTTGGTTATTGATCCAAATATCACTAAAAAGAGAACGGTCTCCAGCTGTTTCTAATTAGGGCTGGATTGTTTCATGTGTTCTGGACAATTTCTTTTTATTCATGAAATCTATAGCTTTCCAATTTTTCTCAGTTTCTGTAACATACAAGCAGCAATATATTTCTCAGATAACTAGAGTTAGAGCAAACAGAAATATATTGTGAGGTCAGTGTTATTAACATCCTTCTTAACTCTGACTTTGTTTTATGAATGTTTCCATCTCTGATACAGATGTAATAACCTAGAAAGATGTTCTTTCAGATGGATTAGAATGGAGAATCTTAAAACAGCACAGTGGGTTCTATAAAATTTGATATCTAGTCTTTGTAAATCCTTTCTTCCTAATGAGGGAGGCCACCAACCAATAGAGGGAAAGGAACTTCTGATGGCAAATCAGGGGTATATATGGCATCTAGCAGTTATTGAATACTCAATAAAATACCAGTAGCCCTTGGATACAATGCTAGAAATGCAATATATCAAATCCAAAATAATTCTCCCCTTTCCCCTTTTCTTTCTGCACCACTGAATTTCTAACACTAGGGTTTTGGCACATGCAGCTATGGATTTCTTAACTTCAGAAAGTCAGCTCAGCTGGCTATTCTCCATTCAGTATGCAAGTTGCCATTACCTGCTATGCCCTATGAGGCCTATCAACCTTTTATTCCAGTTCACCACCAAGGTTATCAAGTTTTCACATTACTGCATCTCTTGCAATAAGTTTTAGTCTTTGGGTATTCCTGGGGAAATTCTGCGCCAGTGTGCATATGCAGAATTTGTGTCCCCCCTCAGAATTCTTTGCTTCCCTGCAGAAAAATGACTTTCTAACGGGGAAGCAAAGGGAAGCCACAACAGCGGTCATGCGACCCTCCCCAGCAGTAATGTTTCGTGTGCCCAAGACAGCCAGCAGAGAGAGAAATCACTTTGTGGCAGTGGGTGGGACTGGGGAAGACCCGGCTGATAGCTCCTACCCTGTGCTGGGCTCAGCTGCTAGTCCCAGCTGGGCTGGGGAGGACAGGCCGGGGCTGTGTCAGACCCACTCACAGATTTCTCCCCCACCTGTAGGAAGCTCTGCAAACTCTTCCCCCTGTTCCCACTCCCCGGCCTCGCTTCTTGCACCCATTGCTCCTCAGCTGCAGGGGCAGGGATCTCTGTACAGGGAGCTGCTCCCATATCCGCCCAACTCCCATGAATCCAGACCCCCTCATACCTAGTCCGTCCCACTGAGCTGAAGTCCCCCCCCCCCCCCCCCAACCCCCCCTTGACAAGCCCCACTCTCCCTACACCACCCCGATGAGCCATCTGGATCCCCACCCTACCGAGCTTCAACCAGCTGCATCTGGATCCCCACCCCACTAAGCCCCATTCCCACAGCATCTGGACCTTCCCACTGAGCCCCCCACTCCCAGATCCCCCTGCCGAGCTCTAACCCCCCAGACCTCTTCCGCTGAGCCCCACCCACCTTCACCTGGACCCCCTTGCAGAGTCCCATTACTGTTGCACTGAGAACCCCCCAACAAGCCCTTGTGCATCCAGATCCATGCCCCCCCCAGCAGCTGGATCTGCCACTGAGCTATCTGCACCCAGATTGCCCCACACAGAATCCTCTCTCCCACACCTGGATTCCCTTCACACTAAGCCCCTCCACACTTGGATCTTGCCTGGCTGAGCCTACCTTCCCACACCTGGTGCACCTGGCATGGAGGGGCAGGG
Organism: Terrapene triunguis; assembly: GCF_002925995.2. NCBI lineage: Eukaryota > Metazoa > Chordata > Testudines > Emydidae > Terrapene > Terrapene triunguis. The sequence continues at coordinate 15,854,931 of NW_020664418.1, forward strand.
CCCTGGGTTGTTTCTGGGGCAGGCCCGGTCCTTGCGCTGTGTCAGGGTTGGGTGCAACCTCATCACTGAGTCCGTGTCCCGGAGGGGAGCTGTACAGTGATCTCCCACCTCTGTGCAGTATGACAAAGTCAGGCCGGACGGCTGTAAGAGGGTCCTGGAAGGCTGATATATTAGCCCTAGAATGTTAAAGGTGCCTTTTCCTACAAGCTGAGAAGGGGTTACCTCAAGTCCATTATGGACACCTGAATCCAATTAAAGGCTGCTTGAGGCCTTTAAAAACCCCTCCTCTGGAGAGAGCAAAGAAGGAGAGAGAGAGAAGCTGCTGCTAGGCTAGAGGCAGCAGGGAAATAGGCTGTTCCCGGGTGAGAAGCTGTGCTCCTTCCCATAGGGGAAGTAGCCAAACCTGAGTGCCTGCTAGGGGAAGGACTCACACCCTAGGGCAACCAACCAGAGGATACCTTGCACCAGCGAGGGGGGCAGCGAAAGGTACCCCCCTGGGTTTTTGTTTGACAGTTTCCTTTTGTTTGGTGGAGGATCACACCTAAGGCTGACCCTCAGGCCTACCCTGAAAATATGACCAAGGGAGCACAGAAGGGGGAAGGCAAACCCTGTCTGAGTGAGGCTGATTACCCTAGGTCTGCCATTGCCAGAGGGGGCAATGCTAAGTCTGGCGAAAGAAAAGAGGTGCCTTGCCACAGCAGCCAGTGACCTGTGCTCCCCAATGCCATGCTGGAGACTCCACATTTATTTGACAAATAGAATTTGCAGAATTTTAAAATATTGTGTGCAGAATTATTATTTTTTTGGTGCAGAATGCCCTCAGGAGTATTTGGGGCAAGGATCTTGCTGTCTTATTTATCTAACTAAATCTGTCTATTGGTATTTCTAAAGTAACTATCACTGGGTATGCAGTGGGGTCTTCCATAAGGGAAAAGCAAATATCCATCCTGATCTTTGGGAGCATTTACTACATTCTTGGCACTATGTAAAAAAGTTAAACCAACTTCACAGTCTCTCAGTCTTGGGGATGATTTATACCAGTTCACATTAGGATAGCCTGAAGGCTCCTGTAATTTATGCCAGCAGCCGACAACTCTCAAGGAAATATATGGCAGCCATACCCCCTGCAATGGATAGCCATCTATCTTGGATGGTTCAGACTAAACAAATCCTGCATCTTGGCAGGGGGTTAGACTTAGATGACCCTTGCAGTCCCTTCTAACCCTATGATTCTATGAGGCCACAACAGAGATGGTGTAGGACTGCTATAGTGGCAATAAACCATCTAGGTATTCTCTAGTGAAGGAAAAATCCTCAAAGCGCCAGTAGTGGACTTGAAGGTTTCTGTATGCTACCGGAATGAGTCCAAGCGTCTGGCCCATTATATACTTTTTTTGTTTTTATTTGTCATGTAAAAGGTATATATCGACTATGCATGACTGTCTTCAACTTGTTTTTGTTTACAAGTGCCTTGTAGGCATTCCAGAAGAAATCAGTCTTAAGGAGAGAACAGCCTTACAGGTCCCTTACTAAAAGTGACATTTGGTGGAGGGAAAAAGCTTAAGCAGAATTCCTTCTGCTGCTTTTTTGTTTAATGACTTCAAATGAAATCTTATCACATTTAATAACCCCCCCCCACACACACACACACTTCTCCTTTGATAAGTGCATGTGCATATGTGCATGCTCCCCTACCAAGCTCAGATCTGCCTAGAGGTGCATGGCTAGTTGGGACTGCGTGAGCACCCCTTTGCAGATTGGGTTTGAAAAATGGAATGTGATCATACAAATTAGAGTTAGGATTCTGTAAAGACAGGTACTTGCTTAAATTTGTGCCTGTGAATAATCCCATTCAGTTCAATAGGAATACTCATTGTGCAAAGTTGAGCATATTCCTAAATTTTTGCAGCACTGGAGCCTAGAAAACCATGGGTACACACAAGGAAACAGTTAATTTTGTGCATTGAAACTTAACTTTTGGAATTCTTTTGTGTGCATGTGTGCCTAACAATACCCGTAAGGTTGCATTAACATACTGTAATTTTTTGTTGTCTGTATATGAGAGCAGTTTAGACAGTATTAGACTAAATTCCTACTACCAAATAGTTTATCTGGTAGAAATACATTTTATAATCATGAATTCTGTTTATTAACAGAAAATAAATTTATCTAAACAACTTCCTTGAAACCTTCCAGTGATGATTTTGGGAAAGCAAAAATCTGAGTAGCTAAATAACTGATATCTCAATCTTTGTGTAACATTTACCTGTACATATCTGTTTCAGCCCACAATCTCACAGGTGCAAACATCTGCCCTACTAGATCATGTTGCAGAATTGGGGTCTAGATTATAAGAGAACTGGGGCAGTGTTCTTGCGCTTATATAGCACAATGCAGAGCTGTCGTCCTCTGTCAATAACAATTTCATATTTCTACAGTTTTGCAGTGGTTCAGTGACCTTCCTGTATATTTTCTAAACACACAAAACAGGAAAGTAAGTTTATCATGAGATAATGTTAAGGGTCAAATTTAAAGTCACAAAAGCCAGGAAATTCAGAGTTAATGTTAAAACTCCTCTTAACTCCACTTATTGTGCTTAATCATGTAGTCAGACAAGCTGCATGTGAGATCTTAACTACCTCAGTTCATCCAGAAATTAAATGTTGTATATTTAGGATCCTGTTTATATTCACCACTTTCACTGTATATGGTAAAAGTGGGTTTCTTTCAACTTGCTCAGAGTTTAGTGTGTATAACTAGGGCCCTACCAAATTCACAGCCATGAAAAACGCGTCACGGACCATGAAATCTGGTCTCCTCCCGTGAAATCTGGTCTTTATGTGCTTTTACCCTATACTGTACAGATTTCATTGGAGAGACCAGCGTTTCTCAAATTGGGGGTCCTGACCCAAAAGGGAGTTGCAGTGGGGTCATGGTATTGCCACCCTTACTTCTGCATTGCCTTCAGAGCTGGGCGGCCAGAGAGCGGTGGCTGTTGGCCAGGTGCCCAGCTCTGCAGGCAACAGTGCAGAAATAAAGGTGGCAATACCATACTATGCCATCCTTACTTCTGTGCTGCAGCTGGCAGCGGCTCTGCCTTCAGCGCTGGGCTCCCAGCCAGCAGCCACCGCTCTCCAGCTGCCCAGCTCTGAAGGCAGCACCGCCGCCAGGAGCAGTACAGAAGTAAGGTTAGCCGTACCGCAACCCACCCTACAAAACTTTGTAAACCCACACACACACACACACCTCATTTTTGGGTCAGGATCCCTACAATTACAACACCGTGAAATTTCAGAATTAAATAGCTGAAATAATGAAATTTACGATTTTTAAAATCCTATGGCTGTGAAATTGACCAAAACGGACCGTGAATTTGGTGGGGCCTGATGTATAACCCTCAAACCTCTTTCCATAACAGCATTTACAAAAGTAATTCTGAGACATTATTAGAGCTGTTTGTAATGTTTAGAGTCTGTGGCATTTTAACAATATCCAAAAAAGGCTTAGTTGATTGGTCTGCTATAAACGGAGACTTTACTGCAGATTCTGTTGTTCATTGTTTAAATGTTCTGTCTCATTGGATATTTAATGTAAATAGAAACATCTTGCAGAAAAATGTTTGTAGATTATATGCTTGGCTATTGGTGTTCAAGACAACATAATGATAAAGCAAAACATACTGGATATAGTAAAAATGACAAAACCCAGGTCCAGGCAGTAGCTTCCCTAAGGGAAGTAAGGGTATGTCTACACTACGAAATTAGGTCGAATTTATAGAAGCCGGTTTTATAGATATCGGTTTTATACAGTCGATTGTGTGTGTCCCCACATAAAATGCTCTAAGTGCATCAAGTCGGCAGACCGCGTCCACAGTACCGAGGCTAGCGTCGACTTCCGGAGCGTTGCACTATGGGTAGCTATCCCACAGTTCCCGCAGTCTCCGCCGCCCATTGGAATTCTGGGTTGAGATCCCAATGCCTGATGATGCAAAAACAGTGTCGCAGGGGGTTCTGGGTACATGTCGTCAGGCCCCTCCCCCGCAGTCAGAGCTACGGCAGACAATCGATTCACGCCTTTTTACCTGGGTTACCTGTGCAGACAACATACCATGGCAAGCATGGAGCCCGCTCAGCTCAGCTCACCGTCACCATATGTCATCTGGGTGCCGGCAGACGTGGTACTGCATTGCTACACTGCAGCAGCTCCTTGCCTTTTGGCAGTGGATGGTGTATTACGATTGGTATCCCTCGTCGTTGTACTCCTCAGTGAGTTCAATCAGAGGCACCCGGGAAAGTTCTTCAGCAGATTCCTCTAAGTAATACTGCACCAAACTTTCCACTCTGGGCATCTGATTCTTGACGATGATGGCTATCAATCGTAGTACATCATTTTCTGCCAAGCACCCAGAAGATGCCGATGGCTATCAGTCATGCTGCACCGTCTGCTGCCAGCTTAAGATGTAAAAAATAGATGGACCACATTTGTTCTGTATTCATTTGCTTCCCCCTCCCTCCGTGAAATCAACGGCCTGCTAAACCCAGGGTTTTGAGTTCAATCTTTGGGGGGGCCATTCTGTTTGACAGTTGTTTGTGTTTCTCCCTGATGCACAGCCACCTTTGTTGATTTTAATTCCCTGTAGCTGTACGCCATGTCGTCAGTCGCCCCTCCCTTCCTTCCTCCGTCATTTTCGCGCCTTTTTGCAGACCAGACGCCATAGCACTGGGATCATGGAGCCTGCTCAGATCACCGTGGCAATTATGAGCACTATGAACACCACGCGCATTGTCCTGGAGTATATGCAGAGCCAGGACATGCCAAAGCAAAACCAGGACCAGCCGAGGAGGCGATTGCAGCACGGCGACAAGAGTGATGAGGAAATTGACATGGACATAGACCTCTCACAAAGTACAGGCCCCAGCAATGTGCAAATCATGGTGTTACTGGGGCAGATTCATGGCGTGGAACGCCAATTCTGGGCCCGGGAAACAAGCACAGACTGGTGGGACCGCATAGTGTTGCAGGTGTGGGACGATTCCCGGTGGCTGCAAAACTTTCGCATCCATAAGGGCACTTTCATGGAACTTTGTGACTTGCTTTCCCCTGCCCTGAAGCGCCAGAATACCAGGATGAGAGCAGCCCTCACAGTTGAGAAGCGAGTGGCGATAGCCCTGTGGAAGCTTGCAACGCCAGACAGCTACCGGTCAGTCGGGAATCAATTTGGAGTGGGCAAATCTACTGTGGGGGCTGCTGTGATCCAAGTTGCCAGGGCAATGAAAGACCTGGTGATATCAAGGGTAGTGACTCTGGGAAACGTGCAGGTCATAGTGGATGGCTTTGCTGCAGTGGGATTCCCTAACTGGATAACCGTACTCAGAGAGTTGTTATTAATGGTTCCCAATCCTGCTGGAAAGACATAACGAGTGGGGTACCGCAGGGGTCTGTTTTGGGACTGGCTCTGTTCAATATCTTAATCAACGACTTAGATATTGGCATAAAAAGTACGCTTATTAAGTTTGCAGATGATACCAAACTGGGAGGGATTGCAACTGCTTTGGAGGACAGGGTCATAATTCAAAATGATCTGGACAAATTGGAGAAATGGTCTGAGTTAAACAGGATGAGTTTAACAAAGACAAATGCAAAGTGCTCCACTTAGGAAGAAAAAATCAGTTTCACACATACAGAATGGGAAGAGACTGTTTAGGAAGGAGTACGGTAGAAAGGGATCTAGGGGTTATAGTGGACCACAAGCTAAATATGAGTCAACAGTGTGATGCTGTTGCAAAAAAAGCAAACATGATTCTGGGATGTATTAACAGGTGTGTTGTGAGCAAGACACGAGAAGTCATTCTTCCGCTCTACTCTGCTCTGGTTAGGCCTCAGCTGGAGTATTGTGTCCAGTTCTGGGCACCGCATTTCAAAAAAGATGTGGAGAAATTGGAAAGGGTCCAGAGAAGAGCAACAAGAATGATTAAAGGTCTTGAGAACATGACCTATGAAGGAAAGCTGAAAGAATTGGGTTTGTTTAGTTTGGAAAAGAGAAGACTGAGAGGGGACATGATAGCAGTTTTTAGGTATTTAAAAGGGTGTCATAAGGAGGAGGGAGAAAACTTGTTCACTTTAGCCTCTAAGGATAGAACAAGAAGCAATGGGTTTAAACTGCAGCAAGGGAGGTCTAGGTTGGACATTAGGAAAAAGTTCCTAACTGTCAGGGTTAAACACTGGAATAGATTGCCTAGGGAGGTTGTGGAATCTCCATCTCTGGAGATATTTAAGAGTAGGTTAGATAAGTGTCTATCAGGGATGGTCTAGACAGTATTTGGTCCTGCCATGCGGGCAGGGGACTGGACTCGATGAGCTCTCGAGGTCCCTTCCAGTCCTAGAATCTATGAATCTATGAACTATGGTGGGGCAATAGACGGAACCCATATCCCTATCTTGGCACCAGAGCACCAAGCCACCGAGTACATAAACCACAAGGGGTACTTTTCAATGCTGCTGCAAGCCCTGGTGGATCACAAGGGACATTTCACCAACATCAACGTGGGATGGCCGGGAAAGGTACATGATGCTCACGTCTTCAGGAACTCTGGTCTGTTTCGAAAGCTGGAGGAAGGGACTTTCTTCCCGGACCAGAAAATAACCGTTGGGGATGTTGAAATGCCTATCGTGATCCTTGGGGACCCAGCCTACCCCTTAATGCCATGGCTCATGAAGCCGTACACAGGCAGCCTGGACACGAGTCAGGACCTGTTCAACTATAGGCTGAGCAAGTGCCGAATGGTGGTGGAATGTGCATTTGGACATTTAAAAGCGCGTTGGCGCAGCTTACTGACTCGGATAGACCTCAGCGAAACCAATATCCCCATTGTTATTGCTGCTTGCTGTGCGCTCCACAATATCTGTGAGAGTAAGGGGAGACATTTATGGCGGGGTGGGAGGTTGAGGCAAATCGCCTGGCCGCTGATTACGCGCAGCCAGACACCAGGGCAGTTAGAAGAGTACAGCAGGGCCCGGTGCGCATCAGAGAAGCTTTGAAAACCAATTTTGTGACTGGCCAGGCTACGGTGTGAAACTTCTGTTTGTTTCTCCTTGATGAACCCTCCGCCCCCCGACCCCCCGGTTCACTCTACTTCCCTGTAAACCAACCACCCCACCCTACCCTCCCCCATTCGAGCACCGCTTGCAGAGGCAATAATGTCATTGTTACTTCTCATTCATGCATTCTTTATAAATTCCTCACACAACTAGGGGGATAATTGCCAAGGTAGCCCGGGATGGGTGGGGGAGGAGGGAAGGAAAAGGACATACTGCAGTTTAAAACTTTAAAACTTTAACACTTATTGAAGGCCAGCCTTCCGATGCTCGGGCAATCATCTGGGGTGGAGTGACTGTGTGGCCGGAGGCCCCCCCACCGTGTTCTTGGGCGTCTGGGTGAGGAGGCTATGGAACTTGGGGAGGAGGGCTGTTGGTTACACAGGGGCTGTAGCGGCGGTCTGTGCTCCTGCTGCCTTTCCTGCAGCTCAACCATAGGCTGGAGCATATCAGTTTGATGTTCCAGCAGCCGGAGCATCGACTCTTGCCTTCTGTCTGCAAGCTGATGCCACCTATCATCTTCAGCCCGCCACTTGCTCTATTCAGCCCGCGATTCATCCCGCCACCTCTCCTCTCGTTCATATTGTGCTTTTTTGCACTCTGACATTGACTGCCTCCACGCATTCTGCTGTGCTCTTTCAGCGTGGGAGGACATCTGGAGCTCCGTGAACATATCATCCCAAGTCCGACGTTTTCTCCTTCTAATCTTCGCTAGCCTCTGCGAAGGAGAAACATTTGCAGCTGGTGGAGGAGAAGGGAGAGGTGGTTAAAAAAGACACATTTTAGAGAACAATGGGTACACTCTTTCACGTTAAATTTTGCTGTTCACATTACACAGCACATGTGCTTTCGTTACAAGGTCGCATTTTTCCTCTTATATTGAGGGCCTGCCAGTTTGGTGTGAGAGATCACTCACGCAGTGCCAGGCAACAGATTTCGGCTTGCAGGCAGCCATGGTAAGCCACAGTCTTTTGGCTTTTTTAACCTTCATAACATGTGGGAATGGTTTCAAACAGCAGCGCCCTCATTTCCCATACCAAGGACCCATTGGGTTGGCCATTTAAAATGAGTTTGCAATGTAAAAGGAGGGGCAGGGGTTTCCGGGTTAACATGCACCACAAACCCAACTACCCCCCCCTCTCTCACACACACACACACACACACACACACACACACACACACACAATTCTCTGGGATGATCACTTCACCCCTCCCCCCGACCGCGTGGCTAACAGCGGGGAACATTTCTGTTCAGCCGAGCAGGAACGGGCACCTCTGAATGTCCCCTTAATAAAATCACCCCATTTCAACCAGGTGACTGTGAATGATATCACTCTTCTGAGGATAACAAAGAGAGATAAAGAATGGATGTTGTCTGCATGCCAGCAAACACCGGGACCATACGCTGCCATGCTTTGTTATGCAATGATTCCAGACTACGTGATACTGGCCTGGCGTGGTAAAGTGTCCTACCATGGCGGACGGGATAAGGCAGCCCTCCCCAGAAACCTTTTGCAAAGGCTTTGGGAGTACATGAAGGAGAGCTTTCTGGAGATGTCCCTGGAGGATTTCCGCTCCATCCCCATACACGTTAACAGACTTTTCCAGTAGCTGTACTGGCCGCGATTGCCAGGGCAAATTAATCATTAATCACATTAAACAGGCTTGCTTTTAAACCATGTGTAATATTTACAAAGGTACACTCACCAGAGGTCCCTTGTGTGCCCTCAGGGTCTGGAAGCATGCCTTGGGTGAGTTCGGGGGTTACTGGTTCCTGGTCCAGCGTTATAAACATATCCTGGCTGTTGGGGAAACCAGTTTCTCCGCTTCCTTGCTGTGAGCTCTCTTCATTGTCTTCATCATCATCTTCCTCGTACCCTGAACCTGCTTCCCTGTTGCGTGTTTCTCCATTGAAGGAGTCAAAGCACGCGGTTGGGTAGTGGTGGCTGCACCCCCTAGCATCGCATGCAGCTCCACGTAGAAGCTGCATCTTTGCGGCTCTGCCCTGGACCTTCCGTTTGCCTCTCTGGCTTTGTGGTAGGCTTGCCTTAGCTCCTTAATTTTCACGCGGCACTGCTGTGCGTCCCTGTTATGGCCTCTGTCCTTCATGGCCTTTGAGACCTTTTCTAATATTTTGCCATTTCGTTTACTGCTACGGAGTTCAGCTAGCACTGATTCGTCTCCCCATATGGCGAGCAGATCCCGTACCTCCCGTTCTGTCCATGCTGGAGCTCTTTTGCGATCCTGGGACTCCATCATGGTTACCTGTGCTGATGAGCTCTGCGTGGTCACCTGTGCTCTCCATGCTGGGCAAACAGGAAATGAAATTCAAAAGCTCGCAGGGCTTCTCCTGTCTACCTGGTCAGTGCATCTGAGTTGAGAGTGCTGTCCAGAGCGGTCACAATGAAGCACTGTGGGATAGCTCCCGGAGGCCAATAACGTCGAATTCCGTCCACACTACCCCAAATCCGACCCGCAAAGGCTGATTTTAGCGGTAATCCCCTCGTCGGAGGTGGAGTAAAGAAACCGGTTTAAAGCGCCCTTTAAGTCGAAAAAAAGGGCTTCGTCGTGTCCAGGCTTAATTCAATTTAACGCTGCTAAAGTCGACCTAAACTCGTAGTGTAGACCAGGCCTAAGAAGGCAACAACACAGTCCAGTTTGCTTTGTTTCCTTCTAATAATAGCATGAGAACATATTCATTACACTACTGTATTCTCTATGAGAATACTGCTGCAGGTCTATAAAATTGCAGTGTAGACATTCAGGCTCGGACTGGAGTCCAGTCCCTGGGACCTCCCCCCACATGGGCTCCAGCCCAAGCCCAGACGACCGCGCTGCAATTTTACAGCCCAAGCCTCATGAGCCAGGCCAGCCATGGGTCTTTTATTGCAGTGCAGACATACTCTTGTTCTATTGGGGTGGCATTATTGTGTGTCTCTAAAGAGGCCTTTTACCTTTCTGCTCAGCCAGTACAGGCGATTATGTCAACTAAGACCTGGTCTACACTGGGGGGGAGATATCGATCTAAGTTACGCAACTTCATCTACATGAATAACATAGCTGAAGTCGACATACTTAGATCTACTCACCGGAGTACCGGAGTCGACAGGAGAACGCTCGGCGGTCAATAAATCGACCCCTGTTGGATCGATGGCTGCCTGTCGATCCTGCTGGTAATGTAGACCAACCCTAAGGGAGGGGATGTCCCAGAATATGAAGGATTAAAACGGGAATCATTAGAAATTCTTCCTAGGCCACCTTTGATTAGTACTATAAGGAGAAAGGGCAACCTGTGACTCTAATGCTTGGAATGGGGAAGAACTTGTTTTTGGAACCACAGTACAGCAGTCTTTACTTTTTATACAAATGCTTAGGGCCTGATTTTCAAAACTGCGAACATAAAAATGTCACAGGCACAGAACACTGCTCTTGCTGGCACTGTGGAGAAGGTCACTGGTTTGGTTTGAGGGGTGGAGAGAAATGCAGGCAGGCCCTGCTGGCACAGGCTCCTCCTTCATTGCCCTGCTGCTTCTACTGTGGCTTCTGGGGAACTGTGGACTTTACAGTTGAGTATTCTTAATTTTATTTTTTTCTTGCTTTATATTAAATTAATCTCCCCCCCCCCCACAAGTTTATTTAAAAGCTATTTTGCCACATTTTCTAACTCCTTCTCATGTTGTCACCGCTTGTGAATTGACATTCATACCATCAGCACTTATAGTAATCTATATTAATTCATAGTAGAATCAGACAAACTTTAGGACACAGAGCTTTAATCAACAATGAATCAAGTGTCTGCATGCCATAGACTATAGTCGCAAGTGCAGCACTTCCAGGAAGGTGATGGTGGGATTTACAGGCTTGCTATTTTAGCTCAGAACAGCTGTGTATTGCTGGATTGAATTTCTGAGTTGCACAGGGCATTGCCATTGTAACAGTGATGACACCTACTTTCATTAATATGAGGTTTTAATTTCATTTGTTAACAATGGACTTTTCGTGACAGAGGAAAGTACAAACACCTAATTCTGCTTCCAGGCAATTTTATTAGAAATTGACAGATAAGTCTGTTTGATTTTGAATTTGTATGGCTTCAATTTTTTAAACTAAAATTAAGGTAAAAAGATCTTTTAGTTTTTTTTAAATAGTTTCCAAATATTTAACTTCAAGTGTAATGACAAGAAGTCAAACCGAAAAGTGTTCTTTTGCTAGTACATTTCCGCTTATGCCACTTCTAATCTACAGACCATTAATGCATTGCCTCTTATTTTAAGTGGCCTTGAACTCCATGGAATTGAGGAAGCAACATGGATTTCCTTTTTTCTTTTTTGTGTGTGTGTGTAGTAGGTTTATGGTTTTAAGAATTGATAAAATAGATAGCGCATACATGCTGTACACTAATATTTATAGGAACTTTCCTAAGATTTAGCAAGGCTATACTTTACTGCTTTCATTGCTGTCTTTCATGGTGTGCACATTATAAAATATTCGTAATATGCTGGAAGTTATGCTTGTATTTACTTAGTATTAATTTGATTGCAGGCTAATAGAGGCCATATTCGTTTCAAGACAATGGGGGTTTTCACAGTCCTTTTAGTTTAATTCATTTCCCCATGTTGGATGAGACAAAATACCATGATGAATGCCTTGTTACTTACTCTTGTGTTACAAGATATGCAGATAACAATGAGATTAATTTTTCATACCGCATGAATATTTGAATCACAGAAAACTGCAAGACAAAGAATTTGCCAACCGCATTGCACAAAGAACTTTTGCCCCAATTTTCTTACAATGTAGCATTGTAAGAAACATTTTAACGGCTCCGGCTTAAAAAGTGGTACTCTACAAAGCACCTGAGTGGCCCTAGAGAGCACTCTGCAAGCCAATTGTAGGATCCTACTGCTAATGCAAAAACGGTTTGGTATTCCCCTGCACAAACTACTTCATTGTCACTGCACACTGAGCACTTTGATAATATTTAACACTTTGTATAGCACTCTGAAGAGGTAAGACCCTACAAAAAAAATTTTGACTGTCTCGTAAGACCACTGGGGAGTAAGTTGTTATTTCCATTTTACAAGTGAGGAAATGGAGACAGAGAGGTTGTGACTTGCCAAAGACCACAGATAGTTAGTGTTAGAGCTGGTGTTACAACTCCGTTCTCAGTTCAGTCTGCTAAGCATTATCGTTTGATCTCTTCTACAAATCACTCCTAAAAGCCTGTCTCTTCAATGAAATACATGTGCACCAATGTCCACATACAACTTCTCTGACTGGTATCTGTATTCATTATACTTTACATGTTTATCTATTGACTGAGTGTTCTTCAGGACAGGAACTTTGGGACAGATTCATATCTATTGTTACCAGTTTAAAGCTTGAAATTAATGAAATTATTCAGGATTTACACTGGTTTATTTAAGAATTTAGCCTTTTGTTTTGTATTTCCATTAGTTTCAAGCACTGTAATGGATCCTTATAAATAATATATGTGTTTATACATTTAGATACCAGCATGTATTTCAGTGAATTCTACAGGAATGAGACACCCTTCTTTGGTAGCACTTGCTAGCAAACAGCTAATGCAGACTGCTGCTGACACTTTTAACCATTCTACTTTCTAACCCTATTCAGAGCTGGTCTAAATGACACAGTGATAAAATTGCTAGCAATTGGCATTCCCATTCTATGGTGAGAGAATTGCCTAAAATCATCACTGTAGACAAGGCCATAAATACTCTGTAAAGGCAATTAATAACATGTATCCAGGAGTATGTAACTGAGTTTTAACAATGTATTGTTGCTAGCTCTAATTTGTAAAACAATTTGTACAAAGATATATTCTAAGAACATACAAGAGATCAACAATTGCAGCATTGCTGGACAGAGCTCATTTTCTCCTTCTCTAGCCCAATTTTTCCATTGATCTAGTGCTAGTGTAAATCCATCCTATATGGTACACAACCACTTGTCAATTGTGGTTCTTCTTTTATTGCTTCACATTTTTTAGCTTTCTGTCTGAAGTTTGCACTTCATATATTGATCTCAATGTCCCTAAAATGTACCTGAGCATTTCATAACAGTACATGTTCTTGTCTTAACTAGGAGAAAAATGACACTGATAAGAACCTACAGTCAATACATAGGTGCTGGAACTAGGGAGGGCTGGGGTGCTCCTGAAACGCCTGTCTTTAAGTGGTTTCCATTATATACAGGGTTTACAGGTTGGTTCAATGGCTTCAGCGCCCGCACTATACAAATTGTTCCAGCATCCCTGAGTCAATAAATTGCAGAATAGAAGGAGCCCTGGCCTTCAATTTGCAGCTGAATAGAGACACCACAGGAAAAAAGTAGTAGATGATACTTCAGCCAAGGAGTTTTATGTGTTTTGGGAATGTAATTTTGTTCCCTGGCATTTGACCAGGGCATAGGGAAACCCTCTTTTCCATTTCTCCTAGCATGAATGATGTGGCATTGATAAGGGCCCTAGAGGTTGCCACTTATTCCCTGTTAACATGAAATACTTTGATAGTATGGTGGCTGGGAACAAGAGGATGGATGGGGGGAGGGGACTTTTTAAAGAAAAGGATGTACTAGTTAAAATGAATTTTCTCCTAAAATTCATTTTTCTTTTTTTCTTTTCTGAATTTGCAAGTAGCATTTTTTTTCTCCCACCCAGTAATTTGGATACTGTGACTTTTGGGAATTTCCTTTAGAGCAGAGGTCCCCAAAATGTGAGGTGTGCCCCCTAGAGGAGCATGGAGGAACATCTGGTGGGGGCGCAGCAGGGCCCAGGTCAGCCTTCCCTGGGGTGGGGAGGGAGCACCACCCAGCCCAGCCCCTCCCCACCCCAAGCTTTGCTCCAGTCCCACCCCCAGCTGCATCCCAGGCTCCCGGCCCTGCGCCTGGCTCTGGCCCCAGCCTCGGCATGGCTCCATTCCTGGACTGGGGCCGAGGCTGGGGGCAAGGCTGGTGGTGGAGCTGCACCTGGCCACAGGCCTGGCTGTGGTTCCGCCCCTAGCCTCCGCCCCTGGCTGTGGCCCCACTCCTGGCCCCAGCCCCAACCCCCTTATCCCTGTCTGCATCTCCCCCCCCCCCCCACACACACACACGAGCTGCAGTACAGGGGTTAAGGGGTACACAACCCTCAAAAATTATGCTTTAGAGCTTAATAATCCCCCCAAAAAACACCCAACAACCTAAAGGGGGTGCGCCACCAATTTGAAAATCACATTTCTGCCTGAAACTTTCATACATACTATGGCTACAAATAACCTCTAGTACTAAACAGAAATATTAAAGAAAAAGAAGGGTTTGTTTGTTTGTGCTTATGACAGCACTTTGTTAATAAAAATCATTGTTGCCAACTCTAACAGTTTTATTGAGAGTCTTGCAATATTTGTGAAGTCCCTGCTCCTGGGGACATTTGATTAGATGAGAATCTCAGCATTCTTTTAAAATAAATTAAGTTTCTAGTTCTCATGGTTTGGAGAAAAGATTGAAAACGTGACTTGAGTGTATCCTAGAGATTCAAATATCAGAAGGCAAGTAAACTCCGCAAGTTTATTATTTCTTCAAATCTCATGTCTTTAAGCCAATCTCATGATTTTTGAGCGGCCTGATGCATGACTTTTGAACACTTGGGATTAGCAATACAGCTGTTTCGCAGTTTTGTTGGTCATTTATGTAACTTGCCTTAGCTATTCACAGAGCAGTCTATATGTGCACTTTCCTGGGCTCTGCGAGAGAGAGTTTACCAGAAGCATCACCAACAAACTGAAACTTGAGGCAGCAGAAAGATGTCTGCACAAAAAGAAAAGGAGGGGAGAGGCATCATTAGGTCCAAATATATTTTGGGTAATTCTTGAGCCCACCCAAAAGACCTGATAAATACAGAACTCCCCTTTTAAAAATTGTATGGACTTTTTTATCTTTTTTTAATTAGGACATACTGTTGAAAGTGTACTGTCTTGGAAAATTGAACTTTTTTAAAATGTCAGGTTTTTTTTTTTTAAATCAAGTGAACACTTTTTCTTTTAGTTTCAGGTTCTAGCTTTATTATAAAGACAGGAAATATATATTCTTTCCAGGCCGGGTACTGAAACCAAAGATGTGCAAAGCAGTAGAATTCCCAAGACCTTCCAGGAGATGTATCTTTCTACTAAGCACGAACTTTCCAGGAATTATCAAGAATGTACTGACTTGGGGCAAAGTTTTAAAATTCTTTTTACAAACTCTCCCAATAGTTCTTCAGTCTTCACTTTGCCCTGGAAAATAAAAACCTTCACTCAACTTGTAGTCTTTTCTGGGGTTTTGTGTTTTGTCTACACTTAGGTTGCCAAAAGACTATTCCTACTTATTTTAAAGAACTCTCTGAAACCTAATGCCTGAGGAAAATATTAGGAATCTGCTCTGTCCGTTCTTTCACTCAACCTTGCAAACATTAACCAAGTCATGTGAATTTAATTTCAACAGGCACATACCTCATTATGAAAGTGAAGGGTGTCTCTGTTTCCCCCGCCCTTCTCCCTGCATGCTGCTTGCTCTTTAGATTGTAATATACATTCCAAGACAGTCCATTGGCTAACAGGAGAAAGCTGGATCTCCAGCTCTGATATATTTGTAGAGAGGTGGTGTTCTTCAAGAGCTTGCACATGTCCATTCCACTGTAGGCATGTGTGCACCTCATGCACAGTTGTAGGAGAATTTTTTTCCTGCTGTGGTATCCATCCGGGTGGTCCATTGCCATATGCCACTACATGTTTGTATAAGAGGGCAGAACCACCCCCTGCTTTCCCTCTGTTCTTTCTTACTGCCAATGACAGTTGTCGGCATGATTCCAGTTTCGTCCACCGCAGCCATACAGACACTGTTTTTGCTCCCCAAGTCCAAGATCAACCAAGGAGAAAGGGCAGGTGTTGTAGTAGGCAGCCTCCAACGCACTCCTCTTCAGCAGCCCTGGGGCCAGCCGCACTGGCCACTGCTTGGGCGTCCCCAGGCAGTGGCCAGTGCAGCTGGCCCTAGGGAGTGTGGGCGGCCCCAAGGGTGGCTGGAGCAGCTGGTGCCGCTGGCCCCTGGGTCCGCCAGAGCAGCGCCCCACCCCCCAGCCAAGATATAGTCAGGAGTACAGATCTAAAATTTTTATTAAAGTGAATGTTTAAAATGAAATATACACGAGTTAAGAGGGAAGGTACTGTACATCTGGGGTCAGGCTTTGGTTATGGGGGATTACAGGTATCATTTGCAAGGGTGAAAAGATACATACATATCGCATAACCTGCATAGACCCAGATTGGGGTGCAAGGGTTTTTAAAGTATCAGTGGATAAGTGGGCTCGGGTACGCCACCCATGGAATGAATAATCAGTATCGGTGTTGCGGATAAGTACATGGGTGGGGTGCGTCCCTTGGTCCATCAGGGAAGGAAGTGGGTTGTTTCCCTGGTCAGCAGTCTCAGTTACTCAGTGTGGTATTGGCAATAGTATGTGTCATGGACAAATCACGGGCTGTGAATTTTTGTTTATTCCTAGTGACCTGTTCATGACTTTTACTAAAAATATACGACTAAATCGTAGCCTTACTTATCGTCACCAGGTTCTTAAAGGGTTTGGTCAGATTGTATCCACACGTACAAGATTGCAACCCACCTTGGCATCTGCACTTGGTCCTAGCAAAATTGATGGGACTACCTTTTGAACCCCTTGCAACTTCCTGTCTGCTGCATCTCTCTATGAAGGTAGCATTTCTAGTGGCTGTTATATTGGCCAGAAGAGTGGAAGTATTAAAAGTCCTATCATCAGATCCTCCCCTATATAGTTTTCCATAGGGATAAAGTTTCTTTACCCTCACCCAAAATTTCTTACCAAGGTAGTCTCTGATTTTCATATTAACAGGCATTCTCTTTGTCAACTTTCTTTCCAAAACCTCACACTTCTAGAGATGAGGTAAGAGAGCATTTACTGGATGTGAAAAGGACTCTAGTTTTCTAGCTGGAGCACACTAAGTCCTTTAGGTCCTCAATTGTTCGTTGCGATTGCAGACAGAGCTAAGGGTAGACCAGAGTTTACTCAGAGGATTTAATCCTGGATCACTTCATGCATTCATTTATGCTACCAGTTGGCTAATATAACCCCACCAGCTAGGGTATTGGTGCATTCATGTAGAGCTCAGGTAACATTGGTGGCTTTCTTGGTGCAAGTACCTATCATAGATATTTGTAACGACAACTTGATCATCTGTCCACACTTTTACTTCACATTATGTCATTTCCCATCAGTCCAGGAACAATACCACTTTTGGATGGGTTGTCTTACAATCACTGTTCAGGTAGATTTTTTTTTTTTTTTAAAAGGAGATATCCCATCTCCTAGAACTGGAAGGGACCTTGAAAGGTCATCAAGTCCAGCCCCCTGCCTTCACTAGCAGGACCAAGTACTGATTTTGCCCCAGATCCCTAAGTGGCCCCCTCAAGGATTGAACTCACAACCCTGGGTTTAGCAGGCCAATGCTCAAACCACTGAGCTATCCCTCCCCCCGTGATTAAGAGCCTACCCCCATGTTTGTCTGTTTGTGAGTCACCTACAATGGAATGGACATGTGCAAGCACTTGAAGAAAAAATGGTAGTTCTTCAAGATGTGTTGCACATGTCAATTCCACAACTTACCCACCTTCCCTTCTCTCTCAGAGCCTATCTGGCAGGAAGGAACTGAGGGGGGGATCAGGAGTGGTTCTGCCCTCCTATACTAGTACGTAGTGGCACATGGCAACAGAGGGCACTCGGACCTTCCCAATGGGTACCGTTGAAGTGAAAAAATTCTTTGACAACTCTGCATGAGGTGCACACGCAAACTTACAGTGGAATCGACATGTTGCACATATTGCTAAGTGCAAAAAATACTCTCTCAGATAAAATCTCTCTGCCAAAGATGAAGAAATACCGGTAATCAAGAATTCCACTAACAGAAGAAAGCTTTGTTTAATTTTATTTTAAATTTTCACATCCTGATAATATAGCAGTCATATTAAAGTTCAGGGTCTACAAGTGAGATGACGAGGTTGGAGTGGGTTAGTGAGGCAGTTGAAAACACTGTTATTTTAGTCATCTAAACTTTATTTTTGGGGATTGTTTTAATTCCATTTTCAAAAATAGAATTTTCAGGCTATTACTCTATAATGTAACACATCCTGAAAGGGGCTGAGCACCCTCAGTGGGAGTTTCAGGTACTTTGCATGTACCCATGATTTGTCCCATAGACAATAGTTTATACTTTTGACAAACAGCTATTGCACATACTCAGTTAATAGATTTGACAACAATTTTCTCTGTGTATTGCATATCTGCATTCATACACTGTCCCAATGCTTTCAATGAACTTGGCATACATTTCTGTCATAATTAAGGCTTGTGGACCAGCATTAACTATACAATAAAGGTTTTTTAAACCTGGCTGATTTTATTTTAATTTTGACCTGAAAAATCCAGTCCTGAGTGAGGTAATTGACAGGTGGAGAGTGATTGGAGGTTTTTTTCTGTCACTTGAGGCTCCCAAAACAAGAGTGAGGTGAAGTTAGGACATATAGGAAATTATCCAGTGATTATACAAAAGAAAAATGAAGATCTTTCTAGGCAATCTCTGAAAGAAAAGTCTGAATTGTTATGCAAAAACTGTCAAATAGTATTCTGCTGGAAAAAACAACCCTGTGTGGCATGAGAAACCCTGTGTGGTTACATAAGAAACACAAATCAAAATGCTTTAACTTACAAAACAGTTTTAAAAACAAAAATCTGCTCTCTCTAAAACTAAAATACAGTTTCTCCCTCCCCATGCTTCACTATTGAAATTTTCCCAGAACAACCAATGTCTCTTAATCCTAATGACACATACACTTTGATAAGCAACAGTCCTGTGGCACCTTTAAGACTAACAGATGTATTGGAGCATAAGCTTTCGTGGGTGAATACCCACTTTGTCAGATGCTGACGAAGTGGGTATTCACCCACGAAAGCTTATGCTCCAATACATGTTAGTCTTAAAGGTGCCACAGGACTCTCTGTTGCTTTTTACAGATCGAGACTAACACGGCTACCCCTCTGATACTTGATACCCTTTGATGTACATCATCAAAGTACTGTGCAAATATTAACTAATTTGTCCTCACAAAGAACTGTATGGAATAAGTAAACATTCCCAGTCTACAGATGAGGAACTGAAGCTGTTAACTGACTTGCTCCAGGCTACACTATAAATCAGTGGCAATCAGGATGATTAGAAGTTAGGATCTCCTGGCTCTAGACCCATATTCATTCCATTAGACCATATAGTGTTTCAACAGACTTTTGTATTATATTAATAGTTGTCAAGCTTGTGAAGCTTTATATGACATGTTATGTAAATTATTTAATGAGCTGATTTGCATAAAACTATACAACTCTTTTAAAAATTGTGTGACTTTAGTGTTGATGAAAGCCTGAGAGCTCTGATATATTATTTATTTACATGGCAGCAGTACTAGGGCAGGCTTCCACTAAACACTGCCGTAAGGGGATACCTCAGTGCTGATATGGTAGGAGGGTTAGTTCAGCAAACAGGGCCCTCGCAGTTTGTGGCCCACGTGCAGAGTCTGCCAGTGAGTGTGAAGCATGGTGCTGAGTTGGTGATGTAGGGCTGGAAGTGAGACATGCCAGACTAGTTTCATAGAAGAGCCACCAAAGATCTATTAGGGAACAATTTATAATCACTACTGAACTGGGCTATATTCAAATTGGTGACCTGCAGGTAAAAGGCTTGATAGCTCATTAGCAATGCCCTATGGCTTCCAGTCTCCAAACAAGTGCAAATGTTATGCCTGCAAAGATCAGGCTTGCTTTCTGGGATGATAAGTTTATTAAATTAAGGTCTGACATTTTTAGAGTTTACATAGGTACGATCTTCCACCATCTGCACATAGGCAAAATCTTCCATACATTGCTCTCAGTCTCCCGAAAACTGGGTTTTGGGTTTCAGTTTTCAATCAAATGCCACTCTCTATTCTAAGGGTATATCTACACAGGGATAAAAAACCTGTGACTGGCCCGGGCCAGCTGACTCAGGCTCAGGCTGAGGGGCTAAAAATTGCCATGTAGACATTTGAGCTCAGGCTGGAGCCTGAGATCTGGGACTCTCCACCCTCGCTGGGTCCCAGACCTTGAGCTCAGATTCCCGCCCCAGCCCAAAGGTCTACACAGCAATTTTTCAGCACCAGAGCCTAAGCCCCATGAGACTTAGTCAGCTGACCTAGACCTGCCGCAGGTTTTTTCCCCCCATGTAGAAACATCCCTAGAGGGATGCCTCCTATTAAGCAGAATTCAAACACTAAAACTATTACACATATTAACACAGCATCCAAACTCTCTTCTAAATAAAATGTTTTGTAATATATAATTTTAATAATTACAGCAAGTCACCCACACTAACTTTATAATGTATTTTCCACCTGGGTCATCAAATAGCATGTAAACCCACAATCTTCGGCGCCACAGCACAGATTTCTTCTACTCAAGCTATAGGAGTAACTGATAAAGGAAGCCAGCTGTTATCTTCTATGTGCACCAATCTGTAGAGGGAGACATGACACACAGTTTGCCTTTTGGTTACAGTTATTTGTGAAATACCAGAGGAATGGGAGCAGTGTGGTCTAGTGGTTAGGGACAGCCTAGCCAAGTGTAATGATACACTGTTTTGGTTGTCTGTAGGAACTGAACCTAGGACCTCTATATGCAAAAGGCACAAGCCTCTACCACTTGTACTGAAGGAACAGGTCTGTTGGCACTGAGGCAGTCGCAGACTCATAAACCTCTGAACATGGGCTAACCTACCAGTGGGGAATAAAAAGCTGCAGTCACTGTGTTATGGGTTACACAAGCAACATAATTTTGAAAGGAGGTGGCAACATGGATGAGAGTTGCATCTGTCATATTAGAGATGAGAGTTCTGTTCCTAGGTCTGCTTGAAATCACCTTGTGAATGCTTTGTTATCTTTATCTGTAAAATGGATGAATGATAGTTACCTCCTGTAAAGAAGCAGTAGTAACGCCTTGGTTAATGAGGGGTGTGAAACACCCAGAAATATTAACAGTCAATGGAAAACTAGGACTAGAACTTGTAGTCTTTTTTCCCTTACAACTCAAGACCCTATAGCATAAGGGAAGGCACATCATGTGGAGGAGTCAGTCATTGTCAGTCTCTTGCTCCTCATTTTACCCATTCCTACTATCCAGTTCAAAATGTCACAGTATTCCATTTGGAGTTTGTTTGGCCGTGCTTTCTGTACTACTTTGGGTTTTCCTGTTCCCTTTACATTTAATTACATAGTAGTGGGGTTTTGGCTTGACTTGTTTTTATTATAGTTGACACTACTGAAAACAAGAGCGGGGAAAACAATAAAGCTTAGAGGATTGATAATGGGAGCCTTTCACGTCTAGGACACTAGTTCAAATTTGACCTATGTTAGTAGTGACTGAATGTCATTGACATTATACAACTGGTATGTCTGCTATAAAATGATTTGGTGCTCTTGGTCCAATTGTTAGGGGACAGGCGGTCATCAAAAATATTTCCATTGCAACTGGAACTTATGGGGACAAGAACCATGTCTTCATATGTGCTTGTGGAGCACTTAGCTCAATGGGATCCTGCTTGTTTATTAAATAGATAATAATGCAACCTTGTTACTCAGCAGAGAGGAAGAAATTTTAAATGAGTATGAAAACAGCTATCCTTTCACCTGGTGATCCCTGTAGATTAGAGGAATGGTAACCTATTCTCTGGATAAAGAGACTTAAATCTTTAGTATTCTGTTAGGCATCTTTCACAAGCAATGACTATGATTGTTGGGGTATTTTTAAGTAATTTATTGTAGTTTAACATTTTCAACTACATTTCTCTCTTTTTCTCTGTATTTCATGTATATATAAAATATGCACACACTCATTCATATGTGTATATAGAGAACGTGTACTATATAAGTAACCTTGGTTTATGGGCAGCTAGAACATCTAGCTAAACATGGCCCCTTAGAAACCAGAGTCAAACTACCTTAAAGAGCAACCACAAAGTGATAGAATATTGGAATACAGCATAATACATACCCACGCACACCATTTCCTATTGCATCTTTCTGCCATAATCATCCCTGAATGTCCAGGGTTCCAACTTAACTGTTTCTTCTGCATATGAACAGAAATGCTGTCAGTTTTTTCTGATACTAGTTAAGTGGTTTCTGATCAGGCTTGAAAATTAAAAGCTTGAAACCTAGCCGCTGCTTACTCATTGGGTCAGGGCACAGTGAGAAATCTGAAAATTAAAGGGTTGAAGAAGTGCCCAGGCAAAGGAAGGACAGTGAAAGGAAAGCGGCAAGAATATACAAGCTTATTTCCTTTCAGTGCGTGTGTGTCTCTGTGTGTGTACGTACACATAAATATATGAAACATAAAACATAAATATAAAATTGTAATTTTCAGGCCTGAGCAGCAATCACTTTAATATTTGAAAAACTGACAGCATTTCTGTTTGTATGTAGAAGGAACAGTTAAGTAGGAATCCTGAGATTCAGTGACCTTTGTGGTGGAAAGATGCAATGGGAAATGCTGTGCATGGGTATGTACCGTACTGTATTCTAATATTCTGTCACTCTATGGCTGCTCTTTAAGGTAGTTGCCTCTGGTTTCTAGCTGGCCATGTTCAACTTGATGTTTTTGCTGCCCACAAACCAAGCTGGGTTATGCTGTACATTTTATCTACATGAAGGCAGCCTTCTCCACAGTAGTATTTACTTTGTAATTATCTCTCACCTCTTCCCTTCTTAAGGTGCCTTGGTGGGATGTGTAGTGGTTTGCTTATTTGATGGGCTTGCATATGCTTTTGAAAATAAACAAAAGCAGTTTCTCCTCTTATAAAGCTAAAGAAGTAAATTCTGTGCCTCAAAAAAGCAATCTTTGAATATTTTGCTTAAAAGTAAGTAAGTGGCACAAGACTTCTGCTAAACTTCCTTTCAGATTTTGTGCTTGATTATATTTTATTTTGCTTTCTGTGCATAAAATCCTTTATTTCTGGATTCTTTTGAAGTGTGAAATTAGATTGGGCCAAAAGAAACTATTGGTTTTCCTTTGAGTGATTGTCTGTATGCACATTCCACTTATAGTGCGCATGCACCATGTGTGCCTGAGATTGGAGTCTTTTGGCCAGCAGTGCCCACTGTGGCAATGCTTGCTCCCTGAGTGTCCTCATGTCCTGCACTGAGGGCAATAAAAGAGGGAGTTGGGCCAACTGCCACTCACTTTCTTTCACTTTCTTGTGGCTTCCAGATGGAGCTGCTTGCAGTCAGTTGCTTCAACAAACTGCTGGCCTTTTTTGTCTGTCTCTGGGGAGGGGTGTGTGTGTGTGCATGCCTGTTGGCATTTTGTTAGTATGTAGACTTGGTTTAATTTTATTTACCAGGAAAATGTTATTGTACTCCTGGTACCGGGATGGCTTCTTCTAAGTTCCCTGGTTTTATGTACAGCCCCTTCTGTGAGGGTGCTATCTGCTATGCACGTTAATGATGGGCATATAAAGAGCTTATTTTGTTTGGAAGAATTGCACATCCCTAGCAAATGTGCAGTTTGTAAGTTCTTTACCCATAGAACTTGGAAATCCAAGGAGGCCCGCTTCCCAGATATTTGTAATAGACAGATCCATGATATTGACTTTGGCACCTCCTACCCCCTGGATCACCTGACAGGTCTAAGAGAGCTCCAGTCAGCAAGGAGTCTACAATATCTCAAACCCATAAGCTGCTGCTACTGCCATGAAGCTGAAAAAGATTGATGATAATCCCACCATGAAGAAGGGACATGATAAGGAAAAGATGAGAGGCAGATCCCCAATCAGTTTCCTCAAAAAAGCAAGTGACTTCACCATGTCATTCCATCTCAAGAGAGAGACTTCAAATCACCATACAGTTACTGCTGAAACTAGATCATCTTCTTAGAGAGATGTCCCTGTGGGTGCTCCACTCCAGGTGTTGGTGCGTCCCTGCTCCTTCGCTCAGAGATTTTGACAGCAGTACTCGTACCGGTCGCAAACGCGCAGAGCCTGCCCCACGCACTGAGTGTGCCTTAATAGTACGCGTGCGCGACCGGTCTCCTCAGTTCCTTCTCTACCGTCCCCGGCCTGAGACGGAGCTCAGCAGACTCGTTAGAGAATTTCTTCTCTCCCTTGTTCAACTCTTTTCCCTCTTAGTTTAGCTTACCAGTAATAGTTAAATACCCTTTTTCCCCTTCTCTTTTCTTTAAAACAAAAACAAAACAAACAAAACAAAACTTCCGACATGCCTGGCTCTCCGGGTTTTGAGCACTGCTCTAACTGTAATGATGCCATCCCTCTTTCAGGTGGCCACTCTAAATGTATTAAATGTTTCAGGGAATCCCACATCCCCCAAAAATGTGCCCACTGCAGCAAGTTAAAATCCAGGGCACACAAAGACAAGGAGCTGCGGTTAAAACTGCTCCTGCTGCAAAAATCTCTCTGACCAGCCTCAGACCCGGGCTCCAACTCTGCTGTACACCGCAGCCCCCCCCCCCCCCCCCCCACTTCAAAGAAACAAAAAAAAACTTCAAAAAACCATCAGTCTCTCTCAACCACAAAGGGTATTCTCAGGGACAAGACTTCACCGGGCAGATCCACTGCTTCCCTCCCGGCGCTCCCTCGGCTGAGTACCTTTGATGCACCGGGCTCATCCCGCCTGCGGCTGTTGCACCAACCTCCAGTGCCAAGGCTTCAGACGTTCAGTTGCCTGCCTCTCACACGGCACCATTCGGCACCGCTTCCATTGCGGTGCCGACGCATACTAGCCTGTCTGACCCCCCATGGGCTCCTCTCATTCTCCCAGCACCATCAGCCTTTGAGCTAGCCAGCAGTGACAAAATGCTCAGGACATGGGTGCAGAGGAACCCCTCCTCACAACAAATTCCTCTCGCGCAGCCCTCTCCTCACAGAGGCGCTGTGGCACCGCAATTCACACAGTCAAGGGACCTGCTGGTGTCACCTATCTTGCAGTCATCCCTACTTAACATCTACTTCTCTCCGGACACTCAGGCAAGGTCCGCACAGCTTTCCTCCTGTAATGAGGAATCTGGGCTGCCGGGAGAATTTTCACCTTATCAGATCTCCCGTCCACAGACCCCAATCAAGAGAGGTCATAGAAAAGTTACCTTGTCCTATTCCGAGGGTCCTGCCCAATGCTGCGTGAACCCCTGGATGGCACCACCCATGCCCTTCGCACCACAGTGGCAGTATTGGGCTCCATGGGCTCCTTATACTCGGGACCACACTCATACCACTGCAGCCAGGCGTGAGACCTAACGACTGTTCCACCTACTCCAGACACCAGGCAGTCCTGTCACAACCGCAAGAGCAATCACGGCCTGCCTCTAACCCAGTAGAACCAGTTGTTCCACGTGATGAAGCATTGCTTCCTCTTCCCCCGACGTCTTCGGACAACTTCTCAAAATTTCAGGACCTCTTAAGAAGAGTTGCTAATGAGCTACGAATTAACCTGGAGGAAGTCCCTGAACAGCAGCATGAGCTAACAGACATCCTGCAGCCCTCTTCTTCTTCTAGAATTGCATTACCTATCAACGCAGCCCTTTTAGAACCTGCCAAGGCCATCTGGCAAACTCCGGCTGCAAGCCTGCCTTTCTGTAAGCGAGCAGACCGGAAGTACTTTATTCCTTCCAAGCGTCAGAATTCCTTTTTACTCACCCAGCGCCAAACTCGATGGTAATAGACGCAGTCAACCAAAAGAACAAACACCAGTTTCTCCGCTCCACCCCTTCCGACAAGGACAATAAGCAACTAGATCTGCTCAGACGTAAGGTATATGCTTCTTCCTAGTTGCAATTTTGCACTGCTAATTATACAGCCGTTTTAGCAAAATATGACCACAAAAATTACAATAAATTCATGGACTTTATTGATCACATTCCAGAAGAAAAGAAACAACAATTTACAGCCATAGTTTCCGAGGGACAAATCATCTCCCACACTGCTTTTCAAGATTGGCCCTTGATGCGGCCAATACTGCGGCACGGTCCACTGCCACAGCAGTTGTGATGTGCCAAGGTTCATGGCTCTCATCCTCTTCCTTTCCCCAGGAGGTCCAGAGTACCATCGAGGATCTCCCCTTCGATGGTGAAAAATTATTCACCTCCACGACGAATGACATACTCCACTCCATGAAAGACTCCAGGGCAACTCTCCGGTCTCTAGGAATTCCAACCCCTACGACCAGAAGGCGACAATATAGATACCAGCCTTACCAGCGACCACACTACCCCACATACACCCAGCAATTCCATAGATCTCACGATCAACAGCAACAACAGTAATGCCAGAGACCCAGATACCAACGCTGCCATCCCAATTCCTTGGCAGCGTCTCAACCCCCTCCGACCAATAAGCAAATTTGAAGCTTTGGTTGAGGGTATAGAAAACAATATTTCCAGTTCAGCGCTTACACCGCCTGCCCCTATTTTTGGTCACCACCTACACCCATTCTCCCATCAATGGTGAAATATTACCACCGACAAGTGGGCCTTAGAGGTCGTCACAGTTGGCTATTCCATCCCTTTCCTCTCCCCGCCTCCCACCCACCCACCCTCCCCGTCCCTCTTCAGGAACGCCTCTCACGAGCAACTGCTCCTCCAAGAATTACAGCATCTCCTTCAATTGGGGGCAGTGGAAATCGTGCCTGAACAACACAGAGGGAAAGGTTTCTATTCCCATTACTTCTTAACAGAAAAGAAAACCGGGGGATGGCGACTGATCCTTGACCTCAGGCAGCTAAACAAATTTATCAAAAAGCAAAAGTTCAAAATGGTTACCCTCACCACCATAATCCCAGCGCTGGAGCAGGGCGATTGGTTTTCAGCCCTTGACCTACAGGATGCCTATTTTCATGTGACTGTTCACCCAGCCCACAGACGTTTTCTTCATTTTACCATCGGTTTGACACATTTTCAATACAGTGTGTTGCCCTTCGGCCTATCTACCGCCCCCTGAGTTTTCTCCAAACTCCTAGCGGTGGTTACTGCCCACCTCATGAAACGGGGTTATAATATTTCCTTACCTCGACGATTGTCTCCTCAAAGCCTCAACACTGATGAAGCTCTTCGATCCACGCAGCTTACTGTCGCTTGCTTCTTTTCCCTTGGCCTACAAATAAACAAAAACAAATCCACCTTATCTGCTACCCAACAACTGGGTCTCTCCCGCTCGATCGTTTCAACACCATAAAACTCCTGGTTACAAAACTTCATAACAGTCCCCAGGTCACTGCATGAGACTGCCTGCAACTATTAGGCCACATGGCCTCGTGTACTTTCGTGGTCAAAAATGCACGCCTATATATGAGGTGCTTCCAAGCTTGGTTGGCCACAGTTTACAGACCAAACATACACGCTCTAAACAAGCCTCTATCCATATCTGTCAGAGTCAAAGACTCCGTCTGATGGTGGACAGTTCCCTCAACCTCTGCTCAGGAGTCACTTTTCTCCAGGAATCTCCATCACTCAGAATGACTACCGATGCATCCCTCACGGGATGGGAAGCACACATGTCCCCTCACACAGCCCTGGGGCTATGGTCTTCCACCAAAGCCTCCCTACACATAAACGTCCTAGAACTGCGAGCCATACAGAACACCTGCCGTCACTTCCTCCCATTCATTCGGAACCAACATATTCAGATAATGACAGACAACATCGCATGCATGTTCTATGTCAACAGGCAGGGAGGGGCTCGATCTCACTTGCTTTGCACAGGAGCCATGAAGCTCTGGAATGGTGCCTCGCGAACAACATCTGGATATCAGCCACCTATCTTCCCGAGGCCCTGAATACCATTGCGGACGAACTAAGCAGATGTTTTCCCTGGGATCTAGAATGGGAGATAAACAACACGATCATAAGCAACATATTCCGTGTTTGGGACTATCCAACCCTGGACCTCTTCGCAACTGCAAAGAACAAGAAATGTCCCGAATTTTGCTCCAGAGCGGGGTTAGACAAACATTCCCTAGGAGATGCATTTCTGATCTCATGGGCTCAACACTTAATGTACGCTTTTCCTCCGATACCAGTTCTCCACAGAGTTCTGACAAAGATACGAACAGATTGTCCCACGGTAATTTTGATTGCCCCGTTGTGGCCCAGACAACCATGGTATCTGTTCCTCATCAGAATGTCAATTCGTCCACCGATTTCGTTGCCTCTCACTCCAAACCTCCTATTGCAGCAACACGGCCGATTTCTTCACCCCAACCTATCCATGCTTCACCTCAAAGCTTGGTTCCTCCATGGTTCTCACAAAGCGAACTAGCATGCTCTGAACAGGTTCAAAGAGTACTCTTCCATATCAAAACACAGTCTACTCACACCACATATCTCCAAAAGTGGAAACAGTTCACACATTGGTGCTCAAACAACCAAATTCTTCCCACTTCCGCACCTCTTCCAGCCATACTTGATTACCTACTAGACCTTAAGCAATCGGGCCTTTCTTTCAGCTCCATCAAAGTCCACTTAGCTGCTATTACAACTTTTCACAACAAGATCGACGGTACTTCTGTTTTTGCTCATCCAATCACCAAGCGCTTTCTTAAAGGGCTCCAATCTCTATACCCGGACATTAAACCTCCTACTCCTCCGTGAAACCTTCACTTAGTATTAACCTGTTTAACGCAACAACCTTTGGAGCCCCTAGCCACTTGCTCTGTCTTACACCTCTCTATGAAAACAGCATTCTTAGTGGCAATCACCTCCACCAGACGTGCAGGAAAAGTAGCAGCTCTCATGGTGGACCCGCCCTACACAATATTTTTTAAGGACAAGGTTACCCTCCAACTACACCCCAAATTTCTTCCAAATGTACATTCGTCGTTCTACATCAACGAACCTATACACCTACCAACCTTCTTTCCTAAACCGGATGCAAACTCCTTTGAATCCACAATGCATACATTGGATGTACGCAGGGCTTTGTCCTTTTATTTGGATAGAACCAGACCCTTTAGGAACTCTTCCAGACTCTTTGTCTCCATTGCAGAATGATCCAAGGGGACACCTATTTCCACCCAGAGATTTTCCAACTGGATCTCTGCTTGTATCCATCTATGCTATCAATTAAAGGAGACAATTCCTCCAGCCTGCATCAGGACTCACTCCCACTAGATCTGTAGTTAGCTCTGTGGCTTTTCTACACAGAGTTCCTCTGGCTAACATCTGTAAAGCGGCCACTTGGATCTCCGAACACACATTTGTTAAGCATTATGCCCTTACTCAAGGCCCTCTCACTGATACACGACTGGGCAGAACTGTATTATCTACCCGCATTCCTACCAGATCCAAAGTCCCTACCTCCTTGAGATACACTGCTTTTAAGTCACATGGAGTGGAGCACCCACAGGGACATCTCTCTCTCTCTCTCTCTCGAAGAAGAAGAAGAAGAAGAAGAAGAGGTTACTCACCTGTGCAGTAACTGACGTTCTTTGAGATGAGTGTCCCTGTGGGTGCTCCACTACCCATCCTCCTCCCCTCTGCTTCGGAGTTGGGGTAGCCTCCACTGTAGAGAAGGAACTGAGGATACCAGTTGCGCACGCATACTATTAAGGCACACTCAGCACGTGGGGCAGGCTCTGCACGTGCACGACCAGTACGAGTACTGCCGTCAAAATCTCCGAGCAAAGGCGCAGAGACGCACCAACACCTGTCCCCCACAGGGACACTCATCTCAAAGAATGTGAGTTACTGCACAGGTGAGTAACCTCCTCTTGCCTCAGTACCGAAACAGCAGGCAAAAGAAGTGTCCAGTACGGTACTATTCCAACTTCCTTCCTCATTGAGGAGCTTGTTACCACCAACTACTACAACTTCTGCTCCATTACCATCTACTTCTGGTGCTCCAGTACGACAGCCATCAGCAGTGGTGACTTAGGGGCTGCTGACTCCATCTGTACCTGTTCCAGCACTGCTATTTGCCCTGCCACATTGTTTGGTACCAACAACATATATGGCACCAAGGAGTCTCTGCATGTTCTGCAGGAACCAGGATCCCCGTTGCTTGTCTGCCAATCTGACTATGTGGTACCAGTCCCCTTGTTATCTTCAGTACCGAACACTTCCACCTTGGTCTCTACTGCTGTGTATGGACCTTCAACGTCTATATCTACAGCTCCACCACTGCATTTGCAGTGTTCTTTTTTTGTCATCATCCTCAATGGCATCTGATGAAACAGGCACACAATCACACGTACTCTCCTAGAATGTTTCCCCCTGCTTCATCTGCCTCATAGAATCTAGAGACTCTTCTTGTGATAGTCACTTTGCAGCTCATTCTTTGGGGCATGGGCCATGGTTCCCAAATTCACAGGCTTCTTACCCTAGCATTTTCATATGGTCTTATTGGGGACGCTGGGAGTCATATGCACGGGAATGCTATCCTGAGAACCCCATGTTCATTAGAAATCTCCTACTCCTGCAGCGGCCTGCACAGGCTTCTCAACCTGAGGATCCTGCTGAGGAGATGCCAACCCTCTCAGCTGACTTATCTCATTGTCTTCCCTGGACAAGGCTGTGGTTCCTCCTGCTGCACAACAGCTAGGTGATTTTAAAGGTTTTCAGGACTTATTAAAAAGGGTGTTAGACTCTTTACTAATCCCTTTCAAAGAGGTTCTCGAGCCCACTCTTAAACTTATTGATGTTCTCCAATCCTCGACTGTTGATAGGATAGCCCTTCCAGTTAATAAGGCCATTATAGATCCTGCAACAATTCTTTGGCAGACTCCCACTAAGAAGCTCTTACATCTTTGAGAGCAGACAAGAAATAACCATGTTCCATTTAGGACTAAAATAATTAATTCCTGCTTAGTGATGTGCTCTCTCATGGTGACAGCCAAGTATAAGAAATCTAGGCAACTGTTCAACTGCACCTGAAGACAAGGAGCCCTTCATCAGTTATCTTATAGTTCAGGATTGTAAACTATCAGACTCTTGTGGGCAAATATGATTTTCCAAACTATGAAGAATTGTGAAAAATTATGGATAAACTTCCCCTGCATGCTAAGGCATAGATTTCTTCTCTAGTGACAGAAGGACAGTTCATAGCCAGAACCAACTTGCAAGTGGCACTTGATGCTGCTGACACTGGATCAAGCTCAATGGCTACAGCAACGGTTACGAGTAGAACCTCCTGGCTAAAGGAATCATGGGAAGTGTAGTCTATAGCAGAGAACTTAACATTTGAAGGACAGAATCCCTTAGGGTCTAAACTCCAGCCCATAAAGAAAGCACATCAGGCAACCAGGTTTAAACATCGCAAGAGACCAGCTCTGCTACCAACCTTTTTCCACTACAGACCATTAGAACCACCTAGAAAGAGACAATGTTTTCATGGGAAGATATCATCTGCTTCCTTGATTCGTACATCGCAGACTGTGCCTAGTGGGAAGCATTCATTTTGATGGGTCAGTCAAGAGAAGTGTAACCACTTCCAAGGATCCGGAATCACCAATGCTTCCTTTTTGGTACTCCCAGAGTTTCTTCAGCCAGCATGGTCCTCCATCACCTTCGACCATTGGGTTTTGGAGACAATTACAATGGGTTGTTCTATCCAGTTCTATTCTGTGCCTATTCCCACTCCCATTCTGTAATAAGGCATTCAGGTTTTCTGTATCTCATGAGGACCTATTAAGTAAGTCTTCTCACTCCTTTCTCTCAGCATGATAGAAAGGGTTGTTCTTCACTACAATGGGATGGGATTCCACTGCAAATATTTTCTCATCCCAAAGAAGAAAGGAGGGATGATGGTCAGAAAATACCTATAGTGAGGTTCTGGAAGATGCCTGAGAAACCCTCATATTGGAATGACTGAACTTGATCACAGATACCAAGGATAAGAAGAAATGGTTTTATACAGATTGTAAAATGGTGCAAAGAGATGATTATTATGTAACATAAAATCCTGTGACACTGTCAGAAAGATTCACGCCCTCCCCAACCACTTGCTGTATCAGGTAGTATATAAGATGTATTTGCGTACTTTGTATTTTTGATAGCAAAGATAGACTGGAAATGTAGCACTCTTCAAGAGTTGAATTTTTAAAAAATTTTGCATGTGGTCCCACCATCGTCTTCCTTGCTTCATTGTATATTTTATCTTTCAGTGTGATAACATTTAAGCCAACAAAAATAATGTTTAGCACTTGCATAGAGTTTTTCATCTTCACAGCTGTTTACAAATATTAGCTAATTTATTAAACTAAGCTTCGGACTTATCATTCTAGTAAGTGCCAAGTTACTTGGGGAGACATATGCAGCCAAGAACATTCCTTCAGTTTTTTAGAATGACAATAACAGTACTGATCCATCCTTCCACCTCCATCACTGTCATTATTGATATATATTATTTGTATAATGCCAGAGGTATGCATGGCTCTTAACAGGAGCCACACTGATAAAATGGACAGGTCATTTCCCTAAGGAGCTTACAGTCTAGGACCCCAATCCTGCAAACACTTACACACATGTTTAACTTTACTTCTAGATGAGTAAAGATAAGCTCAGGTGTATATAGGATTGGGATCTAAATTAGACATAACTCAGCAAAGAATGACCAAAAGTGAGTGAAGGGAAGCGAAAGAGGAGGGCTATAGCAGTGAGAGATTGAGATATGGATGTTACTTATGAATCTTCAGTTCCAATATTTATAGTTAGTATATTAAAATAAAGAACAGTATCTGGTAAAGAAGGAGGGGGAGGAAGATAAGAATTATGAGACTGGCCAAAAAAGAGTGATTATTGAGAAGGATTTCGCAGGAGGAGAATCAGGTTGTCTGGCATACAGGGATAATATTCCAAGCATAGGGGGCCTGTATGAGAGAAAGCAAAGTGTCACCTGTGAGAGATGTAAGGGATATATAACTTAGCTAGATTGACAAAGCGTAGGTAAAGCATGATACACTCTGCAGTAAGTTGGACCTAGATTCTG
This sequence comes from Terrapene triunguis, assembly GCF_002925995.2. Lineage (NCBI taxonomy): Eukaryota > Metazoa > Chordata > Testudines > Emydidae > Terrapene > Terrapene triunguis. The sequence continues at coordinate 15,888,089 of NW_020664418.1, forward strand.
TATCAAGGCAATCAGGTTTTCTGTAGCACTCCAGTACAGTAGACTGATACAAGTGGACTCAGGAGTGAATCTGTGAAGCTGAGGAATTTGAGTTTGATACCAAAAAAAGACTGACAGCTAGAATATGGCCTCATGAGGTGGAGGTAACTTGTGGAGAGCTTAGGAACACAGGAATTGCCAGACTGGATCAGAACAGTGGTTCATTTAATCTGATATCCTGTCTCTAACAGTGGCCAGTACCAAATAACACTACTAGAATCCCTGTAATAGGCAATTAGGGAATAACCTATCCCCAAGATAAATTTCTTCCTAACCCCAGGCAGTTAGTGATTGGCTTATGCACTGAAGCTGGGTGGTTTTATAACCCTTATATTTTTTTTATCCTAGCTAATGTAACTAGATGTTCTCATTATCTATATAAATGTCTAATCCTTTTCTGAATCTCGCTAAGCTCTTGGACTCAATGCTGTCTTGTGTCAATTAATAACTTTATACACAATGCATAATTTCCTTGTAACTGTTTTAAATGTGTTGCCTTTCAAGTTCATTGGATTCCCCTTGTTCTTGTTTTATGAGAAGGTAAACAGGAATGCCTGATTTACCTTCTGTATTCCATTAATAATTGTATTTATCTCTGTCTTCTTTCATTTGTCTCATCTCTAAGCTAACAATCCTAATCTTTTCAATTTCACTGAATATAAAAGACTTTTCATGCCTGTAAATATTTTGATGCTTTTACCTGGACCCTCTCTATTTCTTCTTGTGATAACTAGAACTGAACACAATGTTAAAAAAGAGCCCATGCCATTGATTTATATAATGTTATCATCAGTATCATTTGTTATCCCATTCATTGTGCATCCTAACTTTTGTGTGCTCTTCATTGTGCAGATATTTTCATTGAGCTGTCTGCAGTGACACCTCAGCCTGTTTCCTGAGTGGTTATGCTTAATTTAGAATCCAGCAATATGTATAAGTATTTCAAATTATTCCTTCCAGTGTGTCTTTAGCCATCATATATTTCATCTAACATCATGATCCTTGTTCACCTAGCTTTGCTTGATTCCTTTGGAGTTTATACAGTTTTCTCAAGTCTTGACTAACCACAACAGTTTTGTATCATCTGCAAATATTATCACCTCACTCTTCATTCCCTATTTGAAATCATGAATTAATACTTTAAATAACATGGGCCCTAGTCTGTGAGGCACACCACTGTTAGCCTTTTGGGAGGGACTTTGTTAAAAGCTTTCTGAAAATTTAACTAAATATAAGCTGTTTATTATTTTGTTGACTGGGTCAAAGAGGTCTAGTAGACTATAGAGGCACAATTTCCCTTTACGGAAGCCATTGTATTTTATCCCTGTTACATCATGTTTATCTAGGTGTTTTATAGCTCTCTTTAATTATTGTTTCATTCAGTTTTCCTGGTACTGAATTAAGGCTCACTGGTCTGCAATTCCCAGGATTATCCCAGCACTTTTAATAAAGATAAATACAATATTTGCTACCTTCTAGTCTTCCAGTATTGTCATAGATTTTAATGAGATCACATATTTTTGTTAGTGTTTCAACTACTTAGTTCTTAAATTCCTTCAGAATTCCTGGATGAATGCTATTCAATCCTAATTTATCAGTTATTTTAGTATCTCCTCTTTTTTTCAGTGGCTGACAATGTCTTATTGTTATTACATTAACTCCTCACTTAATGTTGTAGTTATGTTCCTGAAAAATGCTACTTTAAGTGAATCAATGTTAAGCAAATCCAATTTCTCCACAAGACTTCATGTAAATGGGGGGGGTTAGGTTCCAGGGAAATTTTTTTTGCCAGACAAAAGACTCTGTCTCTCTCTCTCTCTCTCTATATATATATATATATATATACACATGATATAACAGGGACACACACACACACACACACACACACATAAACAAACAATTTAATACTGTACACAGCATTGATGATTGTGAAGCTTGGTTGAGGTGGTGGAGTCAGAGGGTGGAAGAGGGTGGGATATTTCCCAGGGAATGCCTTACTGCTAAATGATGAACTAACCCTTGAAGGCTCAGCTGAGTGCTAACACATTGTTGTTAATGTAGCCTCACACTCTACAAGGCAGCACGAACGGAGGGAAGGGAGACAGCATACCAGAGAGAGACAGAGACATACACCTTGTGTGCAGTGGCGTAGCCAGGTTCTAAGAGCAGGGGGAGCGAAGACAGAAAAAAAGGCGCCACCCCTCTGCGAAGCAGCGAAGAAAAAGAAAGAAAAACCCAAGTCTTGCCGAAGAACCCGCCGTGCTGAATTACCCACCACCGAATTGCCACCAAAGACCCAGAGCGACTGAAGCACCCGCCACCGAATTGCCGCCGAAGACCTGGAGCTGCCTGTGGGAAACCCACGCTGGAGCCGCAAGGTAGCAGGCGCCCCCCAGCGGGCACAGGGAGGAGCGTCACCCGGCTGCCACAAAGCGAGGGCGGGGGAGCAGGAGCCGCCGCCGCAGGATGTACGCAGCAGAGCCCGAAGACCTGGACGTGCTGGGAAGCGTCGAGTGAGTGCTCAGGGAGTGGCTGCTCCCCCCAGCTACGCTACTGCTTGTATGTGAAAGAGAGACGCGCATTGCCCCTTTAAATATGCTGATCCCACTCTAAGTACACTGCCCTTTTAAGTAGATCAGCAAGTTGAGACAACAGCTGCTGCCAGCAAGGTCCTGAGCCCTGTCATGTCCCCTCCCCCCCGCTCTATGGAGATGGGGGGCAGGAGCAGGAAGCAGGGGGAGGGGGACACCCTGACATTAGCACCCCTCTTCTCCCCCGCCCCGCACAGTAAGCAGGAGGCTCCTGGGAGCAGCTCCAAGGAAGAGGGCAGGAGCAGCACAGGGCAGTGGGGGGATGGACAGCTGAACTGCCCGGCAATTGATAGCCTGCTGGGCAGCTGCCGCACAGGGAACTTAGGGGAACTGATAGGGGGGCTGCCGGTTCACCCTGGTTCCAAGCCCCCACCACTAGCTCCAATGGGCTGCTCTTTCTGCAAGCGGTGGAGAAAGCAGTTGGCTGCCAAACAACATTATAAGGGAGCATTGCGCAACTTTAAACGAGCATGTTCTCTAATTGATCAGCAACGAAACAATGTTAACCGGGACAACTCTAAGTGAGGAGTTACTGTACTTGAAAAGATTAGGTCTGGAGTAGGTTTCTCCCCAACATCTTCTATGGTCAAATTGATGTAAGTAATTGTTTGACTTGTCTACAGTGTCAAGAAGTCCAGCAGACCTACTGTTCTCTTACAAGCTTCCTGCTTCTGTTATACTGAGAGAATTTCTTGTTGTTTGTTTTTATGTCCTTGGATAATTGTTCTTCAAATTCCTTCGTTGCTTTCCTCATTTCCATTTTGAATATTGTGTGCCATTGCATTTTGCTTATTTTATTTAAGCAGAAGATAGAGATTATTTTTGGTGGCATCATGTTGGATAGCGCTATGGGGTGTCATGTGAAAATTGGAAAAGCCAGAGGTTGTAGTAGTTTAGGGAAGCGAATGACAATTACTTGAAATACATTGAAATGAAAGAATTGATTCAGTAGGATAGTAATAAAATTCACTGTTTTCATTTTCAAGCTGCGTGATCAGCAGAGGTGTAACCACAAACACCTTGCCAGCTTTTATCACAGCAACAGTAGTGTCAGTGTTTTTCAGGTCTTTCATTATAGTTTATTGTGCATATCCACATTCTGCAGATGTTGCACCCTATTGTAAAGTTAATTCTCCCCAGTCATTTTCAATGTACTCTAACAGCTGACAAAAAGATATGAGTGTAGGGTCCTGCAAATTGAATCCTAAATGTACTATTGTGTTCCCAATAGATGTTAATCAAAGATAACTGAATTGGTCCAAAGAGAGTCTTACTGGTATATTCTTAGTTCAGTGCATGAGGGGCTTGAGTCCTACAACTCCGATTAATTCTAAATGGAGTTATGACTAAACTCAAATGCATTGAATCTGGGCACATGATTTCACATTTCTCTTATCCCTATAGATTAGTAGAAAGAGTGATGAGGTTACCATAAACTCACTCTCCAGCAGGATACATAGTACATACCCCATTTTAGGAAGCAAGATAAACCAAGTTATTTATAAGCCTAGTTCATCTTATTGACAGTGGATTGCACTGCCACAGAACATCCAAGGCCACCCAGAGAAGATCTTTTCTTTTTTAATAAATAATGAAAATAAATTTTTGCATGAATAAAAAGAAATGATATGCTAAAAGAATTTACTCTGCAGCAGTGTTTGAACGATTCCAGATTTTTCTGTGTTTCGGGTATATTGATAGCTGTACAATATCCTTCCCAAATAAAATATGCTATTAAGTGGGCTTTCTCCCATTAAAGAATCTTTTCTTTTTGTTGTACTGGAACACAGAATAATTAATGAATATTCAGATAAATCAGCTACCTGTTGTATTGTGCCTCAAAACCAGTAGCTAAAATTTACCATTATTAATGGGTGTTGTGTCCCAAATTTGATTAATCAGGGTGTAATATAATTACTTGTGCAGGCACTGAAGGCATTTCTTCCCCCTTCCCATATGCAAAGTTGTCCATTTGGCTTAGATGAATTGAGGGGGAAGTGTCTCTCTTTTCCTCTGAAGCACTGCGTATTGTCTACCCAGGGGCAGGGTATTTGAGCTAGATGAACCAGTGGCGTGATCATTCTTATGGCACATTTTCTTATGCAATCTAGAATGGGGAAAACACATTTAAGAGGTTCCCTGGTCTACTTGGTATTATGAAATTGTAATTTAATTTAGAATAGCTCTCTATTTCAACTTTTAATGTTAGTGTAGCAGTGAAAGTTAAAAACAGAAATTGTGTTTACAGTTGTCTTCCAGATTGTTTCATGCCATCTTGGAGAAACTTTACAAGTAACTATACCTACAGTATATTAATTAAAGATCTTGTTACCCTATTTCCCTTATGGTGAGATGGACAGGACAGTGGGGTCTAATCAGTTGTGTAATTTGTGTTTTGGCAGTAGATTACTGTCTGAAGAGTGATTCTAAAGCAAGTCTTACAATTCTTTAGTCAGTTATAAATAATTGCCTTCCCATCAGTCACGAAAGGTTTATGATTCTCTAATGTTCTGTAAAATGTTCATTTTGTTATCTTTTGTGTAGTTCTCAGCACTGGGGAATTCTGGCTGATAGACAAAATGATCACTTACAGTGCTTCCCATTTGTAGATCTCAAAGGTAGCCAAGAACCATAACTATAAAGTTCCAGCCTATATACAATGGTGATTGGGCATTTGATAAATACCTATCTCGAGAGAGGCCACCCAAGCACACCCCAAAACCAACCCCCCCACCCCCCAAGCATCCAAAATATTAACCCTCTAATTACATGGTTAGAAAAAATGAGCATGTTTATAGTAAGTGCATACCAATAGCTACTTCCGGAGGGTACATCTTAAGAGTAAAATTGTGGTCTCTTATAAGCTTATATGAATACCATTACTATTCAGTTTCTTATTCATTTCAGGCATACTACTCACAAAATAAGCAATGTAATCCAGTGTATATGACATCAGATTAGGAGTCAGGAAACCTGGGTTCTATTTCTGGCTCTGCCAGTGACTTGATGTGTAACCTTGAGCAAGTCATTTAAGGTCTGTGCCTCAGTTTTCCCCTCTGTAAAATGTGCATAATAATGCTTACCCATATTTGTAAAGTGATGTAAGATGTATGGATACACTATATAAATGTTAAGCCTTTATTATTATATCCAAAGCTCTGCTGTAACACTACTAACATCATACATATTTATGCGTGTTTCATACCTCATTGATAAAACCTGCATGATTGCTCAATACATTGTACTTCTGGGTGCTGTGTATATATATAAAGTATGTGTGTCTCTGCATGCCTTAACTTAGGACCATGTCTTCTCTGGCAATAAAATTGTATTACCTCTGCTGTAGTCTCTGAACACAACAGGTTTTGCAATTAGCTTCACTTTGGAGTCTCTTCCATTTGGAGCTGTACAAAGGAGCTAAACTTGGCAGTTTATTTGAGAGGGAGGAGTTAGATTGGTCTTTCTCTCCCCCATGCCATAACAGGCACGTGCCACATCTGTTTGTTTTCACAGTTATCAGTGCTAGAGATGGTCCTATTTCAGCTGCCTATATGAGTCAGTGAGTTATGCCTCTGAGTGGGGGATGGAGCAGTTTCAGATGATGCTCCCAAATAATAGAAAGGTATGTATGGAGTTGGGGGATTTCCAAAGTTATTCATCATAATCTAAAAATTAAAAGAAAGGGCTGGAGAAGGTCAGACATCGATACAGATTCTGTGTGAATTTTTTTTTTTTGTAAACTGATACTTTTTATGATGACTTGTGCACACCCAAATCACTATAATCTGTGCCTCACAAAGAAAACCGCACAGGCAAGGCCTAGTGGTTTTGTGGTAGTGTTATGAACTCCCATCCAGGAAACCTAAGTTGGATTCCTATTGCACATTTCTATGGGCTGCAAGTGCTGCAAAGGCAGAGTTCTCTGATGGTTGGAGTGTGGTGAGAGAACAATGTGTTGATTACTAGAGAGGCTTGTGTTGATTACTAGCTAAATAACTGTCAGGATAGAATCTTGGTGACTGCAACTCTATCTGAAAACTAAGAATGGTGAAATTCTCCCCACAAACGGGTATGCTGAAGGTAAACATCCTTTGCCTAAAAGAGGAAACACAAAAATAAAACTGTACTTTGATATGAAGTACCTAGTGATCAAAAGTGATGGTATTGCAATGGCAAATGATTGAAACACATACTTGTCCATATTGCCAGTAAATGTAACAGGCACTCATTTAAGAAGATTTTTTTGCAGCATAGAGCATTGAAAACACATGTCTAATAGGTGCATTCATTTTAACATATTCAGTGAGCAGGCCTGATTAATTAGTACATGTCAGCATCTGGTACTTACTAAGACTATTCATTTTTAAATGTTGAAATTGTAGGGAATGGTGCACACCAATTATGTTCTTTTTAACTGAATTATGTTGGTATAAAGTTTTAATGGAGGAGGCCATCATTGTGATTCAGCCAGCATTCATCTAAGGGAGAACTGCCAACCTGAAATTATTTAGAACAAAGGAAAAATGCCTGAAATGCATTGTGGAAAGAGAAGAAAAATGCCTGAAATGCATGTATTACTATCTTTAGGCACGCAATTGAGAAGAGGTCAATAAATAAGAGCCATAAAAATACCTCTGCATTTCAATGCAAGGTTCAAGCACCTGACATCAAGATGTCTCAACAGATCATCTCTTTATCCTTATGCAGAGCCCTTGAATCTGTCATCTTGCATCATACTGCACTGATAAGTAGAATAGTTTGTTACATTTTCATGAGCTTGATATCACCATAGTGGGCCAAATTCAGCCCAGAGGTAAATAGTTGCATATCTGTTGAACTCAGTAGAGCAGTACACCCTTGTAAAGGATTGAATTTAGTCTATAGTGTTGTCAAACTGTTGTTTTACTGGTTCATCCATCTAGTGAACGAGGAAGTATGATCCAGTGGCTAGAGCACTAAATTAGGAGGTGAGACGTGGATTCTATTCCTGGCTCTGCCATTGACTTGCTGTGTGAATTTTAAGTTATTTAATTTCTCTGAGCCTTAGTTTCCCCCTGTGTAAAATGTGGATGGTAATGCTTGCTCATATTTCTTACGTGCTTTGAGGTCCATGGGTGAATAACATATCAGCTTTAAGTATTATTAACTTATCTTTTACTTGAGAAGCCCAATTTCTGATTATAGTGAATGTGTCTGTTCAGGTTTTAATTAGCCCTGATATGTCCATGTAAGTCTCTTATCATTCATTATAGTGATCACTTAGGGATAGGAATTTCCACAGAATGTTTTTCATTTGCTTCAATGGCTAGGTAGCTTGTTGAGTGGTGGCATGCAAACTATGGAGGGAGAGACCGAATATGTTCTTTTGATATCTGAAGAATAATAAGATTATCAGCGCAAGGGTGTGTCAGTTTCATGAGCACTTTTCTTTTGAATAGTAGAGCAAAATGGATTCACAAGGGAATGATGTTGGATTACACTGGTCTACAATTTTTGAGAAGTCGCCTGCTTCAGAGATAAAATGTGCTATTTATTATGTATTTTGATGTGCT
>NW_020664418.1:15896670-15987272 GCF_002925995.2 Terrapene triunguis
GACTACATTTATTTCAGAAGCATTTTGGCTGTAGAGCAGTGTTATCTCAGTCAAGTGACATTTTAAATTATTCCTTTTTTGAACATGATGTACTTTGTATATGTGTTTCCATTAGCTTCAGTGGACTCTGCTGCACACTATCAAATGGTAGCTCTTGCTGGTAACAGCTACCAGAACAACATTCAGAGGACAGCACAGTAGCTTAATGTTGAAAGAGTTTAGCCATTGTCATTTTAAGGGCTAGGAAGGGGAGAAAGAAGTTCAGCAAAATATGTCAAATCATTCTGACATATTTTGTCAAAGGGGAGAGGGATAGCTCAGTGGTTTGAGTATTGGTCTGCTAAACCCAGGGTTGTGAGTTCAATCCCTGAGGGGGCCACTTAGGGATCTGTGGCAAAAATCAGTACATGGTCCTGCTGGTGAAGGCAGGGGGCTGGACTCAATGACCTTTCAGGGTCCCTTCCAGTTCTATGAGATAGGTATATCTCCTTTTATATATATATATTTTAGTTCTGTACCAGTGAAGAAAGGGATAGACTTTTTTCTATCTTTATAGAGTTCAAACACTGATTTTTAAACTTCAGATTTGCTATGAATTTAGCTCTTAATATTGCAAAGTGCCTTTGGTATTAAAATAAGAAAGTGATAGATATTTGAATTCCTTTACTTTTTCCAGCCCGCAAACAACACAATTTTCTATGGTTTGAAGGTGCAGAGTTCCCTTCTCACAACTGCAGGTGATTTCAGAGGATGTTACATGGAGTGCTCACAAATCGAATATCCTGTGACTGTCTAAAACCAATCCGTGACTGTCTGGAAACCAATCTGTAGTTTATGAACTATTAACTGAATGACTCTTGCCCACTTCGCAGGCTATATCAGAAAACTATATGTCATGTCATGAGGCTGTGTGTAAACCATTTATATTAGGTGTTAATGTTCTAAATTATTAATGGCTAATGTTAATGGCTAGTGTATGCCTAATGTGAGCTCGATTTCTATACTGGTGCCTTTGGGATATGCAAGCGTAAGTTTGTATACAGCTATGACTATATCATTTTAATATTTTTAACTTGAGCAGTGCTTTTTAAATATGAAGCTCCCTGGTTTCTGCCAATTTCTTACATCTAACGTTCAGATTCTGATTTGGAGGAGGAAAAAAGCTGATCAGTTTCAGCATCTCTGGACAAGAGGGAGTAAATAAAATCAGTAATCGAACATTAAAACCTTGTAATAACCCAAAGATGTGAAATATGCTACTCTCCATCATTTTTTCCACAATTTTTTTTAGCAGAAAATGTTTGAACTAAAGGGCACTGATCCATAAAACTGTCCATTTTGTGATAGAATTTCAAAGCAAGTGTGTCCTGTCCGTCTCTCAGAGAGGTAGTAAAAACCAGCTAAACCTTAAAAACCACATTCACACTTACTCTTTTGTTTGAATTATTTGCTCAGAGATTTTATGGAATAGAAATGTATTAACTAAGAAAACATTTTGTTTGGACTCAGAACAGCATCTTTTTTCCCCTCTTTTACATAATGGATACATGAAAGCAGGGAGATCACCAGAATGAGAGATTCTAGCACTTCCCTTCTTTCTCTTAAATATTTCAGAAGACTCATTTCTTGAATGTAACTTTTATAATAAGAATATATGATGAGGTTGTTGGGGGTTGGGCTAGCAAAGCTGTTTCAAAGAATTCAACAAAGAAGGAAAAGTCATTTTCCCCAGTGCTATAAAAACCAAAGGCTTAACATTTGAATAGATCAGAATCTGGCAAAGCTAATATCTGTTAGATCATATAGAGAAAGGTTTTGGGACTATCTTCAAGGGAAAAAGCTTTGTCTCTAAACATCATTAGTCAATCTATGAAATATCAGAACTCTGTTACCATGAATGTGCTGGATGAAACTGTTCTAGTGCTAGACTGCAGCCCCATCTGGTGTTTGAACAGGGGTGCTTCTTATGCAGCTCTCCTATATCATCGCTTGAATAATAAGGCACCTTGCCATACTGTACTTGAGAAAATTGACATATATACAAATGCCCGATTTTATTAATAGCTTCTATTGTATGCCATACTGTGATGAAAGCCAATTGTGTTTTTGGTGAATTACAGAGTAGCAATCCTGTTGATAACATTCCAACCACTAAATCAGCTTGAGAGCTGTATTTACTGGGTAGGTTTCTTTACACAGTTTGCATTTATTTCTGTGATCAAAAATGTATATTGATCATTCAAATGGTCTAAGAAAATAGAAAGAGTTACCTCTTGTTTCTTGTATTTTTACATTAAAAATGATTCTCTGAAGTTACATTGGGATGAATTTGGCCCGGCGGCTTTAAATTGGTGAGACATCAATTCATGGAAGACTCAAATCCTACATATTCTGAAGGCTCACATTTAGTGGGTTCATATTTGGTTTTTGACATGGGGCTAGTTATTTCAGGAACTGATCAAACTCATTCTCAAATAGTTTTCCAGTAAGCTGAGGGAAATTTCTACTTGTATTGCAGATTTGGTAGGAAGAATATAAGTGAAACAAACCAGTGACTAAAAGAAGCATTGCCTTGCATCGTGCATATGATTTAAGATAGTTTTATTGTCTCTGTTCTAAGTTGACTAAAGATAATGCCATGAAGAAACTGAAGCGTGTGACTTTCTGCATAGAATGGACCAATGTCTTTTATCTGAAGGTCAATAGCACTGAATTAGTAGGGATTTAACACTATATTCCTAATCATTGTCACTTTTCAGGGACGTGCTGGCCGCCACTTCCGGCAGCTCCCATTGGCCGGGAATGGCGAACCGTGGCCACTGGGAGATACAGGCGGCCATGCCTGCGGACGGTCAATGTAAACATTGTCTTGCAGCGCACCAGTTCTATATCTAGGGCCCTACCAAATTCATGCTTTATTTTGGTCAATTTCACGGTCACAGAATTTTTAAAATAGTAAATTTCATGATTTCAGCTATTTAAATCTGAAATTTCATTGTGTTGTAATTATAGGTGTCCCGACCCAAAAAGGAGTTGTGGGAGGGGGTCGCAAGGTTATCGTAGGGGGGATTGTGGTACTGCTACCTTTACTTCTACACTGCTGCTGGCAGGGGCACTGCCTTTAGAGCTGGGCAGCTGCAGAGCGGTGGCTGCTGGGCAGGAGCCCAGCTCTGAAGGCAGAGCCGCCACCAGCAGCAGCACAGAAGTAAGGATGGCATGGTATGGTATTGCCACCTTTACTTCTGCGCTACTGCTGTCAGGGTGTGGCCTTCAGAACTGGGCACCTGGCCAACAGCCACCACTTTCTGGCCACCCAGCTCTGAAGGCAGTGCAGAAGTAAGGGTGGCAATAACGCAATCCCCCTAAAATAACCTTGTGACTGCCCTGCAACTCCTTTTTGGGTCAGGACCCCCAATATGAGAAACGCTGGTCTCCTCTTGAAATCTGTATAGTATAGGGTAAAAGCACACAAAAGACCAGATTTCACAGTCTGTGATGCATTTTTCATGGCTGTGAATTTGGTAGGGCCCTATCTATATGTAATTGTTTTGCATTTCAGTTATTTGGTTTTGTTGAAGTCAATAAAGAGCTATAAGTTGTCAGATAGAGACTACTTGATTCTTTTAAATCATTGCTAAGAGTGTTTACTCCTGGAGGAATTCTGTGCTACACAAATAAAAATTCTGCGCACAATATTTTAAAATTCTGTATATTTTATTTGTGAAAATAATACAATCTAATCACGCCAGTTTCAATTATTTGGGTAATTTATTTCAAAATACCTCTCAGAAAAAATGTCTGTAACAGTACTGACAACAAAAAAGATTCCCCCAGGAGCAGAACGTTAAAGGAACCTGTATGACAACCCAGTTCCTGTTTCTCTGTTATGTTTTTGTTGGGCACCTAAGTCTGGGTGTGTCACATGCCAGCTGGGCACATCTTGGGGGAAAACTCTGTCACTCCGGTCTTTTGTTGATTCTTGGGGTTTTGTCTTGCCCCCATAGGATTACCATATAGAGGCTCCCAAATAGAGGACAATGCCAGGGGGATGGGGAGTTGGAAGGGGGTCCAGTTGGGGAGTGCTGGAGGGGGTCTGTGTGTACTGGGAGAGAGTATTTGGGGGGTACTGGAGGGGGCTGCGTGGGGCACCCCCTAGCCCAGACACCTGTACCCTCTCTTCCCCAAAGCCCAGCCACGGGGCCAGACACCTCCACACAAATCCCAGAGCACAGCCACGGGGCACCCCCCATCCCAGACACCTGCATTCTCTCCTCCCAGAGCCTGGGGATCCATAGGGAGAAACAGCCTGATGCTGGTTAGACCGGGCTTGTATGGAGTTTCCTGTGGTGATTTCAGTGTTGGGTGGTGCAGGGCTGACACTGCACAGGACCTCCATCTCTGCCGGGCTGGGCGGTCTGCTCACTGTTAGGCCACGGCCCACATGCCACCTCCTTCAGGGTATGCCGGAAACCACAGTTGCCGGGAACCCTCCAGTTCCTCCTCTCCTCCCTCCAACAGTGTCCTCTATTTACGAGCTGGGGAGCCGGGCTCTGCCAGGACCAGTAGCCCCTAGTGGCAGCCAGCAGCTGTGCAGCACCAATTCTGCGGGAAGAAATGAAATTCTGCGCAGAACATTAATTGTCCATAAATTCTGCATTGCACAGCGGCACATTATTCCCCCAGGAGTAAGTGTTGTAAAAAGAGAAACAGTCAGAATATGAGTATAAACACAATCATTCACTTGTCACTGAATGTTGTTGTTTTTCCCCATCCTTATCTTTTGTTTTCTTTCATTTTTTAGAAAGATCACTATTTGAAACCATAGCCAGAATAAATGAGCAGAGTGAAAACGAATGGATGAAGTTCTTACCATGCACTGAACAGTGGAACATCAGGTGCAAAGCTCTGGGAAAATGTCTGCTTGCAACACCTTCACTGAACACGTCTGGAAACCTGGTGAATGTAAAAACTGCTTCAAACCCAAAAGCTTGCACCAACTGCCCCCAGCCTCTGAAAAGACTTCCCTCTCGCATGGTAATCTGAAAACCAATGCCAACCACAGCAACAACCACCGTGGTAGAAGTACAGGAAATTTCCGACCCCCTGTAGCAAAGAAACCCACTATAGCTGTGAAACCCACCATGATGGTGGTAGATGGGCAGAGTGTCAGTGGTGAGATCAGCACACCCGATCATTGTGAGAACAAGCCAGTAATTATAGGGTGGAACCGAAACAAAACTGTCTTAAACAAAAAGCCACTGAACAATAATAATGAAGATGAAATTGAAGGTTATAGCCATGTTCATAGGCCTTATGGCAACAATGATAGTGCAGGTAAGATACCAAATAACAATAATAATGGACTGACAGAAGTGTTGAAGGAAATTGCAGGTTTGGATACCACACCTCAGCTAACAGGAAATGAAATGAACTCAAGGGACACGTTTTTGGGAAGAATAAATAATTGCTATAAAAGATCATTAGAAAGACAGATCCCTCCAAGCTGCATGATGGGTGGAATGAAGGATTCACATAGTAAGCATGTTATTCTGAGTGGAAGCACTGAAGTAATAAGTAATGAAGGTGGGCGTTTCTGTTACCCAGAATTCTCCAGTGGAGATGAGAGTGAGGATGATATGTTTTTTGGCAGCATGCAGGAAGAGCATGAGAGTTGGGATGAAAGTGATGAAGAGCTGCTAGCAATGGAAATTCGCATGCGGGGCCAACCTCGCTTTGCTAACTTTAGAGCTAACACCCTGTCTCCTGTCCGGTTTTGTGTTGACAAAAAATGGAACACTGTGCCTTTAAGGAACAAGTCTCTACAGAGGATCTGTGCTGTAGACTATGATGATAGCTATGATGAAATTTTAAATGGTTATGGAGAAGAAACTGTGATGCTTTATGGGCAAGAAAGCATGCAGAGTATGGTATCATCTGATTCCACATCTCCTGATTCTTCTTTGACTGAAGAGTCTCGCTCTGGAACAATCAGTAGCTCATCTCAAAAACTCTGCAATGGAGGGTTATCTCCCAGTACCCCTAAGGAGATCAAGTTGATTGAACCAGATTATGAGAGTCTTTATGATAAGCAGCAAGTGAAAGACATGCCAAAAACTTCCAGAAACACTGCAAACATTCTAGAGACTCACAAGGCAGTTCTTGCACTTAGATTGGAAGAGAAGGATGGCAAGATTGCGGTACAAAGTGATAATCAAGAAAGCAAAAGTGCTACAGATGTTACTGGTCAAGCAGTGACTATAAACTTGGTACCAATGGAAGATCAAGCCAAACCTTACAGAGTGGTAAATATGGAACAACCAGTGTGCAAGCCTTATACTATAGTAGATGTGTCAGCGGCCATGACCAATGAGTGTATGGATGGTCAGACTGAAAGCTCAGAAACCAAAAGTACGCCATCTAACCCAAATTCACCAGGAACTCCAGGTGCACCGATTATATCTAATACTGCATCATCTGGGCGAGTAAATGCCAATCTACAAAAATCCAGTGCAGTTAGATACCAAGAAGTATGGACCTCTAGTACTAGCCCACGACAGAAGATACCTAAGGTGGAATTAATTGCTAATAGCTCAGGACCTTCAGTCCCTCCAAGGAAAAGCAGCCACAAATCTGCTCCTACTTCACCTACAGCCACAAATATTTCTTCAAAAACCATCCCAGTGAAGTCACCCAATTTGTCTGAGATAAAATTTAATAGTTACAACAATGCTGGCATGCCACCTTTCCCAATTATCATTCATGATGAACCTACATATGCTAGGAGTTCAAAGAATGCTATCAAAGTTCCTATTGTAATCAATCCAAATGCGTATGATAATTTAGCCATCTATAAAAGTTTTCTAGGCACCAGTGGAGAGCTATCCATCAAAGATAAAACTACAAGTGTAATAAGCCACACATATGAAGAAATAGAAACAGAAAGCAAAATCTCTGAAAATATACCCAGCAAACCCACTGAATTTACCCAACCCAAGGGGGTAACTAATAGCACAGAGTGTAAACTGGGTTCTGTGGCTCAGAAAGTTCAAGAGTACAATAGCTGTCTCAGCAAAGGTCAGACGTCACCACAAAGAAGTCATAGTTTTGACCATAGCTCCCCAACAAGAGTTCAGAAGACAAGTCAAGAGCCTGCAGCCAAAATGGAAGGAGCACAGGAGACTTCTGGTGGCAGCAGCAATAGGGAAAATGCAAACACAGTGCTTTCTCAGATTGTGGCTTCTATCCAGCCCCCACAGTCTCCTCCAGAAACACCTCACTCAGGACCCAAATCTTGCAGTGTGGAAGAATTATATTCCCTACCACCTGATGCAGATACCACTAAAAGCAGCCTGGTACGACCCAAATCTCTCTTTACTGCACAACCTATCAATGATACTGAAGTATCCAGTGCTACAGAAAGCACTACCACTAAAATGCAGAAGGATACACTTCCAAAGCCACTTACCACCCATTCGTCGAAGCCAGTAACAGGCACCCATAATACCACAAGTCCCAAAATAGAGCAAGCACCTCCATTTCCCCCTCCACGTTCCACTTCTTCACCCTATCATGCAAGTAATCTGTTGCAAAGACATTTCAGCAACTGGAGCAAACCAACCAGTCCCATTAGATCAACAGAGGCAGAGTCAATACTGCATTCAGAAGGTAGACGAGCTGCTGATGCAAAACCCAAGCGCTGGATATCATTTAAGAGCTTCTTCCGCCGCAGAAAGACTGATGATGAGGAAGACAAAGAGAAGGAAAGAGAAAAAGGGAAACTAGTGGGTCTTGATGGAACTGTTATACATATGCTGCCCCCTCCTCCAGTTCAACGCCACCATTGGTTCAGTGAATCAAAAACAGACTCCAGTGAGAAGCCATCCATTGTTTTCATGTATAGATGTGAACCAGCACAGGCTGAACCAAACACCGCCCAGAACAAGGCTGGAGTGGAGTTTCCAAATGCAGATACAGTGGCAAAGGACAAAGCAGAAATGGAAGAGATGTTGGCAGAGGATTCTGAACAGAAAATTAAGAGTCATTCTTCACCATCTCAGATTCCCAAGAAGATCCTCAGGTAAACTGCTGCTAACAGCATATGTCTTTTTAACTCAGTCATTCAGTGTTGTAGAATATACTGTACATTTTGCAGAAATGGGAAGTAATTTAAGGGCTTTATATTGAACTTTATATGTGCATGTGTAATGTTTTTACAGTCTTAACATTTTACTGGATAGTCGTTTTCATTAGCACCTTTCTTCATATGAACAGCATCCAGTATTTTGAACTGTCTTCGATAGATTGATCTTGTTCTACTGAATCAAACACACATGGCCCTGAATTTTTAG
Source organism: Terrapene triunguis (assembly GCF_002925995.2). NCBI lineage: Eukaryota > Metazoa > Chordata > Testudines > Emydidae > Terrapene > Terrapene triunguis. Next base: position 15,905,019 of record NW_020664418.1, read on the forward strand.
ATTAACATGGTATTTCTATGCTATAGAAGACTAAAGAACTCTGGTGTAGAAGTGGATGGTAAACATTTAATGGAGAAGTAGAAAGTGTACTGACTATCTATCTGTCTGTCATGTGCCCCTCCAGAGGAAAGAAACACGTCTCCAGCTGTAGCACCCCATATTGATAGTCCATGTCATTGCACAAGTTTTATTAGCTTGTATTTTATTATGCTGATGGGAGGGAGCTGTCCCGTCAGCATAGTAAATCCACCTCTGCAAGAGACAGTAGCTATGTCAGTGGGAAAAGTCCTCCTGCCGACATAGCGCTGTCCACACCAGTGCTTAGGTCGCTGTAACTTACAGTGCTCAAGGTAAGTGGTACTGTAGACCAAGCCTTAGTGAAAGCAGGCTACCAGTATACTAACTCAAAAGATATTTTAAAACTTTTGTACCTATTTATTCTTTTAGTTGTACCCTGCCAGATAGAAAATTATAAAATCATAGACTTGTTCCTTTCAATGCAATGTCTGACCCTCACCAAAAACAAGGTCAGGTCCTAAAGTTCCCTCACCCTATTTGTTCTCCGTATTCTTGTCTATACAAGAAAAATGCACTGATTTTACTTTAAATGGTTTTTAAACTGATTTAAAATTATGGAAATCTATGTGTGGACACTCTTATTTCAGTTTATCTTAAACTGTTTGCTAATCAATTTAACCTAAAGTGAAATCAGCCTGTTTTAAACTGCCCATAGGAGTGTCAAACTCACCCTTTTGCATGAGTTTAAAATCACACCTTTATTAAAACTGGTGCAATGAGGATTTATTTATTGTCTGTTTTTCTGATATTTTTTCATAGTTGGAAAGCTCAAGTTTTTGTTACAATGTTTCTGATTAAAGTTAGGGGTATAAAGTGGGTGTTATGATACTAGGAAGTATCACCACACTTGTATGCAGTATAGCACCCGGCTGAAAACAAAGCGTCTTCAACTACCCTAGGGATGGTGCTGTTGCTTTGTTTTACCACACCTGCCTAGAGTATGTTTGTACTGTTACTGTTTGCAATAGTTAGTCTTTCTCTTTCCTGTTTTCCACCCCCTTTTAGAGAATTTTTCTTTATTTTTTCCCCACCAAGCTGTGGTGATAGTGTGAAATCATAGCTCAGAATTCTCCAAGGGTAATTATATTTTATTTGCTATTAATTCTATTTTATAAAAAGTACTAACTCCATTGTGATCTTTCTGAGAATATTTAAAAAAAGAAAAGAATGAAACATGGGGAGTTTTATGGGCAGAATAAGATTTGGTAGCTTTTTGTGGCATTTGGCTTTCTGTAATTTATTTTTATTGCCTTTGATGCATTTTGGTGTCTTAAGGTAATTGTTTTTACTTGATTTTGATTGTGTTAAGGAGGGGGAAAGGAAAGAGAGAGAGAGAGAGTCCTTTTCAATACCAAAAATTAAGCCAATACGGTTCAAGGATTTTGATTTGTCTATTTTTACAGTATTTGTGAACCAGGCCTGGCTGCTTGCAGTTTTGCACCAATAGGAAGTATATTTGATTTACCAAGTGATGCTACACTTGCTTTGTATTAACTCATCAGATGTTAGCTAAAGGTTAATGCTAATTCAGGCTAAAATGTGTGGAATGGAAAAGAAGTTCAAAATTTTCAGTTAACGACTGCAGCAGGCTTAGAGAAAAATTGAAGACATGAAGATAAAGATCAATGAACATGACACTTTTCTAACTGAGAATGCCAACAACTGTAAAGCTCACTGAGAGATCAAATTGATGACCTGAAAAATAAGATAGGATTAAGAAATGTCAGATTGGTGGGGGGTCCTGAAGGCATATCAACAGGAGAAACTGAACTTTTTTTTTTATCCCATAGTGGATTATGAAGGTGGTAGAGACTGATAACTTTAAATTCCTTTAGCACTGTGTTGTGGTTATGATATTGCTGGAAAGGTCAGCTCATCACCCAGAACAGCACTTGCAGAATATTCATCTCTTGAAATGAGGAATAAACGTTTGAAACTGAATGCATTTGAGTCTGTAATGGGGCCCTCAAGTGTTTTATCCATGTGATGGTCTTGTTTTTCTTTGGCATGCATAGTAGTTAGAAAGATGCTGGCAAATATGAAATTGGCATCTCAGTAGAGGGTTTTTCTGAAAACCAAAATTAAATTTTCCCCCCCTAAGGATAGAAAAGTCTTTCCAGTAAAGGTTTCAAATTGAGACAGGATATAACCTTTCCTACTGTGGTTTTTTTATACATATATTTTATTTTTCTTTAAAAAAAAATCATACTAACTAAGTTTTACCAAATATTTGTAAATAAAATTTATTGTGTTTGGTGGTACAGCAGTTAATCCTGCTCACCCGTGGAAATTTGAGTGATTCTCTTGCAGGAAATTGCATTTAAGGCTTTGTGTTATGTCTGTGCAGAATGGAAGATGACTAGAGATAGTTTCAAGGGGAGAGAGAAAATATGGAATCTAGAGCAAAGATCATCTTTATTCCAGAGGATTGTGGGATACCTTCTCCACCATTCCTCACACTCACTCCTTCCTCAAAAGCCCTCTATCACAGCAACCCTCTCTGAGGATATGTACATTGCAGCTGGGAGCTAGCATCCCAGCCCAGGTAAACAGACTCAGGCTAGTGGGGCTCGAGCTAGCACTAAAAATAGCTGTGTGGACATTGAGACTATAGGCTTGAGCTCAAGTAGCTAGTCTGAGTTTCTGATGCAGCTGCAAGGCCCACACAGCTATTTTGAGCGTGTTAGCTTAAGCCCTGCTAGTGCGAGTCTCTGTGCCCGGGCTGGGAGGCTCACTCCCAGATGCAGCATAGATATACCCTCTGCTTCGGAGAAGGGCTAGCTTCTCTGTAGAGCAGTCAATACTGCTTCTTGGATTGGCCTCAAGGAGGAACACTAGAGATCAATGTGAGTAGTTCTCAGCCCTTGCTGTCTGGATTATGTTGTGAACCCCTGTGCTGCCTCTTGGTATGATTTACAAAGCTTTTTGTTTTTACTGATGTAGAGTATTTTAGTAGAAGGATTAAGTCTCGTTGTCCTCAGTTTAGGTTAGGCTATATGGCTGAATGTCACAGCTGATGTGAATTTTACAGCGGGGAGAGGTGCCACAAGTACTCCTGTTCTTTTTGCGGATACAGACTAACACGGCTGCTACTCTGAAATTTTTCTTTTGTTATTTATCACAGCTCATTCAATGAACTTCTTCCTAGAGGAGTTGATTACAACAAGATCAGTCTTGGTAAAGATATTTTCCAGAGTACTAAGGTCCAAAACCTTTAGCCTTGTGTGGTTTTGAGGGAAGAATATAGAGATGTCAGTCACTGGCTTAGAAATGAGGCCCTACTGGTACGCACATCAGTTATATCCAACGTATGGGAAAGGTCCAAATAATTATCAATTATCACTAGACACTGATACTTTTTCTGATCCATTCTCCACAACTACACAAGGTAGCCCCATCACTGGATGTCAACCTGTTGCTAAATGTCCCCATAAGATATTCTTCTGAACTTATAAAGGAGTTATTCCCTCTCTAACAATTGGTTTTTTTAATAGCAATTATGTCAGCCTGATGGGCATTGGAATGAAGAGTTCTGTCCACAGAACCCCAGTACTCTATTTTCATGTTGAGATAGTGGTTCTCAGGACAAAGCAATCTTTCATCCCTAAAGTCTCAAAGTAGACAGTACTGCAAGCTTTCTGTCCCAAGCCACTGTGTCCAACGGGAAAGCTGTGGAACAGCTTTGATGTCTGCACAATAATAAAAATATATCTACACAAAACTGAAGTATTCAGAAGATAGAGTTCATAATTTTGTCTTGTCGCCTAGCTGTAAGGAACAAAAAGACTTCAAAGCCTCTGATATCTAGGTGGATCAGATTATGAATATCTGAGGCATACAAGATAAAGAACTCATCATCTTCTGCACTCATGCAGCATTGTCTCTTGGATTGAGACATATTTCTTAAGAAGAAACCTACAAGGCTCCCCAACTTCCATACTGGAAGTTATGTCATCTCTTCATCGGTAAGGTCATAAGCTGTGCCAGTGATTGACAGGTCTGAGTTCCATCAAGATGCAAACAGGCCTCAAGCCCATTATAGGATCTATGGATCTTACTGCTTGAAGAAATGAAATATTTATATATGTCCATATAAATGTTTGTAATGCTTTCTGAATTTAACAGTAATGTCTGACACTCCACTGTAAAGTTATACAATACATCAGGAATCCAGTTATAAATTCTGGAGATTTTAATATTAGGTTCCATAACTGTGAGAGATTACAGATGTCAAGACTTTTAGAAATGCCTTGCTATCCTTAGGATTTTATAATGATATCATGTTCACACATTGCACAGAGAGTTTGCCTTTGAGAACTGCCCACATGGATTCCTGTTCTTGGGATTAACTCGCCCTTGGAATGTGAGCTTGAAATCTTTTGGAAAACTGTCTACTGGGATAAGTGTCTTTACAAACTCTCCTACCCCTTATGCAGGGTTCCAACAGTGTAAATAGGCCCCAGCCACCCTTCAATTCTTTCCTGAAGTGTAGAAGATGCAACAAACTCTGAAAACACTCAGTGTCCTCAGTGCTCCCCTTGTCTTTTTGGTCCATTCTCTTCGGTCTGTGGATACTATTTTTATGTATATAATTAGTCAGTATTTTGTGTTTAAAAAAAATAAAACAGTTTTTCAGCGCCCATGCCAGCTCTCTTGGGGGCCAAACACCAAAGGAAGCCTGATATTGCCCGCTATAACAGCAGACTGTCTTGATCTAGGAGGGGAGCACCTGCCATCAGTTCATTGTAATTGCCTTTTATCTCTTGGGAAAAGAAAATGTCTTAGCAGGTTTTTAAAGGCAAAATACAATCAGTTGCAAGGACAATCCCCTAAGGACTCAATCCTGCATTAACGTTTCTGTAAATGGGGCAAAGCCCTAGCTAATCACTTTTTCACCAGAGACAATACCAAATATTTCTGGATCTCCAAAGGCAGGCAGGACCAACACTGCTAGATGCCATTCTCCTGGATTGGGGCCAGGAGTTACTCATTCTCTCAAATCCTGTTGATCGCGAATACCATCTGGAAAATTGTACAAGAAGGAATCAGAGTACTGTTGAAAGTCCCAACTTGGGGCCATCTAGAATTGATATAAAAGCTGCAAATCCATCTTCCCAATTTACTTGCTCTCTTGTCTCAGGATTGGGATGAGGTTCTCTACCTGAATTCATATTCTTTCAGGCTGACAGCTTATCTTCTGGACTGCTAGAAAACTAAATCAAGAATGTTCTGCCAGAGTCCAAAAGATCCTCCTGGAAAGCAGGAAGTCCTCAGCTACGCAAACCTATTTAGTGAAGTGGGAGAGATTCTACATTTAGGTAGCTCAAAAGATAATGGAGCTGAGATGATCCTCCATCACTTTCATCTTGGACTGTTTACTCCACTTGGAACAATGAACAGTGTCAGAGTTCAGTCAAAGTCTACCTGGCTGTCACCTTGACTTTCTACCCTTTGAAGGGTGGATCAACAGTTTTCGTTCACCCTGCTGTAACCAAGTTTATGAAAGGGTTGTTCTCTATATTCCCTCTGGGGCACAAGCTACTTACATTATAGTATGTTAATCTTTTTTGAACCTTTGTCAGAATCTTCTCTCTACCATCTCTCTGTGAAAGCAGTATTCCTCAGTGTCATTGCAAAAATCAATGATATGCACTCTCCTTGAATACAGTATTCATTTCTGTGTGCAGTATTGTTGTAGGCATGTATTCATTTCTGGTCATCCTGTCTCAAAAAGGATATAGCAGAAATAATGTGTGTTCAGAGACAGTCCGCAAGAGAATGAGACTGATTAGAGAGGAGACGAATAAGAAGGGACATAATATAATTATATGAAATAGGGAATGGTGTACAGATGGTAAATCCAGCACTCCTGTATGTATTTTCTCAAAATATAAGAACAAGAGACATTCAATTAAATTGAAAGGCGGCAAATGTACAAAAATATTGATAAAAAGAAATACCTTTTGCCAGGGTGTGATTAAACTGTGGAACTCATTGCCACTGGATATCATTGAGGCCAAGAGTTTAGTAAAATTTATAAAAGGATTAGACTTATTATATGGATAATGAGAAAATTGTATTATATAGGATTTAAAAAATAGAAGGGATTTAAACCCACATGCTTTAGAGAATAAGTCAACCTCTAACTGTCAGGAGCTAGGAAGAAACTTCCTTTATGGGTTGGCAGTTTCAAATTGTCAACTGTGGAGTTCTTTCACCTTCCACTGAAGCATCTGTTCCTGACTCATGTCAGAGACAGCAAACTGAACTACAGGAGCTACTGGTTTGATCTAGCACAGGGGTCGGCAACCTTTCAGAAGTGGTGTGCCAAGTCTTCATTTATTCACTCTAATTTAAGGTTTCTCATGCCAGTAGTACATTTTAACGTTTTTAGAAGGTCTCTTTCTATAAGTCTACAATATATAACTAAACTATTGTTGTATGTGTGACGGGTTGGATCACAGAAACCCCCTTGGGAGCTGCCACCCGATGTGCCAAGACTACCCCTGCTTCTGTTTTCCCTGCCAGCTCAGGGCTCCAGCACCCTGTCTTGCTGAGCCAGCCACTCCTGTCCGGCTCCAACACAGACCAAGGGTCTGAATCACTTGTCCCCAAGCTGCAAGTGTACCCAAAAACAGCTCACAGGAGTGTGCTTGTCTTTAGCACTCAGATGCCCAACTCCCAATGGGGTCTAAACCCAGATAAATCCGTTTTACCCTGCATAAAGTTTATGCAGGGCAAACTCATAAATTGTTCGCCCTCTATAACACAGATAGAGAGATATGCACAGTTGTTTGCTCCCCCAGGTATTAATACATACTCTGAGTAAATTACTAAATAAAAAGTGATTTTATTAAATACAGACAGTAGGATTCAAGTGGTTCCAAGTAGTAACAGACAGAACAAAGTAAGTCACAAGCAAAATAAAATAAAATGCGCAAATCTATGCCTAATCAAACTAAATACAGATAATCTCACCCTCAGAGATGTTTCAGTAAGTTTTTCTCAGACTGGACACCTTCCAGGCCTGGGCACGATTCTTTCCCCTGGTACAGCTCTTGTTCCAGCTTAGGTGTTAGCTAGGGGCTTCTCCATGGTGGCTCCTCTCTCCCTCTCTTCTCTTCCACCCCTTTATATATCTTTTGCATAAGGCGGGAACCCTTTGTCTCTCTGGGTTTCCACCCCCCCTCACTGGAAAAGCACCAGGTTAAAGACGGATTCCAGTTCAGGTGACATGATCACATGTCACTGCAAGACTTCATTACTCACTTGCCAGCACACACATATACAGGAAGACTCACAGGTAAACAGCCATCTGCAGACAATGGGAGTCATCAAGATTCCAAACCATCATTAATGGCCCACACTTTACATAATTACAATTGGCCCTCAGAGTTACATTTTATATTTCTAGTTTTAGATACAAGAGTGGTACATTTATACAAATCAGATGATCATACTCAGTAGATTATGCACTTTGTAATGATACCTTACAAGAGACCTTTTGCACGAAGCATATCCCAGTTGCATTATATTCACTTATTGTCAAATTTTTATAAAACTATCCCAGTTACATTATATTCACTTATATTTTTATAAAACCATATAGACTGCACAACGGCACAGTATGTAAAGTAAATAAGGTTTTTAAAATGTTTAAGAAGCTTCATTTAAAATTAAATTAAAATGCAGAGCCCCCCCGGCCACTGAAAAACAGCTCGCGTGCCCCTTCGGCACGCGTGCCATAGGTTGCCAACCCCTGATCTAGCACGTCTGTTTGTTTTCTTATTCTCATAATATAAACCCATAAAGTTACTCAGATACAAACCTGGTTGTTGATCCTCCCTACACTGTTTCATGAAGATAAGGTGATCCTTCATCCTGATTGTAAGTTCCTGTCTAATGTGATGTCTGATTTCCATCTCAGTCAGGCCGTTAACTTGCCTGTACTTTTCCTCAAACTTTATTCATATTCAGGGAGTTCAGGCTTCATACCTTAGAAATCCAGAGGTCTGTATAGAACCAAACATATCTGTTCATTCCTTGGAATTTTTGCAATTCATCAGTAGAAGACCAGGGGCCTCAGTCCATCTCATGTATACGAGATTATGATCTTGCAGGTATCAGCCACTAGGGGATATCAGAGCACACTCAACTAGGTTATGGTAATTTTTATAGGTGTTATGTTTTTCCAGAAAGCTAAAAATACATATTTAAAAGTTTTAAATGATCAGATAAGGCAAAAATATTTACAGGTTCCGAGTGATCCTTATGGGTTAATTAGTAGTCAGGAATTCTTTTCATTTTTCTCTTCTGTCTTTTGTGGGTGATGAGTAAGAGTTGACCTTTCATTAAACAACTGGTTGAGTGTATTAGGGTGTCTTAGTTTGATCGCTCAGAATCTCTCCCTTTCTCCCATAAAAAGAGAGGTGCTTGCTCCCAGGTATCACAATGCAACATCTCATTGCTGCCGTTTTCAAATAATTCATTTATTCTTTTTAGATATTAATATCACTTTGAATGCAGATTAAAATTTTTCACATACTTTTAAAGTTAGGTCAGTTTGAGCTCTTTAAAGGCTTACAGTACATTTGGTGTTCGCTACAGTTGAAACTATTCTTACTTGACTATTTAATGTGGTACTTGGCAGAATAAAATAGTGTTCCAGTAGATCTTAAACTATATTTCATGTGTTATAGCAGTGAGAGAGTTAAGAAGGCTGGGCTATAACTTTGGTAATAGAACATTCCTTAAAGTATACTAGCACATCCATCAGGCCAACCCCCTAAAGTAAACATCAAGGTGCAGTAGGTGATATCACTGTGTGCAGAGTTCAGCCTTGTTGCTCACAGCTTGCACAACTTGTAGCACACCAGAACACTGTGGAATCAATGGCTCACCAGAGTTTCAAGACATGATTAAAAGACTCAAGAAGGCCCTGAGAGAATTTCCTTTAATGGGGAATTGTGTGAGTGAGTATAGTGGGTGAGTTCCTTTTTTTTTTTCCTCTCTCTCTCTTGCTGTGGATATTCTTTGTTTGGCAAATGCTTCTGAACTTAGATTTAATGTATGTGCATGCATGTGTCTGGGACAGGGAATTAGTGTATTCTGTACCTTGCCATTCAGTATCAGAATAGCAGACCTATTATAGACAATTTATTTTGAACAAATATATTTTTATTGGAGGGGTACATACAGGTATGTATAAGATTTGTTGGTGGTAGGATAACCTCAGGTCTTTAAATAATTCCTTTGGTTTTAAGAACGTTGTACCTGCTTTGATTTAATGTATGTCTTAATTTGAAATGCCTTTGGTTAACTCTTTAATGTGCACATATTTTGATGCATATAATGTGCTGTCTGCACCATTCCCATGCATGTTAATAAAAAGTGATCAATGATTTTGACACTAAATGATTAAAATTACAGCTTTTTGAACTTTGCCATTTTGTCTCTGCTCTGTTACTAACATGTTTTGATGGTTCTTGTTTTTGTAAGTCTGCACTTAAAATTCCACAAGTATGAAATTTGAAATAGCATGTGCATACTATACATGGAATTTTGTATTATTCAAAGTACAAGCATGTTTTAGTGTTTGTAGACTGAGTATTGATTTGTTGGGAGACTGCATTTTGTACTCTATGGCCTGTCAGTTTTGGGTTGGTGTAGAAACGTTTTTTTACAATTTATAACAGGTCTGTAAGGGCACAGTCCTCCTTCTGATATGCAAATGTAAGATCACCAGTGTATCATGGAAAATCGTCTGCTGTGCTGTGTACACAAGCACAATGGGGCAGATTTACAAAATACATACTCGTGTTCTAGCTCATCAGAAGTTTGGATTGAGCTCTGAGTTTTCATTTTAAAAGCTACACTGATATACAAATATAGGGCCAGATCCTGGGAGGTTCTAAGTCTCTCCTTGGTAAAGTGCCTGCCCCGAACTTCTGTTGAAGTTAGGGGTTCTCAGTATCTTTCAGGATCAGACCCAAATCATGAGAGCTATTGAGTTTTTACTCTCAGAAGTTGTTCCCTAATGAGTGTGTATATGTGTGTAGACACAGAAATGTCATTAACCAATGTCTAAAATGTTATAAATAGCACCATTCTTGACAATCGCTGATATAACTGCAATAGGCAGCAATTCATTGGGTAAACCTGGACAATACTAATTTTTATTTGGTATATATTTTGCATCATTTTGAACTATATTCAATAAATATAACACTTGTAAAATGACTAAATAGTTGATTTCCAAAGTTTTATTATGATGTAAAGCTATCAGTCTTCACAATTTGATTAAGAAGACTCCCACCAGTTGGGAGCAGGGAAGGAGAAATATCCCCTAGCATTGCTTGATGCATTCGTGCCTGGGTTTTAATCCTCAGAAATATTTTGTGCAGGTCACTATAAGGAGACAGAATGCTGGACTAGATGGACTATTGGTCTGTATTCCAGTGTGACAATTCCTATTATGTTGCCAGAATTTGAAAATGTAGCTTTAAAGTTTTATGCATTTCCTAGAGAGTTGAGGAGTATATTCTCCTCTGTGTAAATGTATAACTCTCATTAAAGCAAAATCCTTATAATTGGTTTAAAAACAAACCTTAATCACTGTTGCTGCCCTATAAATCCTACAGATGCTGTATGAAGTACTGTATTGTTATCTCTGTGCATTGCATGTACTTACATGTATTGACTATACTCAATTGTGTGAAACATTTTGTGATACTTTGGTACGAAAGATGTTTCCTACCATTAATACTGTAGTAAAAAGTGTATGCACTTTAGTGAGGAGAAAGAAAAACAACTTGATAGAAAGTCATTGTAAAAAATTTGGAGAGGTGAAAGGGACACATTTTTGTTTCCATTTCCCAGTTCTTTGCCTTTTACCCAAAGGCATTTTATTATTCCAAACCTAGTGTTTTACTGATAACATATGGCAGGTAGCTTTGGCCACCAGGTGAATTTTGTTTGTTTGTTTCAGTCAAGTGCCAGATGAGACCACGGTGGAAGAATTGTCTCCTCAGATTCCAAGAGCTGTGTTTGTGAAGCAGGACATTGGTGGCAATGCCTCCGTCATACCAGTGTCAACTCCCCATGGCCCACAAGGGGAGGAAGAAAAGGAGGAAACTTCAGATTCTTCTGACTTGAGCCCTTGCAGTGCTACATACAGCAATTTAGGTAAGTGCATTTACAAGACAAACTTCAGCCTCCATCCCACTTAGATGGCTTATCTTGATGTGAGGGCTAGTGTCTCTTAGATCACCTGACACCCTTTTGAAAATTTTGCGTTCTTAAAGAGATATTGACCCCAAACTTCACCTACTTTTAAATATCAGTTTACAGTTCTTTGTTGAAAAAAGATGCTATTGTGTCATGCTTTAGGAGCAACCTGCAGAAGGAAGCCAGTGATGAAGTAAAGATTTATTCAAAATTCAGTAAGAATTTCATTTCTAAGCTTTCAAGAAATTATTTAAAACTGAGGGGAGGGGGAATATTTGTAAAAATACAAAAAATAGCCTTTGGGTTATCTGTATTAAATGTCTTGTGTAAGAGATGCCTTTTGAGAGAGCCACAATTTTTCCACATTCTTATCTTTCCAAAGCCTTTTTACCAGAGAAAAGTTTTGAAATAACTATTGTATAGATTATTTAACTCTTTCAGAACAATTATTAGACTAAAATATTTTTCCTGATATCCTCAGTGAAATGTAGGACTTTTTCTCTTACAATCTAGATGATGATTCCTGGCATATTTTGAAGCATCTTTGTAAATAAGAATATAATTGAATTTTATTCTAAACAAGTTAGTGATTTACTTTTAATCTTGCAGACCAATTGAAAAGATGTATGTTCTGAAGAATATGCTGCATCATGCATGCAGCCATCAATGAATTCCTGTCCCATATTGAAGAGTTGTAGCTGTTTGGGTTTTTGTGGAAGTTTTTCTGAGAGGCCAAAGGAGGGAAGTTAAATAATTCATTATCAACAAGTGACACCAATATTATAGGCACAATAGATTTTTTTAAGGATTTTTATTTAAAAGTACTGCGAAAATAGAGATATGAGCATATAGATTTCTTAGTAAAACAAAAACAATCAAAAACCACTTATTTCATACTTCCTTTATATTCAAAAATATGTGATATTAATCAAATACTGAAAGATTTTCATTAAGGCCCCAGTCCTGCAGACATTTAAGCATGTTTAACTTTTTGCATAAGATGAGTTGGCTGACTGCAATGGGGCTGCTCCTAAGTGTAATGTTAAGCATGTCGACATCTGTTTGCATGATCAAGGCCTAAGTTTTGAAGCCTTCAGTTGTATAAATTCTATAGATAGGTGAGTAATAAATATTCAGTGAAAGTATTGTGGTTGTTATTGGCTAAATAGCAGACAACTGGCTGACTCAGTTTCACAAATGAAGCATTACTTAGCTATTGTTTATAAATCACTTTGAAGATGAAAGGCATAATGTAACTCTTAATATTGTGATAGACCCAGACCCAGTACAGCAGAATAGCAGAAGGCAGATATACTGGCCACTGGATTAACAGTTTTCTGTTCCCTGACTGACCAGAGCAGGGGCTACTCCAGGCTAATGAGAACATCTGACTCCAATTAACCTGCAAAGAGTCAGGTGAGGCCATTAAGCTAATGTGACCACCTGACTCTAATTAAGGGCCCGCTGATACTATAAAAAGGGCTCACTCCAGTCAGGCAGAGGAGAGCCAGGGAGCCAGAGGAGAGGAAGTGTGGCTGAAGGACTGGTTAATGAAGACACCCTCAAGTTATTGATAAGGGAGCCCTAAGGTAAGGGTGAAGAAGGGAGAAGCAGGAGAGCTGTGGGGAAGTGGCCCAGGGAAATGTAGCAACTCTGGCAGTGAAAGGTTGGCTGCCAACAGCTGCTACCATTAGGGTCCCTGGGCTGGAACCCGGAGTAGAGGGCGGGCCCGGGTTCCCCCCAACCCACCACTACAGGAACACCTCCTGAGAGGGGAAGTCAGGCCCCTGTCAGGACAGGAGGCTAAATTGTCCTAAAACAAGCCCTAGGGACAACAGAGACTGTGGGAATTCTCTCACCAACCTCCTTGCTGGCTTATGATGAAAAGGGCTCAGTAGAATGTAACCCTGACCCTATAGAGAGAGAAGGGCTACGTGGAGGGTCACAGCGAGCCACTGAGGCTAGCATATACCGCCTAGAAGCGCAGGACCCACGGGGACAAGGTCAGAGCTCTGCCAAAACTGGTGTCAGGAGTGGGATCGTGATTGTTCACAGCGTGGCGGAACAAAGAGGTTTTTACTAAAAAAAAAAAAAAAAAAAAGGGCACTGGGGTTTTTGGTTTTGGGTTTTTGTTTGTACCACCATGGAGGAGGTGGTGAGAGCGCTGTTGCAAGCCACAGCGGCCCAGCAGGAGGCAACCCGGGCTCAGGCGATGGCGCAACAGGAGTCCATGAGGTTACAGCAGGAAACCAACCAATTATTAATGAGCCAGGCGACCCAAGATCGAGCCCCACTGCGCGAGGTTGTGGACCAGCTGAAGATCCTCACCACCCAGGCCCGGGGGTGCAATGGGACGCGAACCCTGAGGGCCACCAGTTGTCTGCCAAAGATGACAGCAGACAATGATATAGAGACGTATCTCCTCTCATTTGAAAGGACTGCTCAGCGTGAGGCCTGGCCCCTGGAGCAGTGGGCCAGCATTCTTGCCCCTTTTTTGTACGGAGAGGCCCAGAAGGCCTACTTTGATCTGCCCACTGAGGATGCCGCTGACTATTCTCGGCTGAGGACAGAGATTCTAGCACGATCCGGGGTGACGGCAGCGGTACGGGCCCAAAGGTTCCAGGAGTGGAAATATAGGGAGAACAAACCTCCAAGGTCCCAACTATTCAACCTCATACACCTCGCTCGGAAGTGGTTATGGCCTGAGGCATGCAGCCCAGAGGAGATTTTAGAGACTTTGGTCACAGACCATTACATGCGGGGACTGCCACCAGATCTCCGCAAATGGGTATGCCAGAATGATCCATCTACCTACTATGAAATGATCACATTGGTGGAAAGATGGATGACAGCCAGGGAATTAACCCAACTACCCAAGGAAGGCCCCTCACGAATCAAACACAAGACCCCAACCGTGGCGGGTCGGGCGGCCAAACCCCCAGGAAGTCCTAGGTGGAAGAAGAGGGAGGTCAAAAACCAGTCGGGATCCCAGAAGGAAGAGGAAGGCCTAAGTGGGGGGAACCCTGGGACTAAACCCCCTAACCCACGTGATAGGGGAGTGACTAGAAGCAATTATAGGTGTTATGGGTATGGGGAGTTGGGGCACATAGCTGCCCAGTGCCCCAATGTCATAGAGCCAATGCAATGTAACCTGGGGAACGGGGCAGACCCATGTAGCCTACTCAATATTGTAGGGGTCGCAGTCACCCCACATAAATATACAAGGCACGTAAAGTTGAATGGGGTAGAAACCATGGCACTCGTAGACTCGGGGAGTGCTATCACCCTAATTTCGGGTAAATTAGTGAAGCGCAGCCAGTTAATGCAGGCCAAGCGTACGGGGGTAACCTGTGTCCATGGGACCGTTAGCTACTACCCCATCATACCAGTAAAAATTGAAATTCAGGGAAATGTCACAGGGGTGAAAGCAGGGGTAGTACCTGTGCTCATAGGTAGAGATTTCCCCGGGTTTGGAAACTTGGAGGGAGAGGAGCTCCCCAAACTTCAGGAGGCTTCTGCGGTAGAATGTTACCTCCCATTTTCCGCGGAAATGTCCCAGGAGCTATTCCCTGTCCCGGGGAAAGGCAGGAAGACCAAAAGAGAAAGAAGGGCGGCCAAGGCCTTGGGTACCCGAATCCTGATACAAGGACAGAGGGTCGCCTGTGTAGGCAGACGTACATGGGCAACTGAAGGGGAGGGCCCAGAGACAGAGGAGGGGTCAGAGACCACTTCCAACCCCAACCTCACAGAGCCAGACGAGAGGGCAGAGACAGATCCCTCAGAGTTCGGGCTGTTAAGCCCAGAGAGAGAGACTTTTGGACGGGACCAGGTGGAAGACCCAAGGTATGAGAACGCCAGGAAGGAGGTGGCTGAGATAGATGGGATACCCATAGAGGGAAAGGCCTGGGGGCCAGGGCCTTATTTTGTGATCAAGAGGAATCTCCTATACCGGGTCGTGCAAATGCAGGAGCAAGAGGTACACCAGCTCCTAGTCCCCTGGAAACACCAGAAGGCAATATTAAGCCTCGCTCACAGTCACCTTTTTGGAGGGCACTTGGGAGTGGAGAAAACCCAGGCGCAAATCTTACGCAGGTTCTTTGGCCGGGGGTACATGAAGACGGCCGGCGGTACTGTGCCTCTTGCCCCGAATGTCAACTGCACAGCCCTCGTCCACATCTAAGAGCTCCTCTGGTACCCCTGCCGATCATCGAAGTTCCATTCGAGCAGACCCGAGGCCACCAGTATGTGCTTGTCATCCTAGACTATGCAACCAGGTACCCAGAAGCTGTCCCCTTACGAAACACAGCTTCCAAGAGCATTGCCAAAGAATTAGTGGCAATCTTTGACCGGGTAGGGCTACCAAAAGAAATCCTC
Source organism: Terrapene triunguis (assembly GCF_002925995.2). Lineage (NCBI taxonomy): Eukaryota > Metazoa > Chordata > Testudines > Emydidae > Terrapene > Terrapene triunguis. The sequence goes on from NW_020664418.1 coordinate 15,920,697, forward strand.
ACAGACCAGGCAACACCATTCATGTCCAAGTTGATGAAGGACTTGTGTTCCCTGCTCCATGTCCAGACCCTGCGGACCTCGGTTTACTATCCACAAACCGATGGTCTGGTGGAAAGATTTAACCGAATCCTCAAGGCCATGATAAGAAAGGTGGTAAGCAAGGATGGGAAAGATTGGGACAACCTACTACCATACCTCATGTTCGCCATCCGTGAGGTCCCCCAAGCTTCCACCGGATTCTCCCCCTTTGAGCTGTTGTATGGACGCAACCCCTGAGGCATCCTGGACATAGCCAAGGAAATTTGGGAGGAGGAACCCAGTGAGGGGAAGAATGTAATAGAACATGTACTACGGATGAGGGACCGGATAGCCCGGGTCACTCCCATAGTGAGGGAGCACCTGGAGAAGGCCCAAGAGGCCCAGAGAACGTACTACAACCATCAAGCAAAGCTTTGTCAGTTTCAACCCGGTGACCGAATAATGGTACTGGTACCCACGGCCTAAAGTAAGCTGTTGGCCCAGTGGCAAGGGCCCTATGAAATAGTTGAATCCATAGGGAAAGTAAATTACAAGGTGCGACAACCAGGACATCGAAAAGTAGAGCAGATATACCACATCAACCTTCTGAAACCATGGCATACGCGAGAGGCGTGCACAGTGGTTCAAGAAGAGCTGCACCCAGGGAACAAAAACCCTGAACAAGTGAGGGTGTCTCCCGATCTAACGACAGCCCAGAAGAAAGAGGTAACTGAGATGATTGCCCAATATCAAGATGTATTCTCGACAAAGCCGGGTCGCACAACCGGGACATATCACCACATCATCACAAACCCTGGGGCCAGAGTAACTATGAGGCCCTACCGGGTGCCAGCAGCCAAAAGGGAGGAAATAAAAGCAGAAGTCTGGAAAATGCTGGAGATGGGGATCATCAAAGAATCCCACAGTGAGTGGTCCAGCCCAATAGTGTTGGTGCCCAAACCTGATGGCACCATAAGGTTCTGCAACGACTTCCGTCGACTAAACGAGATATCCCAGTTTGATGCCTACCCTATACCCCGCATAGATGAACTAGTGGACCGTCTGGGGAATGCCCGGTACTTGACAACCTTAGACTTGACAAAGGGGTACTGGCAGATTCCCCTAGCTGAAGATGCAAAGGAAAAGACAGCGTTTTCTACACCAGAGGGTCTCTTCCAATATACGGTCCTTCCCTTTGGACTACATGGGGCTCCAGCTACCTTTCAGCGCCTCATGGACAAGTTATTATGCCCCCATACCAGTTATGCTACAGCCTACTTGGATGACGTGGTGATTCATACCCCAGACTGGGAGACCCACTTGGAAAAAGTGGGGGCGGTCCTTGATACCTTCCGGCAAGCTGGCCTTACGGCGAACCCTGTTAAGTGCGCTGTAGGATTCACGGAGGCCAAATATCTTGGCTACGTGGTAGGAAAAAGTCTGGTAAAACCCCAACTGAATAAGTTAGAGGCCATCCAAAATTGGCCTCGGCCGAGTCGTAAGAAGCAGGTCCGAGCATTCCTAGGGGTGGTGGGGTATTACCGGCGTTTCATCCCCCATTTTCTCAAGGGCAAGTCCCCTAAAGGACTTAGTGAAGGCCCGTGGTCCTGATCCAATCAGATGGTCCGATGCAGCAGAGAGGGCATTCGCGGACCTATGGACAGCCCTCTGCAGTAACCCCGTATTGATAGCCCCAGATTTCACCAAGGACTTCATCCTACAGACAGATGTATCCGAGGTAGGGTTAATGGCTGTCCTGTCACAGATGGTTGGGGAGGAGGAACACCCAATTCTCTACCTCAGTAGGAAACTCCTTCCGAGAGAACAAAAATATGCAGTGGTAGAGAGAGAGTGCCCCGCCGTAAAATGGGCCATGGAAACGTTGCGTTATTACCTGCTGTGGCGCAGATTTATCCTTGTGACTGACCATGCCCCTCTTCAATGGATGCAACAGAACAAGGAAAAGAACACAAGGGTAACCAGGTGGTTCTTATCCCTCCAACCTTTCCAGTTCCGCATAGAGCACAGAGCAGGGAATCGCCATGGCAATGCCGATGGCTTATCACGCGTACACTGTTTGGCGTCCCAAGCTGCCCAACCCCTTGGTGTTGAGCAGGGGGGAGGGATATGTGATAGACCCAGGCCAGTTGGGTACAGCAGAATAGCAGAAGGCAGATATACTGGCCACTGGATTAACAGTTTTCTGTTCCCTGACTGACCAGAGCAGGGGCTGCTCCAGGCTAATGAGAAAATCTGACTCCAATTAACCTGCAAAGAGTCAGGTGAGGCCATTAAGCTAATGTGACCACCTGACTCTAATTAAGGCCCCGCTGATACTATAAAAAGGGCTCACTCCAGTCAGGCAGAAGAGAGCCAGGGAGCCAGAGGAGAGGAAGTGCGGCTGAAGGACTAGTTAATGAAGACACCCTCAAGTTATTGATAAGGGAGCCCTAAGGTAAGGGTGAAGAAGGGAGAAGCAGGAGAGCTGTGGGGAAGTGGCCCAGGGAAATGTAGCAACTCTGGCAGTGAAAGGTTGGCTGCCAACAGCTGCTACCATTAGGGTCCCTGGGCCGGAACCCGGAGTAGAGGGCGGGCCCGGGTTCCCCCCAACCCACCACTACAGGAACACCTCCTGGGAGGGGAAGTCAGGCCCCTGTCAGGACAGGAGGCTAAACTGTTCTAAAACAAGCCCTAGGGACAACAGAGACTGTGGGAATTCTCTCACCAACCTCCTTGCTGGCTTATGATGAAAAGGGCTCAGTAGACTGTAACCCTGGCCCTAGAGAGAGAAGGGCTACGTGGAGGGTCACAGTGAGCCACTGAGGCTAGCATATACCGCCTAGAAGCGCAGGACCCACGGGGACAAGGTCAGAGCTCTGCCACAATATGTATTTATTTATTACTAATGTAACAAAATGCTCTGGCTGAGAGGAGGAAACTCAAAGTTTGGGCTCTCCCATGGAATTGTTCAAAGGCATGATGGCTAGTTGTGGTTTTAAGCAAGTGTTTTTTGGGTGTTTTTTTTTTTTTAAATAAATTAGGGCACAGCTACACTACAAAGATAGCCAAGTCAGTGGATCTGGTTCACTAACATGTCTATACTATAGATGCCATTTGTAGTGTGGATAAGACCTAGCCATATTTTAGCCATGTCCTATTATCAGGATGTCCTATGATCAGGTATGGCAATTTTAAATCCCTCAAGGTGTGAAATACCACTCATTGCCAGTGGCTGCTTATGTGACAGCTTCCTTTCAGCCCTTAGGTTTCATTCTACTGAAGGACTATTTATATTAAAAATGCCTTTTAATTAGTGACATCAAGAATTTCCTCCTGAGCCATTTGATACATTTCAGCTTAAGTTTCTCATGAAAGGTTTTAATGCTGATGACCATTATTACAGGATACATCTACATTTAAAATGCTACAGCGACACAATTTAGGCTTGAAATTAGACGAAGGTTTCTAACCGTCAGAGGGGTGAAATTTTGGAACAGCCTTCTGAGGGAAACGGTGGGGGCAAAAGACCTCTCTGGCTTCAAGATTAGGCTAGATAAGTTTATGGAGGGAATGGTTTGATGGGATAAGTGATTTTAGTCAATTAGGCAATAACGTGCCATCGCTGGTAAAATGAGGGTCTGGCTGGAGAATCTTGCCTGTATGCTCGGGGTTCTACTGATCGCCATATTTGGGGTCGGGAAGGAATTTTCCTCCAGGGTAGATTGGCAGAGGCCCTGGAGGTTTTTCACCTTCCTCCGCAGCATAGGGCAGGGGTCGCAAGCTGGAGGATTCTCTGCGACTTGAAGTCTTTAAATCACGATCTGGAGACTTCAACAGCTGAGTTAAGGGAAAGTGGGGGGGTCAGCTTTTGTGGCCTGCATCATGCGGGGGGTCAGACTAGATGACCATAATGGTCCCTTCTGACCTTAAAGTCTATGAGTCTATGAGAACTGTGCCGCTGTAGCGTTTCAATGTAGACACTACATATGCCAATAGGAAGGGTTTTCCCATCAGCATAGGTAATTCACCTCTCCAAGAGGCGATAGCTAGGTTGATGGATGAAGTCTTCTGTTAACCTAGTGCTGACTACTAGGTTAGGGTTAGATCAGCTTAACTATGCCACTCGGAGTGTGGATTTTTCACTCTCCAGAGCGACATAGTGAAGCTGACTTAATTTTTTAGTGTAGACCAGGCCTCAGATTTTAGAACAAACATGTCTCATGGTATAAAGACTGATTCTTTCTTCAGTAAGTCACAGGATGCTCAATCCTTTTTCCCTGGGGAACTCCCCCTTGACAGCTCAGGGAGGCAAGAGCAGCTCTCTGCATCCCTCCAGTGGTTCCCCCTCTCCATCACATCAAACATAAGTTGCTTGTATTCACTTTCAAGATCCTTCACAGTCAGTCCCCACCCCTGCATATCATCTCTTATTCACAATCCACGCTCACTTCTGATCGGCCCATGATGACAGCCTCCATTGCCCACTTGTTAAATTTTCAGACAAGCACCTTTTTCTTTCTCTCATACTGCCCTTCACACTGAGGAGGTGTTCCCCGTAAACATCTGCAAAACTACTCATTCTCCTTCTTCAAAATCCTCCTTAAAACTCTCCTTATCTGTGATATCTACAAAAGACTTGACAATGGCTATGCTTTTCGTGTGCTGAGACCCCTGCCTATCATGCTGGCAATATTGACTCATTGTTTCCATGTACTCCCCTATCTGTCTGTCTGTCTACCTATCCCTTGTCTCATATACTTAGATTGTAAGCTCTTTGCAGAAGGACTGTCTTTTTGTTGTGTGTTTGTTGGGTGCCTAAAGCAATGGGGTCCTGGTCCATGACTAGGGCTCTGAGGTACTACGGTAATACAAATACTAAATAATGATAATAGTAATAGTAAAGAGGTGATAGACTCATCTGAAATGTGGTGATAGAATTTCAGTTCAATCAGTCTGTTGTTTTGCCAGTATATTTCCGAAATACTAATACCCCAGTATAAAGTTATGTAAAATGGTATCCCTTGGCTTTTATTTGGAGCAGACAATATTTCTCTTTCTTGGGTTTCTCTCAGATTTTCAGTCACATAAGTTAGGTTTCCAGATGTGAAGGAGTTAATAGCTAACCTTAGGCTTGGTCTGGCAAGCCTAAGTTGTAAAAAGCAATGCTGCCATAAATGGCATGGAATTCTCTGGCTCCAATGCAACTTTTCTTTGCTGGTTTGTTCACTCACCCCTCCTTCTACTACTGTACTGATCAAGTGAGGGCCATGTTGGGAGGTTTTATAAATAATTTCTCTTTCTTTTTAGGTTTCACCACAGGCAAATGACAAATGTTATTTATTTTATGCAGTCAATAAATTGTACTTGTGTCTGAGTGGGAAGAGGGAAAAAATGATATACTTTGATTTGACTCAGTGTCTTCTTCACTGAAACTTGCACCTACAGTTTTATTTCTCTTGTTCAGATTTACAATGGAATGTTTGTACTGTAGTGTAGATCATAGTAAATACATAAATAATTTTTACTTATTATGTTATCATAGTTGTGGTAGGGTTGGTATAGCTCTTCCATTTAAATAAATACCTGTCTCCCGGGGTTTAAAACTCTAGATCAGGAGTAGGCAACCTATGGCACGCGTGCTGAAGGCGGCATGCAAGCTGATTTTCAGTGGCACGCACACTGCCTGGGTCCTGGCCACCGGTCTAGGGGGCTCTGAATTTAATTTAATTTTAAATGAAGCTTCTTAAACATTTTAAAAACCTTATTTACTTTACATACAACAATAGCTTAGTTATATATTATAGACTTATAGAAAGAGACCTTCTAAAAACGTTAAAATGTATTACTGGCACACGAAACCTTAAATTAGAGTGAATAAATGAAGACTTGGCACACCACTTCTGAAAGGTTGCCGACCCCTGCACTAGATTGATACTTACCTAGTATACTCCAAAAATTGAATTTGTTTAATTGGAAAAAAAAAAAAAAGGAGTTTGGTTTCATTGTTTGTTACCTAAGTTTAAAAAAAAAAAAAATAGGAGCCAGATTCTGATTTCAGCTATAGCAGAATAACTCTACAGTAACTCCATTGACTTCAGTGGAGTTACTTCAGATTTACACTGATGTAACTGAAACTAGAATATAGCCCTTGTAGTTTACTAGCTTGGATGTTTTGGGGGGCACTTGTAAGTAGGACTATTTCAGTTCAAAATACAGTTTGTGGCACACTCTATCTATAATGTAAACATGGTCTTTATACTGGGTAGATAAAAATAATAATAGTAATTTAACAGCAGCAAAGTTACTGAAGTTTAAAACTCATCTTCTGCAAATGCACACTACATTTTTTTTACATATTCTTATGGGGGGGGTTGTTTTTGTTTTTACAGATAGCACACATCTTAACTTTGTAATTCACATCTGACGAGAATATTCTCTTGTATAAGTAATGCAGCTTTTGAAGTAATTAGAGACATATATTAACCCAGAAGAACTATTCTTATGCATGGGCTATATAAACATTAAAAATCTGTGTAAATATAGAGATATCTGGGACAATACCCAAAATGCTCCTTTTTAAGGACTTTTTACGAAAATTTTGTATGTCTATTTTTGAAAGAGACATTATGCCCTTGTTTTTCTAAAAAGCCTTAACCTGGCCTCTGATTTTGCACCTGAAATTTTATGCCAAGAATAATTTTAGGATTTACAAATTTGCATATGCAGTCAGGTAGTTACACATGTAGAGTAGTATTTTCAAAAGCACTCAGGAACAAAGAATGAAGAACCTACCTACAGGATGGCAGAGTGTGCAGGGAAGCAGTGGCTCTGGAAAAGATCTGGGAGTTGTGGTGAATAATTAGCAGAACATGAGCTCCCTGTGCAACACTCTGGCCAAAGGGTGAATGCAATCCATGGATGCATAAAAAGGGAAATACCAAGTACAAGCAATATTAACTCTGTATTTGGCACTGCTCTGACCACTGCTGGCATACGGTGTCCAGTTCTGATGTACACAGTTCAAGAAAGATATTGAAAATTTAGAGAGGGTTCAGAGAAGAGCCATGAGAATGATTAAAGGATTGAAAACATGCCTTAGAGTGAAAGACTGAAAGAACTCAATCTATTTAGCTTATCAAAGTGAAGGTTAAAGGGTGGTTTTATTGCAGTCTGTAGGGAATTACATAGGTTACAAAATGCTGATAATGGGCTCTTCAGTTTAGCAGATGAAGATGTAACAAGATTCAATGTCTGGAAGTTGAAGCTAGACAAATTTAGACTAGAAATAAGCTGCACATTTTTAACAGTGAGGGCATAAACAACTCGTGCCTCCCCATACTGGGAGGCACAAGCTAAAGGGGAGGACATGTGACCATCCCACATGTCTCCTCTGGCCAGTGACCCCTCCCTCCCACCTTGCGCCCAGGTTGGGACTGCCACTCTCTCCCCATCCCATGTTACCGGGGGGGCGCTCTGTCCTTCTCTCCCTGCGCCTCCCTCCGCCCCCGCACATTCAGCCGCTCTCCCTTGCAGCCGGGCGGGAGAGGATGGAGCTACTTCTGCCTGAGAGGGCCTGGCTGGGAGGCAGTTGGTGGCCCACTCCCTGCCTGGGCTCGGCTGCTGGGGACAGGCTGAGCGAGCCAGAGGCTCCCCACTCCCCTGGCATGCTTGGCCACTGTCCCTGGAAGCCAAGTCCGGGCAGGGAGCGGGCCACTGCTGCCTCCCAGCCAGGCTCTCTCAGGCAGAAGTGGCTCCGTTCCACTCTCCCCTCTCTCCCCCACAGCTGCCAGGGAGAGCAGCCAAATGTGCTGGGGAGTAGGTGCAGGGCGAGAAAGATGAGCCCCTCTGCCTAGGGTTGCCAACCCTCTCAGTTTCGCCAGGACTCTCCCAGAATCTGTCTCTATCTCCCGGAGGCTACTGAAGCCAAACCAGGAGATTTTAGGTGCTAAAAGTCTGGCGGCGCATCAGGGCTAAGGAAGGCTCCCTGCCTGCCCTGGTCCCGCGCCGCTCCCGGAAGCAGCCGGCACATCCCTGCAGCCCACACTGCCTTTGCCCAGAGCGCCGACTCCACAGCTCCCATTGGCCAGGAGCTACGTCAAATGGGAGCTGTGGGGGCAATGCCTCCAGGCAGGGGCAGCACACGGAGCCCCCTGCCCTCCCCCCCCAGGGGCCGCAGGGATGTGCCGGGAGCGGCGCGGGGCCAGGGCAGGCAGGGAGCCTGCCTTAGCCCTGCTGCTCTGCCGACTGGGAGCCGCCCAAGGTAAGCACCGCCTGGCCGGAGCCCGCACCCTGAACCCCCTGCCCCAGCCCTGAGCCAGCACCCCAAACCCCCTCCCACACCCAAACCCCCTGCCCTAGCCCTGAGCTCCCTCCCACAGCTTGCATCCCACACCCTCTCCCACACCCCAACCCCCTGCCCCACCCCGAGTCCCCTCCAGCACCCAAACTCCCTCCCAGAGCTTGCACCCTCCCACCCCTGCCCCAGCCTGGTGAAAGAAAGTGAGTGAGGGTGGGGAAGAGCGAGCGATGGAGGAACGGGGGATGGAGTGAGCGGGGCAGGGCCTCTGAGAAGGGGGATGACAGGGGTGGGGCATTGGGGAAGGGGCGGGGCAAGGGTGTATAGGTTTGTGTGATTAGACAGTTGGCAACCCTACCTCTGCCTCTTGCCCCAAGCAGGCCAATCTTGGGGGGAGCATTTGACCCCCCATACCCTTCCTACTTGTGACCTCACTGTGAGGGTAATTAACCATTGGAATAATTTGCAAAGGTTAGTGTTGGATTCCCCATCACTGGAAATTTTAAAATCAAGATTGGATGTTTATTCTAAAAGATATGCTCCGGTTCAAACAAGAATTAATTCAGGGGAGTCCTGTGGCCTGTGTTACGCAGGAGGTCAGACTAGACTATCTGACTTCATAGTGATTTTTGACTTTATAATCTGTTATCTCTCTGTGTCTGACTGTGTGTACGTGGGAAAATTGACTTGATCAAACTTGCTCATAGCTGTTACTTATATTGGCACATGCAGCCCATATGTAGAACAGCTCTGTGCAACCTCTCCCAAATTGATGGTGAGGAACTGGGGATATATCATGCATATCGGTTACTAAGTGTTACTTTTCCTTTAGCTAGAAATCATTTATTACTATTTTGGTGGTGGATTTCTCTTTATTAATTATTGTGTAATTATCTAATTCACTTAATTTGTATGTGGAGTAGTTTCACATTGTAGTAGCATGGATGCATTGACCGGGCATTTATCAGCAACTGCTACTATGCTTTTGTGAAAGGACGGATTATACTGTTGATAGTTATGTGTTTTTTCTCATGGTTTGTTAGTAATTTGTATTAGTTATAGTCAGAGTGTATCAAGGAGTGAATTATTGTTGTATTGATATTAAAGATCTGTCCAACTGATCTGCTAATTACACAGAGAATCTTTTCCAGAATCTACTTTATGATACAAATACATACATGCAGACCAGCTGCAATATCCAAGCCAAGGGAGCATATTTATAAAATCAAGGGCAATAGGGGGATAATATTGCATTGGGACATAAAGTACATCTCCTGGATGTTAATTTTCCTTTCTTTGGGGGAGTGAAAGGGTTGAATGTTTGGGGAATGGATATGAATAAGTTGGAGAGTTAGTGGTAGTCCAGGTAGTAGAATTGTCTTGATTAATTAACTGTGTTGTGGAGAGCTTGTGGTACAGGCATAGGTGCAGAGGGCAGTTGTCGGGTTAGCTTTGCTGTCTCCTTTTACTGAGACCTTATGTACTTATTGAAGATTTTTCTTTGAAATTGTTGGTCCTCAAATTTCATTTCCTTCTTATTCTGGAAATAGTTCAGCATCAGTTCCTTGTCCTCTTGAATGAACCTGCCAAGACTCTTTCAAAAAGCAGACTTTATTTTCTCCTCTTCAAACTGGAATGTCCAATTTGAGTTCCTTTTCATCCCCCTCTTCATGTTCAGGAATGGTTTTACCACTTTTTTTTGTGTGTGTGTGGACTTCATGTATCTCAGGCATTTTACCTCTATGTATCCAGTTTACCTGCCTTCATTACTGCTCTGGGAGATCTATGATGCTGTTGTGGTCACTACAATGAAAAATAAGAAATGACAGCGTTAATAAGAATAGCAATAGCCTATCCATCCCTTGGAATATCAAAAATTAGGATAAAATTAACACTTTCAGTGTAGTTTTGAATTCCAATGTCTTTCCACAAAGCATTTTCTCTTTAGACCAGAGATGGTAATGACATAAAATTAGAACAAGACTTAAAAGAATAAAGGGGCATAAGGTACAGATGATTATGAGAATGGGACAATGTAGTGGGGCGGAAGGCCTGAAGGGCTTGTCCTTATTAGTGTACTGGACTAATAAAGGTTATTTCTTGCAGGCAAACAGGGGTCTCAGAAATATGTCTGTGCACAGAATGATATTTGAGGCCACATCAGACATTTTTCCAGGCATTAGCTAATGAGCCAAATATGTGACCAATTTCAGGAATTTGTACAAAGCCTTGGTTTGAAGGAGGGATTCTCTGAACTACAGTCAAATTTCCTATTATTTTTATAGCACTTTATTTATATATAGTATCTCAAACTACTTGACAGTGGACGCTGCTGAACAGGAATAACAGAAAAGAAAGGTATCATGTTGCAGCAGTATTAATATAAATAAAATTAGGGCATGTTATTTGCTAAGAGAAGATTTAGAAATAGAGAATAGAATGAAGTTGGAGTTTATGGTAGCTGGCATGTTAGTTGCGTGTCCCTCAGAAACATGAATTCACTGCCTCCCATCAATAGTGTCCCCTTAGAAACAGATGTAATGGGACAAGAAGGCATGGGCTTAATCTTCAGCAAGGGAGATTTAGGTTAGATATTAAGAAAAACTTTCTAACTGTAAGATTAGTTAAACCTTGGAATAGGCTTCCAAGGGAGATTGTAAAATCACCATCATTGAAGGCTTTTAAGCAGAGGTTGGACAAACACCTGTCAGGAATGGTCTACTTGGTCCTACTTCAGCACAGGGGGCTGGACTTGATGATCTCTCAAGGTCCCTTCCAGCCCTACATTACTATGATTCAAAGCTAATTCAAGAGAAGATTTCAAATCAAGGTATGAAGAATAAATCAGTAGCTTGGATAAGAAAAAAATACAGACATTTTAAAGCTAACTTAGTGATGTTCCTTAGTGATGTTCCTAGTGATGACCTCAGAAGGACGTTGTGAGGGTTAATGCATGAATGTTCAAAAAGCACTGTAAGGGTCTCAAATGTAAGATGTGATGGCACTGCACTGTTCCTTAAAGCTATCCTTAAAGCTGTCATCTGTATTCAGTTGAGAAACTATTATAGAGTTAACTTCTTTCCTCTTGCATAGTTTGGAAGCCTTTTAAGGACTTTTTTAAGTGGTAGTTAATATGGAGCCTGTTCCTCCTCTTCATCTGCCTCCAAGGGTGAAGTTCAGACTGTATTCTGTAATACTGAAGAGCCTGTGCAGGAGGCAGTGAAGTGAAGGATGTTAAGAAAGCTGGGGAGAGGTGATAGGCAAGAAGGAGAAACGTTTGTTCTGCCGCTAACCTTTGTTTAAAAGAACTTTTTTTCTTTACACAGAGGGGGGCAGGATTTAAAAGACAAACATTTTTCTTCCTCAGAGAGACTCTATGACATAAAAATGTGGGGCATGCAATGTTGCAGCAAGCCTTTGGAAAGCTGAGCTAGAAGATTTGGCCCTAGAGTCATGAGAAGAATGAACAGGGTTAAGAGCTCAGCATAAAAACAGCACAGATATGAAGCTTTTCAAACACTTAATCCAGATGGATGAATTTCACTAGGAAAAACTTGTCCTATATTCTGGCATGACAGATCTTACAGATTCATTTCCATGGACTGGGAATACGAGGCAGTGGTTTAAATTGGATCTGAAAAATGTGTACAGTAACTGTTTTTGGACTTGTATGTAAAATGTTCTGATGGGTTCCATCATTGCCAGCAGACATCTCCCTTCTGCACCAGATGGATGAGTGGGCTATCATCAGCCTTCTTGCAGATGTCCTGCTGCTGGAAGACAAAGAAAGGAGCATAAATCCCATTGTAAATGCCCCAATGGTACTTTGATGCCCATGATTCCAAGTAGCTGTGCAGGAGCCATAACTATTAGTGGGAAGAGTCAGGTTCCAAGGGCCAACCTCCTTCCCATCTGATTAGCCTGTGGAGGATGGAGGAGAAACTGCAAACAGGGACTAGAGCAGCAGGGAGATCAGTCATATAGCTTACCCTCACTGCAGGGGCTCCTGCTGCGGCTTACATGTGCATCTCATTCTAATATGTCTTCCTGTTACTCCCCAAGTTTCTTTTGCAGCCTCTGGTTTAGCTAGCCATGAAAGCAACATACATTAGGAGACTGCATGCTGAAGTGGTAGCAGACAAGCAGCAATGGTCTCTTTCACCAACCACCAGCAGATGTAGTAAGTAAGGAGCTGTACTGTGGAAGAGCATAGGATTCAGGAAATGGACAGGTGAACTTGGAGGCACGGTGTAGACAGAGGGTGTAGACTTTGTCAACAGGCATTGGAGGGAGACTTAAGGAGAGGTGCATAGCCACAGATTTTGTAAGGGGGAATATAAAGAGATGCTGATGTAAGTTAAGATGGACATTTGTGTGGATGAGAAAAATGGGGTAAGAAGTGGAAAGGAAGGCACTTCCAGGTTGTATAAGGGGGAAAGGGGAGTTCATTTGAATTTGTGCTTTGGGGACCCATCCAAATATTTTTATGACCCTGGCTGTGAACTGTATCTCTTCTTTTTGCAGCTCTTGCCAAGACTAACCTTCTCATCTACTTCCTGTACTGCTAGGCTATTACCTGGATCTTCCACTGCCTCCTGTCTTTGGACATTTTTATTTTGTGGGAGCTAAAAGGAGATAGCCTGAGAGAGCAGCCACATGTGGCCTTTCCTGAAGATCATGCCAAACAGAGCTAGCCTGCCATTTGTGGACATAAATCATACAGTTTCTTCCTAATCACAACTCAGTGCCTCTCTTAGTATTATCATGAGGAAATTATCCAAAAGAACTCCAGATACAGTGTTTTACTCCTTCTGAACTAGCATTGCCTTTCACAGTCCCAAGGAATACAAACCTCCTCAATCTTCGTAATTAAAAGATCTTATCAGCAGTGTGGCCCAATATTCCAGTTGATAGTGCATCTTGGCCTGCAGAGTAGGGGTTAATCATGGATTCTATTACATTAATAACAGCTGTGTTTATGTATTTTAAAATCTGAGGGAGGAAAATATTCCCGTGCAAAAGGTTCTGTAATACATTTGTATTAGGTATGAGCCCAAGTAAGGAGGTTCAAATCTGAATTATAACCTACACAAAGTTCTGGGATGTTCGGACTATGGGTTCCAGACCAGGTCCATTTCTAATTTAGAGACCTTCAGTGGGGCACCCCAAACTTATCCAACAATCAAATAGTTTCATTATCTCTTAACTTGCTATTCCCTTCTAGATAGAAATGCTCACTTGCTGAACTAGATAGAGTTCATTCTATGCTTGCTCCATTGCATTTGTAGAAATTGGCTTCCTACCTTATCATTATGGTCAATGATCCCCACAGATGTGGTAGAAAATTTACAAAATAAACTCCTCTCAAAATAACAGTTGATTTATTAGAAACGAAAAAAAATGCATCATTTTATTTTTATACAAGGAGCGGTTGCCTCACAGAGCAATACGACTGTCACTCATCCTGTTTTTCTCCCCCCCCCCTCCCATTTTGAAGGATTCATAATTGCCTTCTCTAAAATCCACCCAAAACACATTACAGGAAGCTTTAGCCTCTCAGGAAGCACATAAAATGTTTGTGTGTAATCAGGATCTCAGTGGAAATTCAGGGTTTTTGTCTATCCAAAACTGCAGATTGGAATCTCTTGACTGGTTCTAGATCAGGATGTCTATGCATTTAATACTCCGAACACAGCAGCCACTGGCAAATGAGCAAGGGAAAGGGGTGTCAGAGATAGTTACTATTTTTATTAATCTCTGATATTGGGGGCTGCCGGGGGGGAGGGAGGGGGGGAGTAAGCTTGTATATTTCTGCAGTCCCAGAACCCAGTCCTGCTTTTACTGAAATGAGTGGGGGAAATCTTCTCAATTAAATGATAGCAGACTTAGGCTCTTACTCTTCTATTTGTTATGAAGTTACTAATGAATTTGCAGAGACAAACTTGATTATCTCTGATATCATTGCCTAGATATCTATAGTGTGCTATTTTTCTTGCATGTTTCCTGGTTTATGTTTTATAATATTTTGAATGTATGTAGCACCTCTCAGATCAGATGATCCCAAAGTGGTTTACAAATTACCATGAGTATATACTAAGAGGGATCACTCCATCCACTAGTGAAATGTAGACACCTCTGGGGTGAAATACAGAAGCACCCACTCAAAGTACATAACAGTTTAGAACAGGAAATGAGGAAGAATACTGTAATCAGCTGCCTGCAGGGAGAATTAAGGGAGACAGAATGTAATTACTCAGATTGGAATTCAGCTAGAATGCTAGGCTTGACAGGCCATACTTCTGATTTGCATTCTCTTTCATGTTTTAAGTAAGCTCATGAAATGTAAGATGCTAGCCCAGTTAAACAAGTCAAGGTATTCTTTATATGATAGTATACATCTGGTGCTGGTTTAGTCACGTTATCTTTTGTCCCTCAAAACACCAGCCTCACACCTTCATTTTTTGTTAGACTTGGATTTGAGGAGATTGTAGTCATCTACATCATCCAGCAATTTTCTCAGTTGCCCACTTACACTTCTTTGTGAAGTGTGAATATGCAATCATAGTAAATCCAAAGGGTTCTAAAGCTTTTGGGTTTGTTTGTTTTTTATTACACAGGTCAGTCCAGAGCAGCCATGATACCTCCAAAGCAGCCCCGGCAGCCAAAGGGAGCTTTGGATGATGCCATTGCCTTTGGAGGAATAGCAGACCAAGAGGCAACTAACAGCTTACAGCCAACACCACCTCCACTGCCAAAGAAAACCATTTTGAGAGCCAACACAGAGCCGATCCCCAAAGAACTCCAGAAACAGACCCTGGAGAATAATCTCTGTGTTGTGGCCAACCCTACATACGACATTGACACCAACTGGGAAGCAAGCAGTGCCTGCTCTTCAGTCAGCTCAGAACTCAAGGCACTGGACAATGAGTCAGGAGATTCCTTGGACAGGCCTTTAGAAAAAGGAAAAGCAACCAACTCAACAGCCAACAGCATTTCCAGCCTAACCACTGCCAGTATTAAGGATAGGTATTCCAACAGCACGGAGTCTCTGTCTGGGAGATACATCTCTCAGACTAAGCAGAGCAAGAATATACAGAAGCCACAGAGGCAAGCACTTTATCGAGGAATTGAGAACCGAGAGGAGGTGGTAGGCAAAATCAGAAGCCTTCATACTGATTCACTGAAGAAGTTGGCAAACAAATGCGAAGATCTTTTCATGGCTGGACAGAAAGACCAGCTGCGATTTGGGGTGGACAGCTGGTCAGACTTCAGGCTAACCAGTGACAGGCCATGCTGTGAAGCAGGTGATGCAGTTTACTACCCAGCTTCTTATGCAAAAGATCCCCTCAACAATTATGCAGTCAAGGTAAGAAGGAGGTTTCAAAAACGGTTGTCCCAGACACCAGTAATATTAATAATAAAACCCTGCGTATTACAGTATAGCTAATTATGCTGTTTGCAATGGCTAATCCATGTACAGTAATGATCTGCAGCTACTGGCCCTTCTTTCTTTAAAGTGCCATTTTTGTCAATGGCATAATTAACCTTTAGCTGGATCCCCTGTTCATTGTACATCTGGGGCAATTTTTTAAAAGCCACCAACTGTCCTACTAGCTGTTTAGCATACCTATTATGTATTGACATAAGAATGGTATAAACAGCTGTGTTTTCAATGTAAAGACTGCAGGCAGGCTCTTGGAAACCTTCAGTAGTAGAACCTTTAAGTTCATTTGCATGCAGAGTCACCAAATTCTCATTTTTAATTAGGAGTAATTTCAAAGGTTTATATATATGTCTGTCTGTGAATTTTATTTATATACATTCTTAATTAGCATACCTTTCCATTCCCTTACAAACCCTTACATTCTCACCAGCCATTCTGAAGCCCTATCTTGCCATCGGTGTGGCCTTCTGTGATATATTAAAAATGAATGGAACTGAGGAATGTTGATTGGCTAGTGCTGTATTTCAGTGAAGAAAGAGTTAGCTTTTTTCGTTGAATACTCCATTCCATAGTCCTGGTCAGAAAAACATCCAGGTACTTATTTCATATGCAAATGAACAGTTATCTTACCTAATAAAGGGGTTGTGTTATTTTATCATGTTTGTGATTCATATAGGAGATTTACTCACCCTCCCTTTGGGTGCCCACACCTCCACTGCTAATGAGATGATAATGCTCATCTGATAAGATGTGCTCTAACATGAGGATGACTGGGAGCCAGGAAACCTATGTTCTATTCATTGCTCTGCCATAGACTTCCTATGTGACCTTGAGCAACTGAATGTCTGTAACTCAATTTCCCCAAGTTTAAAATGAAAATTATGATTTTTCTTACCTCACATGGGTATTGTGAGCCTAAATTCATTAATGCTTATAAAGCAAGTTGAGCTTCTCAGAGTGATGGTACTACAGAAGGGCAAAATATAATTATTATTCCCAACCACCTTTATTTGTTAAAACAGAATGAGAAGCAAGAAAGTAAGAATGTCAGTGCTAACTTGATATAAAATAGGTTCTGAATTTGAAAAGGCATCTCTTTAGGAGGTTTTTCAAGGTTACGTATTGCATTGAAGTGTTGCCACATTCTATTGGGTTTATATTTGTTCAGCCATCCAGGTCCTCTATTGTTGCAAAGATCACAGATGTAATATGGATGCCATTATAAGATGATGAAGTGAACTGTCTGCTGACTCAAAACAATTGAGAACCAGGACATGAATAACTTTATGATGTATTATTTGTCTGGCAATCTTGTCTGGTTGCAAAATCAATGGTCTTCCATTGATTTTTTTTTTTTTTTTTTTTTTTGCTTGTAATGATGCAGAAATAATCTGCCAAGAAGAGGTGGCAGGTGGTTTGCTATTTCATGCACTACGACTGGCCAGCAGATCTAGAGAGATGGAAGTGTTACATTAAACACTGAATAAAAATGTTTCATTGATGAAAGTGACGTAAAGCCTTTCCAAACATGCAGTAGAGCTTTTGAGTTTGTTTTTTAAATATATTTTGAAAGGAGAGAGTGTAGCCAAATGTGTGCTCTTTTTTTCCCTTTGTTACCCAAAACATTATTATCTTGAAAATCAGTTCACAAACTAACAGGAATTTGCCACAACCTAGTAGGTATGAAGGACTCTAGAGTGAAGGATCCATAAAATGCCATTGAACCACGGGTCACTATGGATTGTTGTGCTGTCATGGTGAGGGGAAAAGTTAGGCTTGCAAACAACTTCTCTGGCAGTGAATGTGATGTAGGAAGATACTTTGACTACAAATGCTCACTGATTTCTTTGTAAGCAAAGCAGTGCTAGCTCAAGGGAATTGCTGTTGTCTTTCCATTTTCTCCCCTTCATATTTTCAAATATTATGCTTTCAACCAAGACTGGCTCACTTTATTTGTGTTTCCTTGATAGATTTTTTTTATTGCAATGCCATTCTCTAAAATATAGTCAAGGGTTTTACTATAAACTCACCTTTAAAGGGGTCTATAACTCTACCATACCATTTGGCTCCAGATTTTTCAAAAACATATAATGTAAAAAACAAACAAACAAACAAAATCCGTTGAACTGTTGTAAATTAAGAGTATTGGCAAAAATAGCAGGATTTTACTCTCCTACAGATTTTTTATACTAACTAAATTTTGTAATCATCCATCTATAATGTGAATGCGCTATGCTTCTGGCATTTTAAACCATGAAAAAATATAGATATTAAGATCAAATCCTACAATGAACCCATAATACGGACTGTCTATTATTGTTAGACAACTTATAGTAGCAGAAGAATCATACAAGATCTATCTTGAAGGTGTCTTAAGAATTATACACATGGGGCCGTATCTTCAGCTCGTGTAAATATGTGTAGCTCCATTAACTTCAAACTGCATCACCTAAGAATCTGGTCCAGGGCTTGACAAACTCTTACTAGGTTCTATGACTTTATATTAGAGCTGAAAGAGTTTCTGACAATGGAATATTTTTTCTCCTTTTGTAACTACTTTATAGAAAACAAAAGATAACAAACTGTACAAAACTATACTTATAGATAACAACACTTAACATTAAGGGATATAGTTTCTAATTATATTAAAAAGCAAAAACTATGTTCCAGTAATATTAAGAATTAGACTTTGACCAATTGAGTACTGCTGAATTGAGTCTTCAGAAACATCCCAGTAGAATGCACCTTCTGTGTAGATGAGTATACCCAGAACATCCTTTATGTTTTATTAATTTTAATAGAAAATGGCAGTTTAATAGGTGTGGTGGAAAACCAGCCTGTCCCCAACTCATTTGTTTTGCCTAGATATTGCAGGAATAAAACTGTTTGTAAGGGTGTGTCAGGACATGCTTGCCTGCTGAATAAATGAGCGTGCAGTTTTTAGCCATGGCATTTGTGATATAAATTTCCATTATTCTCATCTCCCACTAACAAGTGTCCTTTGCAAAAAGGTACAGCAAACTGTGTGCAAGTTGCTTTGACTGAAACAATGCAAACCAAAACAATGGCTCCAGTCAGCTCAGAATTGCATTCAAACAAGCAAAAACAAGGCTCTCTTTACAAAGCTTTTATAAAATTCCTGGCTCTTAGGTATTTCCTCTTCACAAACAAGAACTAATCCATGTTCTAAATAATTGGTAGAGCTGGGTCAATGTGTCTGTGTGTGTTCCTCCATAGCAGTGGAACAGGATTCTTATCAGCAGTTCCAGACTTGTAGTGAAAAGGTCACAGTGAAATGCAAGTGAGCAGTGAGGACTAGCTTTTTGTAAAGTGTATTGGACAGGTGCAGCTTGTCTCATCCCAGCATTGGGTGTTATCCTTGAACATACTGAATAAAGCAGCAGTATAGCAAGGACCTAAGTAAAAGAGCATTAGCAGAAATAAGTGATTATTGAGAATCTTATCAGGTTTGGACTGTGAACATGGGTAATTACTGTTTCAGTGATGCGGTGGAGCAAACTGGAGTGGAAACCACTTTTAAAATTCAATATCGAACATTATCAAGACTGAAACAGCACCCTAAATTATTGAACAGTATTATGCGTACCTGAGATCATAGTTCAGAAGCCATCTTGAACAGTCAGGCAGCAGGAACCATTAAGGAGGTCCTGGCCTGAAGTGTGTGTTTGATATTTTGGCTGCAGGCAGGTGCTGCGTTGTAGCTAAGGTGGAGGAGCACGGGGTCTATAATGGGGTAAACAGGATGGGAATGTATGTAAATGCAAGTACCCTAATTTATGGCTTTATTATATCTTGAGTCCTTGCTTCAGGATGGTGGGAGTTTCCCTTGCAAGCTGTATGACCTTAGAGTTCTTGGTAACATGCATTCCCCAAGCATAAAACATAACAAAACATAAGTAAAATGCTGGCTGGCTGTCTGGAAAAAATGTATATTCCTATCTTTGTCTAGTTTGTTAGGGCATGAGAATATTTTTTTGGTAACTCAGGCTCTAAATTGAATGACCTTCCTGGCAAAAGTTTTACAGCAGATCATCCCAATACCTTGTAGCTTGGATCAAGCCAGTTTTATACATTAAACACTTAATCCATTCTAAGTGCAGTCACAGTAGCATTGAGTTTTTATGTCTTGGCATACCAGCAAAAGAGCAGAGCATTACTCCCAAAGCCAGATCAGTGAAACGAGGTCAGTGATCAAACTGGAAAGCAGGTTGTGCCAAGTACAAGATATCAATATGGGATTAGCAAGCTTTCATTTGGCACTGTATTTAATTTGCAGTTGTGCTTTTGTGTAATACAACAAAGTAGCACAGATGGTGCAGTGTTTGTGATCCTCAGTGTTTCTCATTTTCATCACTCTACAATTCATTCCCCACATATCCATCTTGTTTAAGGTTCACCGAGGCCTTGTAAAATGCATAGGCATAGTAGAAATGAGATTCCGTGCTGCTAAAGTGGAAGTCCGCTGACGGTATCCTACGCTGACGGGACCCATAATGGAAAAATAAAAGCTAATCCAGAGCATTTTTTAGAGTCTTATAACATGAAATTCTTGCTTCCTTGAAGGAAAAGGATAGACAATGGAAATGGAGAGATCGAGGAACCTAGCTTTGTTGAACTAATGTACAGTTATGGATTTCAAGGACCCCAACTGTAGAGGCTATATATTGACATGGGCACCAATGGAAAGGAAGGTGGACACACATAATTAGAGCTTAATATTCATATCTCCCTTATTTGCCTTTCCTCTCCCCATAATTTTCTATCACAGCATACCGAGGTTGTTGACCACTACTCTGCATCCTTTGACCCTGTCAAGGCTGTATCCCCACTTTGAACTTTAGGGTACAAGAGTGGGGGCCTGCATGAGGACTCCTAAGCTTATCTACCAGCTTAGCTTTGGTCCGCTGCCACCATCACAAGAACTCCCTCCCTGGGAAGCCTTGAGAAACCTTTCACCAATTCCCTGGTGAACACAGATCCAAACCCCCTTGGATCTTAAAACAAGGAGAAATTAACCATCCCCCCTCCTTCCTCCCACCCTCCTTTCACCAACTCCTGGTGAGTACAGATCCAAACCCCCTTGGATCTTAAAACAAGGAGAAATCAATCTGGTTCTTAAAAAAGAAGGCTTTTAATTAAAGAAAAAGGTAAAAATCATCTCTGTAAAATCAGTATGGAAAATAACTTTACAGGGTAATCAAACTTAAAGAGCTCAGAGGACCCCCCTCTGTCTTAGGTTCAAAGTACAGCAAACAAAGATAAATACTCTGATAAAAGGTACATTTACAAGTTGAGAAAACAAAGTAAATCTA
Organism: Terrapene triunguis; assembly: GCF_002925995.2. Classification (NCBI taxonomy): domain Eukaryota; kingdom Metazoa; phylum Chordata; order Testudines; family Emydidae; genus Terrapene; species Terrapene triunguis. The sequence goes on from NW_020664418.1 coordinate 15,941,788, forward strand.
AGACGCCTTGCCTGTCTTTTTACTTACAAGTTTGAAATAGGAGAGACTTGTTTAGAAAGATGGGGAGAACCTGGATTGATGTCTGGTCCCTCTCAGTCTCAAGAGCGAACCACCCCTTAAAACAAAGAGCACACACACAAGCCTTCCCCCCCCCCAAGATTTGAAAGTATCTTGCCCCCTTATTGGTCCTTCGGGTCAGGTGTCAGCCAGGTTACCCGAGCCTCTTAACCCTTTACAGGTAAAAGGATTTGGAGTCTCTGTACACAGAGAGCTGTTACCCTTCCCTTTATAGTTATGACACGCCCCCCAAATCACAGATAGTGTTGGACGTTCGGTTCCACACTGGCTGTGATTTCTTCCTGGAGTTCTAGGAGAAAACAGAGTTAATAAGACACATGTATCTTTAGACATACTACTGATTATATAAAAACTAACAATATGTTTCATTCCAAGAACAATTGTTAACCAGTTAACTCTGGGAAACTTTCCCGGGAGAGTGCATCAGCCACTTTGTTAGAAGCTCCCGAAATGTGTTGTATTTCAAAATCAAAATCTTGGAGAGCTAAACTCCACCGAAGAAGTTTTTTGTTATTTCCCTTGGCGGTATGAAGCCACTGTAGCGCAGCATGGTCTGTTTGTAGTTGGAAACGCCGTCCCCAAACATATGGGAGTAGCTTTTCCAGCGCGTACACAATGGCGTAGCATTCCTTTTCGCTGATTGACCAGTGACTTTCCCTCTCAGACAGTTTTTTGCTGAGAAACACGACAGGATGGAATTCTTGATCCGGTCCTTCCTGCATTAAAACTGCTCCCACGCCTCGCTCGGAAGCATCTGTGGTTACTAGGAACGGTTTGTCAAAGTCTGGGGCCCTTAGCACAGGGTCAGACATGAGTGTTGCCTTAAGCTGGTTAAAGGCCTTTTGACACTTATCAGTCCACTGAACTGCATTTGGCTGTTTCTTTCTGGTTAGGTCTGTCAGCGGGGCGGCGATTTGGCTGTAGTGTGGTACAAATTGCCTATAATATCCGGCCAAGCCTAAGAAGGATTGGACCTGTTTCTTGGACTTTGGAACCGGCCACTTTTGGATAGCATCCACTTTGGCCTGTAGGGGATTTATAGTTCCTTGACCCACCTGGTGCCCCAGGTACGTCACTCTGTTTTGGCCTATTTGACACTTTTTAGCCTTAACAGTTAGTCCTGCCTGTCGGATGCGCTCGATGACTTTTTCCAGGTGCTCCAGGTGTTCTGTCCATGAATCAGAAAAAATGGCGACATCATCGAGGTAGGCAACTGCAGATTCTCCCAATCCCGCTAAGAGACCATCTACAAGTCTTTGGAAGGTGGCGGGTGCATTTCGCAACCCGAAAGGGAGTACATTGAATTCATACACCCCTGCCTGGGTGACGAAGGCTGACCTTTCCTTAGCGGGTTCATCTAGTGGTACTTGCCAGTACCCTTTGGTTAAGTCTAAAGTAGAGATGAATTGGGCATGTCCCAATTTTTCCAATAGCCCATCTGTGCGTGGCATTGGATAGTTGTCAGGACGAGTTACAGCATTTAGCTTACGGTAGTCCACGCAAAAGCGTATTTCCCCATCTGGTTTGGGAACTAGAACCACTGGAGATGCCCATGCACTGGTAGAGGGGCGGATTATACCCATCTGTAGCATGTCCTGGATCTCCCTTTGTATAGCCGCTTGGGCATGAGGTGACTCCCGGTAGGTTGGGGTTCTAATTGGGTGACCATTACCTGTGTCAATGGAGTGGTATGCCCGTTCGGTCCGTCCTGGAGTGGCTGAGAAAATTGGTGCAAAGCTTGTGCACAGCTCCTTGATCTGCTGTCTCTGCAGACGTCTCAGGGTCGTGGAGAGGTGCACCTCTTCCACTCCACCATTCCTTTTTCCTTCGTAGTAGACACCTGCAGGCCACTCCGCGTCATCTGTTTCCTGGGCTGTAAACTGGCAAACGTTTAATTCTCTGGAATAAAAGGGCTTAAGAGAATTAACATGGTATACCTTAGGCTTTATGTTGGAGGTGGGGGAGGCTATGAGATAGTTAACAGCTCCTAGGCGCTCCTGGACCGTGAATGGTCCTTCCCACGACGCTTCCATTTTATGGGCCTGGAGCGCCTTTAAGACCATGACTTGGTCTCCTACTTTGAAGGACCGTTCTCTGGAATGTTTATCATACCAGGCCTTTTGCTCTTCCTCAGCATCCTTTAGGTTTTCTTTAGCAAGGGCTAAAGAGTGTCGGAGGGTGTTTTGTAGGTTGCTTACAAAGTCTAGAATGTTAGTTCCTGGAGAAGGTGTAAACCCCTCCCATTGCTGCTTCACCAACTGTAATGGCCCCTTAACCTCGCGGCCATACACAAGTTCAAATGGTGAAAACCCTAAACTGGGATGTGGTACAGCCCTGTAGGCAAAAAGCAACTGCTGCAACACTAGGTCCCAATCATTGGAGTGTTCATTTACGAATTTACGTATCATGGCCCCTAAAGTCCCATTAAACCTCTCCACCAGACCATTGGTTTGATGGTGATGAGGGGTGGCAACCAAGTGATTCACCCCATGAGCTTCCCACAGGTTTTTCATGTTCCCTGCCAGGAAATTAGTTCCCGAATCTGTAAGGATGTCGGAGGGCCAACCTACCCTGGCAAAAATGTCTGCTAATGCCTGGCACACACTTTTAGTCTTGGTGTTGCTTAAGGGTACAGCTTCCCGCCATCGAGTAGCAAAATCCATGAAAGTCAGTACGTACTGCTTTCCTCTGGGTGTCTTCTTTGGGAAAGGACCCAGAATATCCACAGCTACTCGCTGAAATGGGACCTCAATTATGGGTAGTGGCTGGAGAGGGGCTTTAACCTGGTCTTGGGGCTTTCCCACTCGTTGGCACACCTCACAAGACCGGACATAATTAGCAACGTCCTTGCCCATTCCCTCCCAGTGGAAGGACTTCCCCAACCGGTCTTTGGTTCTGTTCACCCCAGAATGGCCACTGGGATGATCATGGACTAAGCTCAAGAGCTTTACCCGATACTTAGTGGGAACTACCAACTGTCTTTGAGGATGCCAGTCTTCCTGGTGCCCACCAGAAAGAGTCTCCTTGTATAAAAGTCCTTTTTCTACAACAAACCAGGATCGGTTAGAAGAGCTGAGAGGCGGTGGGGTGCTCCGTGCCGCCGCCCAAGCTTTCTGAAGGCTGTCATCTGCTTCCTGCTCGGCCTGGAACTGCTCCCTTGATGCTGGAGACATCAGTTCCTCCTTGGACTGTGGCTTGGTCCCTCTGGAAGCAATGCAGGTGCTGGGGCTGTTTCCATTGACTGTGAACCGCTGTTCGCTGGTGCACTATGTGGTATCTCAGGCTCTGGCTGAGCCTCTTGGGTAGGGTTATCTGCTGCTTCCGCCAGTTCAGGCTCGCTGGTGCCCTCTGGCATTGGAGTTGTAGACGGGTTTGCAAGCGCTGGACTCAGTGCCGGCAATGGTTCTGGTGCTGGTTGCGTTGCCAGTTCCGGTTCTGGGACTGGCTTTGGCTGGGTCTCTGGGATTGGATCCACTACGGCTGTTGCAGTCGTTGACAGGGGATCTGGTTCCACCACCTGTGTTTGGGTCTCCGGTAACACCGACGGGGCTCTGGTGGACGGCTCAGGAACAGGGATGGGGGTGAAAGCTTGCTTAGCCTGGCTGCGGGTGACTATTCCCACCCTCTTGGCTAGCTTCACATGGTTGGCCAAGTCTTCCCCCAGCAGCATGGGGATGGGATAATTGTCATAGACTGCAAAAGTCCACATTCCTGCCCAGCCCTTGTACTGGACATGCAACTGGGCTGTAGGCAAGGTTACAGACTGTGACACGAAGGGTTGAATTGTCACTGTAGCCTCCGGGTTGATGAGTTTGGGGTCCACTAGGGATTGGTGGATAGTTGACACTTGTGCCCCAGTATCCCTCCAAGCGATAACCTTCTTTCCGCCCACTCTCAAGGTTTCCCTTCACTCCGAGGGTATGAGAGAGGCATCTGGGTCTGGGGATCCTTGGTGTGATTGGGGTGTAATGAACTGTAATCGGTTGGGGTTCTTGGGGCAGTGAGCCTTTATATGCCCCAGTTCATTACATTTAAAACATCGCCTTGCTAAGGTATCACCGGGGCGATATTGGTTGGTGGAGACTGGTGGGGTGGGGTGAGAAGGCGTCTGGGGTTTCCCTTGGGATGTTGGTGGGGCCTTGGGTTGTCCCCGGTGATAAGGTTTTGTTTCGACTTGCCCCTTCTGATATTCGCTCCAACTGCTACTAGCTTTTTTCTTTTCTGTCACCTCCACCCATTTGGCTCCAATCTCCCCCGCCTCGGTTACAGTTTTGGGCTTCCCATCTAGGATGTACCTTTCTATTTCCTCAGGAACACCCTCTAAAAACTGCTCCATTTGCAATAGGAAGGGCAACTCTTCCGTAGATTTAACATTTGCTCCTGATATCCAGGCATCCCAATTTTTTCCAATGTGGTAGGCATGTCGGGTAAATGACACATCAGGTTTCCACCTTAGGGCTCTGAACCGCCGACGGGCATGCTCAGGTGTTAGCCCCATTCTGATTCTGGCCTTGTTTTTAAAAAGTTCATAACTGTTCATGTGTTCCTTAGGCATTTCAGCCGCCACCTCTGCTAAGGGTCCACTGAGCTGCGGCCTCAGCTCTACCATGTACTGGTCTGCAGCGATGCGGTATCCAAGGCAGGCCCTTTCAAAATTTTCTAAGAAGGCCTCAGTATCATCGCCTGCCTTGTAGGTGGGGAATTTCCTGGGATGGGAAGTGGTACCTGGAGAGGAGTTGTTAGGATGGTCTGATGCATCCTGCCTAGTCCTTGCTACTTCCAGTTCCATCTCTTTTTCTTTCAGCTCCATCTCTCTCTTGTGGGCCTCCTGTTTGGCCTCCTCTTTGGCTTTTTCCAGCTCCATCTCTCTCTTGTGGGCCTCCTCTTTGGCTTTTTCTTCTCTTTCATGGGCCTCCTGTTTGGCTTTTGGTCCTTCGGGTCAGGTGTCAGCCAGGTTACCCGAGCCTCTTAACCCTTTACAGGTAAAAGGATTTGGAGTCTCTGTACACAGAGAGCTGTTACCCTTCCCTTTATAGTTATGACAGACCCATTCTTTATGAGCTCTAAAAACATAGGATTTGCCATACTGGATCAATCAATTCCTTCTTCGAGTAACTGCATGTGTGCATTCAGTTCTTGGGGTTGATGCACCCAGCACGTGAGCCTCAAACTTTTTCCCTCAGTGGTACCCATTGAGTGGCTCAAGCTTTCCCTCCTGCTGTGTGCCACTGCATACAGGTGTAAAGGCAGAACTGCCCCTAGCCCACCTCAGTTCCTTCTTACCGCCTATGACAGTCGTTGGAACTTTTCTATACCAAAATTCTTTCTCCCAGCCTTTGTGACCATAGTGTATGCGTGTAGTTAATCTAGTGTCTAGTCTTTAGTGTCGTTAGGATAGTTAGTAACATTTATATATACCATATATACTCATTCATAAGCCGAATTTTTTTAGTAAAAAAGGGAAGCACCAGAGTGCACCTGAAACCTAAGCACTCCTCCTCCAAATCGGTGCCTAAGTCAGCTCTAGCTTCACAAGGGGCACTGTCAACTTCTTTGGCACCACAACAAGGGACCATCTTGGTGCCAAATATCCCAGAGGTGTTTGCAGAGGCAAGAAACCTACTCTGCCTCATGGTGCCAGTGTCTCCTTCCTTACAGAAGTCCAGTCCTTCAGCACTACTGCCACTTCTGCCAGCAGTTCGACTTCCAGTACTGCAGTTGTCTGCTCCCCAGACAGGCAGTCTCTCTGTATCATCCAAAGGGAAGTCTTCTATGATGGCATCACTCCATCCATTGCCAAGTTCTCACACAGGTCCCCAGCACCAACTGGATCAGCCCAACCATGGTCAGAGAAAGGAGAATCCTCAATATCAGACTCGGAGGTGGGACTTTGCATATCACAACCCTAAAGGAGTACCCACCAGTCTGGACAAGATCCTCTCTTCCCACCTATCACCATGACCCTTCAATGTAGGGTGACCAGATAGCAAGTGTGAAAAATCGGGACAGGGGGCGAGGAGGTAATAGGCACCTATATAAGAAAAAGCCCCCAAAATCAGGACTGTCCCTATAAAATCGGAACATCTGGTCACCCTACTTCAATGAGACGTACCCTGGAAATATGGCTGGGACAGCAGGGCCCTGCCCTGTATCACTGGCCATTTTGGAATCCTTGAGGTTTTCCCCCAGCTTCCATATCTTCCCTACACCAGGCATACTCGGTGCCCTCAGGTAGTAGGCTTGAATCTACACCCAGAGCGGCTCCATCCCCAGAGTCTGGCACCAGACCCAGTACGGAGCATCAAGAGGAGGTTCCAGAACCAGAACAACAGCTGATTAGAAGAGATTCTATCCCCTCCAGTCTTGGCTTCTTCTTCGTCCTATCCAGATGAGGCCATTTCATCTGGCACGACTTCTCCTCCTCCTGATGATTGTAAAGTTTACCAGTTGTTGTTAAAGAAAGTGGCTGCAGACCTAGGTGCACAGGTCAAAGAGGTCAGGGAGTCCTCATGTCTCCTGGTTGACATTTTATCATCGGTGGGTCCCTCCAGAGTAGCTCTGCCAGTTAACAAGGTCATACTAGCGCCGATAAAGACTTTATGGCCATCCTCTTTGCCTCCCACCTCTAAAAGGGCGGAAAGTACTATGTGTCCTCCCAAGGGTTTGAGTATCTTTATACTCACCCACCTCTGAGCTCATTAGTCATCAGAGCAACTAATGAGAGAGAATGACAGGGGCATCAGGCTGCCACCCCCAACTCAGACGACACTAAGAGGCTAGAATTATTCAGCAGAAAGATTATTCAACAGGGGGGTTGCAGCTGTGTATCACTAACAAATCGTCTCTGTTGGGAGGATACAATTTTAATTAGTGGGGTTCCATGGAAAAGTTCAAGGAGCTGCTTCTAGAGAATGCTAGCCAGAGGTTCTCTTCTATGGTCAATGAGGGCAGACTAGTCTCAAGAACTTCACTGCAGGCAGCACTGGATGCAGCAGACTTGGCAGCTAGAACCACAGCCTCTGCAGTGGTCATGTGTGGATCATACTGGCTTGCACTATCAAGTACTTGCCATTTGAGGGTCCTTCTCTAGTCTCTGACCAGACAGACAGCAAGCTCCACGGACTTACGAACTCTAGAGCTACTCTGAAGTCCTTAGGTCTGTACACACCTGCCCCAGTCAGGAAGTTGTATCGGTCACAGTAGACACACTGATGTCCCACTCTTCCTTGGCAGGGCCTATCAAAAAAGAGGTCCAGGGGTTAGAGACGTAGGCCTACCCCTCCTGCTGCTTCAGCCCTGGCTCCAGGCCCCTCAAGACACTCAGGAACTGCAAAGCAGTAAATTTTGATGGGCCAGTTGAAGTCAACATACTAGTCTCCATATCTCCAGACCCGAACCCCCACACCTTCGCAAACAGTCTGTTCCACTTCCACAGTGCTTGATCCCAGATTACGTCAGACCAGTAGGTCTTGAGCACTGTTGAAGTTTGTTGGGACTGTCTCTATCTTGCTTTTGCCCCTAGCTGCCATTCTCCCTTCCTATCCCTCTCCAGGACCACTCTCACAAGAAACTCCTTATCCAGGAAGTTTGTTGCTCCTTAGCTTGGGGACCATAGACGAGGTTCCATGTGGTCTCAGAGGGAAGGGATTTTATTTCCAACATCTCCTAAACCCAAAAGCAAAAAGGTGTCACAGACCAATTTTAGACCTGCATCATCTCAACAAATTCTTTAAAAAGATAAAGTTTTGCATGGTCACCCTAGTTTCTATTATCCCTTTCCTACATCCTTAGTACTGGTATGCCTCCCTCGACTTAAAAGATACCTACTTCCATGTGGCAGTCAATCAAGCTCAAAAGAAATACCTCCAATTTCTTGTAAGTCAGAATCATAACCAGTTTACCTTTCAGCCTGTCAGCAGCTCCCAGGATCTTTACAAAGGTCATGGCAGTAGTAGCTGCATTCCTCAAAAGATTGGGAGTGTAGGTTTACCCCCGCCTAGATGACTGGCTTGTCAAAGGCCAGTCCAAACGGCAAGTGCAGAGCAGTATTACGCATATGCAGTCAACAGTCAATTTTCTGGGACTGTTAATCAGCACAGAAAAGTCTCTCCTCTCCCCAGCTCAGAGGATAGAGATTTTAGGGCTGTACTGGACTCGTCTCAAGCCAGGGCCTTCCGCACTCCAGGTTCCAGGCAATTTGATCAATTGTTATAGATTTGAAGGTTCACCTATTCACAAAAGCTTTGAAGCTTCTGAGTCATATGGCCTCTTGCACCTACATGGTTCAATATGCCAGACTGCAATTTACGGGTACTCAGAACGTGCTTGCAGATGCTCGCAGCAGGACTTTCGTGACCAACCACAAATGGGAACTACACAACTGTGGTCTTTCATCCTGGGGGGACTCCAGTAATAGATCTCTCTGCTGCCCACACCAACACCAAATGCCCACTCCCAAGGTGATGCTCTGGTCATCAGCTGGTCAGGCCGGATCAATTGCTTTCCCTCCCCTACCACTCCTGCTCTGTGTCCTTCACAAGATTTGGCGGGAGAGAGTGATGGTCATTCTGATTACCTTGTTCTGGCCTTGCCAGTTCTGGTTTCCTCCTCTTCTCCCCATGTCAAAGCATCCTCCACTCCCACTACCAACATTCCCAGAACTGCTCACACAACACAACTGCAGGATCAGACATCCCGATCTGCAGACGAATCACCTGAGATCCTGGTTTTTGGATGGTCATCTTCGCTAGCACAAGAATGCTAGTCAGCATTGCAAGACATCCTCTCGAGTAGAAGGAAGGAGTCAACGAGGTGGTCCTACGCAAGCCAAGTGGAAACATTTTACCTCCTGCGTCCAACAGAAAGGACCCAGGAGGTAAACATTTTACCTCCTGAGACCATAGGCATTCCTCTCCTCTTGGACTATCTCCTATCCCTGAAGGCATTGGGGCTTGCTCTCAGTTCCATCCAGATGCATGTAGCAGTCATTAGTTCTTTCCACCCCCTCTGGGGAGGAGCACTCTCATCTATTGACTGTTCGGTTCTGGAAGGGCCTCATGCAGACATATCCTCCCGTTCAACCCATCGCTCCCCAGGGAGACCTCAACCTTGTCCTCACAGCACTGATGAAGTCGCCCTTCAAATCTCTGGCTTCCTGCTCCCTTTCCCTTCTTTCCATGAAGGTCGCTTTCCTCATAGCTATTACTTCTGCGAGAAAGGTGGGCGGGCGAATTGGAGTGCATGATGGCAGACCCTCCTTTCATCATGTTCCATAAGGACAAAGTTTCCCTGTGTTTGCATCCTAAGTTTCTGCCGAAAGTGGTTTCCTGCTTTCACCTCAACCAACCCATATACTTTACCTCTCTTCTTTCCTAAGCTGCGTGCCTTAGAGGAGGAACGGCACCTTCACTCCCTTGATGATCATAGGGCCTTGCCCTTTTACCTACAGAGGACGAAGCTGTTCAGGAAGTCTCCTAGACTATTTGTTGCTATAGCAGAAAGAATTACAAGGCAAGTCATCTCCACTCAGAGAATTTCTAAGTGGGTTTTGGGGTGCATTACACTCTATCAATTGTTGGGACTGTCTCCACCCCTTGTGGTATGAGCCCATTCCATGAGAGTGCAAGCATCAAATACAGCCACACTTCACCACATGCCACTCAGACATATGTAGGGCAGCCGTGTGGTGTTCGGTACACACCTTCTCTTCCCATTATGCCCTGGTGTAAGACTCTGCAACAGATACCTTGTTCAGTCCGACTGTCCTCCGTTCCACAGTTCCAGCATCTTTCTCGCACCTTTGTCCTAACTAGATATTGCTTGTCAAGCACCCTTAGTGGAATACAGTAGGAACCATCACTCGAAGAAGAAGGTGGTTACTTACCAGTAACTAAAGATTCTTTGAGATGTGTGGTTCCTGTCAGTATTCCAGTCCCACCCTCCTTCCCTTGTGCTGCAGATCTGGTTCATTTGTGGTGGAAAAGATCAATCACTCTCCACCCAGAGAATTTCTTCCTGGATCACATCCTGCATATACAAGTACTACGACTTAGATAATGTTGCTCCACCTGACACAGTCAAAGCTCATTTGACAAGGTCACAATTGGCAACAATGGCCTTTCTGGTACAAGTTCCAATTGCAGACATTTGTAGAGTGGCAGCCTGGTCCTTGGTCCCCATGTTTGCCTCCCTCTATGCTGTGGCTCAAGACTCCAGAGACTATGCTAGAGTAGGATCAGTTGTTCTCCAATCTTTATTGAAATAGATTCTGATCCTGCCTACAATCTTACGGCTTGTGAGTCACTAAGAGTGGAATGCACATGTGCAATCACTCAAAGAAGAAAAAACTGTTACTAACCTGTTCTGTAGCTGTTGTTGTTTGAGATGTGTTGCATGCCTCCATTCCACAACCTGCCCTCCTACCTCTCTTCATCGGAGTTATGGCAAGAAGGAATTGAGGGGGGCTGGGGCACCTCTGCCTTTTATACCTGCATCCTGTGGTGTGCAGCAGCAGAGGGAGCCGAGCCGCTCAATGGGTACTGCTGAGGAAAAAAGTTTCCAGTGGCTGGGCACACCAACACCAAGAGTGGAATGAATATGTACAACACATCTTGAAAAGCCACAGTTATTACGGAACAGGGTAATAATAGTTTTTTTCCATCAAGTGCATTATCACGTATCATGCCTTCATAGCTCAACTACTGATGCTTCACTGGACAAGATGCTAAATGCCCATCAGTATAGCTTCTTTCAGTGCTGTTTTTTAACAATTAATAAATCAGGATCCATCTTTTTACCTTACTGGACTTTGTAATAAAGATTCAGAGTAGCACGTGGGTAAAAAGGCAGCAGGATTTCTACTATAATCTAGCCTGTTATGATGGAAGGACACAGTAGGGCTTTGGAAATCCTGCACAGGGAATGGCTTTGTTTATTTACTCTTAACTATGACATAGGACTAATTGTCACTAATAAAGAAGAAGCTGCCCCTCTAACACCTTTGGCAGTTAATGGTGGGTGGTCTGGAACCCTTATTATCACCATCAGATTTTATAGACCATCACTGCTGTCTTATAAATGGTTTAAAAGGGGTACATAGGTATTTAGTTCTATGACTCTCATTAATGTTAATGTGACTCACAGAGTGAAATTCCCACATACTGTTTTAAAATTTTAGGTAATACTTGGGCATTATTATTCTATATATAAAATGCCCTATAATGTCATTGTGGTCGTTGAAGTATGGAGATCAGTAGTCATTAGCTACATAAGAGCAGCCAAAAAAAAAAAAAAAGCCGCAGTCGCGATCTGTGGCGGCAATTCGGCGGAAGGTCCTTCGCTCCGAGCAGGAGTGAGGGACCGTCCGCCGAATAGCTGGACCTGCCGCCCCTCTCCGGAGTGGCCGCCCCAAGCACCTGCTTGCCAAGCTGGTGCCTGGAGCCGGCCCCGACAGGAGCGTGTGTAATATTTCATTCTAAATAACAACGGTGGCCTGAAACAATACCTCAGATCTAAAAAACTCTTGAACTTGGAAGTTTGGATCTATACAGTACTGTGTGTGTGTGTGTGTGTATATATATATATATATATTATATAGTCTTTTGTCTAGTGAAAACAATTTCCCTGGAACCTAACCCCCTCATTTACATTAATTCTTATGGGGAAATTGGATTCGCTTAACATCGTTTTGCTTAAAGTCGCATTTTTCAGGAACATAATTACAACGTTAAGTGAGGAGTTACTCTATTTGGATCCAGATTTCCCCAGTCGCCGTGATCTCCCCTCCCTACCCCACCCCCCTTACAATAAAACAAAACAAAAAACAGATCCAAACACTCCAAACATTTATGTACACCTACACACCAAATTTGGGGAGAGATTGGAGCTGGATTGGAACTTTACACCTAAGGACCAACTCTAATTTTAAACCCCATATATTCAGAGGTTAATAGTTCATGTAAATTATGTTGCTTGGTCTGCTGCTGTTCTAAGCTTGGTAGTAATTTAAAAAAAAATTGAGAGGTGTGGCACACTGACATCTTCCATTGGAGTAGTAGATGCCCATAAAAACTTCTGAATCAAAATTTCAAAAATAGTTTGGCAGTTTAAAAAAAAAAAAAAAAGGCAGATGCAGGGGGGAGAGGGAAAAGGGCTGCCTAGCAGTGTAATATGAGGTATTGGAGTTCAGGAGTTAGTCTTGATCCCTTGCTTCTTGGCTCTTATGGGGTGGGGATTAAAATAAACCCTTGTATTGCTATTTAGAAATCCTTCTGTGCCATCAAATAGAGACGCATAGATGGGTTCAAAAGTAATGCATCCCAGCTCACCTTTGTTTGAAGTAGCATCACTGTGAGCTAGTTAGGAGGCATTATGGATCGTTCCAAGACTCTTTGGGTGAAATAAAATGTGGTACAGTAGTTATTTACAGATCCTATTTTCTACTTTTCTTACAAAAAATGACTTTTAAAATGAAACTATTTTTGGGTGAGTAGTTTATAATTTGGGCTAGGTCATTTTGGTATTAAAAAAAAACCCAAGTTATTAATATTTGAAAAATGGCTGCTGCATGAGCACAGGAGTATTAAATTCTAGGAAATAATTACTATCTAAATTAACATCATAAGAGGTTCAATAATCAAGATTAATGAGACACCTATCATATGAAAAATTGTAATGTGGAGATCTGGAGATATCTATATATTTAACTGTAACTCTTTGGGTGAGGTAAATGGATTATGAACTCTGTGTTACCAAACACACACACACAAACCATCCTGTACCAAAACCACCCTTCATTCTATTGCTCTTCTGAAAGTCACAAATGGAGGAAAATACAGTGCCACTTGGGTTGAATACATAGAAACACCATTTCCTTGTGAAGCAACTCAGATGACTTGGAGTGATGTATAATTTTGGTCTGCATAGATCATCTTGAGCCTTAATCTATACATAATCTACTGTAAATGTCAGGATATAAATTCAAAGAGTTGCTCTCCCTTGATTATGATTATTTATTATACACTTTTTTACTAGCACAAGAGAATATTCTTTATTGGTGTTAAAGGCAATAAATAAATAAATAAAATTCATACCCACACACGCCTGGTAACACTGGTTTCACAGTACAACTTGTCAGACTAGTGGTAATTTTCATTGGCTTGGTGGAGTTAATGAATTTACTTCTCCCAACTCACTCTGAAAACAATACATCCTTTCTTCCAATTGTTTAATGACAAACAGTCACTGAACAGGACTAACAAGTTGCTATTTTTAGCATGGGTAAAGTCAGGTGTTCATCTATTGTCATGAGAGCAGAAACACAAACCAGGTTACAAATATCAAAGCATGGAATGGAAATATAAAATGAAGGGAGATGCCTTGCATGGAACTCAATATGGAAACTGAAGATGACTTTTGGATAGAAAAGGGACACACCACTTTATTTTTTCTAATCTCTCTGGTTTTACATTAACTTCAGGGGGTCTGGATGGCTTGATGGATTAGAAATGAGATATGCAGCCTTGCACCTCCAGGTTGCCAGTTCTAATTCAGCAGTGACGAAAAGTTGGTCTGACAGCATTTTGATGCCCTACGCAAAATGAGCTGCGGATCTTTAGTCCATTTCTTATAGATAAGTGTCCCACAACATAGAGAAACATCACCCCAACTGGAATGAATTGCCACCCTTGCTGCCCATCCCAAGGAAGAGGCCAAAGACTTAACTGGTATGGAAACTGAACTACCCTCACACACCTTCAAAATGTTTTTCCAGATGAAGTTTGAGGCACATTAGTGGTATGGTGTGCAGCAAGCCACCCCTTTTGCTGCCTATACTGTACCAATTCTTTAATGAAGCAGGGGACTTAAGTCTCCAAGACTGTCAGCTGACACATTTCACTTCATGCATGTTTGCAGGGTCAGGGCCACGTAGTCACTATCACTTTCTGTATTTTTAAAAGACTTTGGGGGATATTCTATTGGTGAGGTTAGGATTAGCTCACCTTTCTCCAACCATTTAAAAATGCATTTCTGAGTGTAAATTATGAAGAGTCAGTGCTCAGATATAGTAACAATCAGCATTCACTCCTGAAAGTGGTGCATTTTCCTTCTTAAATAAAATTGACTAGAAAATGCATTTTGTAAATTTGCTTTGCCTGTACACGACAGTGATAAACAGGCAATTTAAACTCCAGTGTGTCTGTGTTTTGGGAGGCTCAGGTATTTGTGATGTATTGGAACATTCACAGGCTCAGAGGGAGGAGGATTGCATCAAAAATGTAGTCACCTAGCATATCTAATTGCATATGATTATCTGACAGTGCACTTTTCTGATCGGCAAACACAGAGGACTTAATCTACACTATTAGCAACTCTTAAGTTACTGGGAAACACATAAAAGATGAAAAACATACTTTTTTTTTTTAATTAAGGGCCAGTCTGACTCGCCTTGCACAATATCTGAAGGAAAGCTAGTCAGAGCCCTGGACTCTTGGAGTGTAATTATTGTGCATAGCTATTGAACTAGCCTTCTTAAAGTTCATATGGAGAGGCAAGTTCAGCACTTTCCCTCTGTACTAGCCATCAGAACTAGACTGGCACAGGAAGCTGCACATACTGTATCCTGTAAAAGGCATAACAGCCACTGCTCTGGCCTGCACTCCCAGAGCCTTTGTGTCTGTCTCTAATATCTCTTACCATAGTGATTGGCCTCTACTGTGGAAAGTGGATGTAGAGACACAATGTAGGTCTAAGTGTTCAACAATTTATCTGTTAAACAAGTAGAATATCAGTGAGTCTCTACAGAGAGAATATAATTGTTGGGGGATCCATTGCCTTCATTACAGGCATTTATAACTTCCCAAAATATTCAGAGCCACCACCAACTTAAAAAAAATCCTGATGATAATGGCACAGGCCTCAAAGATGCTTGTTTTGATAGTGTGATAGCATTACAGAGCTGCTGCTGAAAGTGCGTGAAGGGACCATAATCTAACATGAAGCTGTTTGAAATGGATTTTCTAATGACACCCCAGTTTTCTTTCCTAATGTAAAGAGCATTGCTATAGCTCAAGCACTAAACTCACATACTCAGCACACACTATCAATCTAAGGATCCACTTTTTCCATTTATTTATCATTTTCAATCACAATCATCAGTAAAATCATAGTGATTAACAAATAGTAAAGACAAAATTCCAAAGAAATAATGATTTCCCCTCCCCCAGAATTACAGTTTGAGAGGTATAAGTCCTTAAATGATTTTGGATTCTATATTAGAAAAAACAGACAGCTACCAAGTATTCCCAAAAATTGTAAGAAACTGCAAGAAATATATGATGCCATACATTCATATTAATTAATATACAGAAAAATGCTACAACATATCAAAACATTTTACTGAAAATCAGAAAGAATACTGTGCCATAATTGTCCTCTGGCCCATCTATACCCTAATCACTCTGTTCTTCCTTCACATTGTTTAGACATGAGTTAAGCCAAGCTTTAGCTTTATCAAAATCCAAAAAGCAACCTCTTCCTGTCTTCCCTCAATCTGAGCTTTGCGGATAGAAAGTACTGCTGTAGTTATACCAGCTGATCACTTAGGTCCCAATCCTGCAAAGAATTAAGTATGTGAGCGTAAAGATTGTCTGCTTTGGCCAATGTACATGGCAGTTACTTTCTTTGTTGGGCCTGTCCTGTAGTAGGTGACTTCTGGGTACTCTTCTGGCTCTGTCAATCTGTTTCTTCACTTCAGCAGGTGGGTATTGTAGTTGTAAGAATGCTTGATAGAGATCTTGTAGGTGTTTGTCTCTGTCTGAGGAGTTGGAGCAAATGTGGTTGTATCTTAGAGCTTGGCTGTAGACAATGGATCATGTGGTGTGGTCTGGATGAAAGCTGGAGGCATGTAGGTAAGTATAGCGGTCAGTAGGTTTACGCAAAAGAATAAATTGACACAAATCAGATGTCAAGAATTATAACATTCAAAAACCAGTCGGAGAACACTTCAACCTCCCTGGTCACTCAATTACAGACCTCAAAGTCGTAATACCCCAACAAAAAAACTTCAAAAACAGACTCCAACAAGAAACGGCAGAATTGGAATTAATTTGCAAACATTAAATTAGGCTTGAATAAAGACTGGGAGTGGATGGGTCATTACACAAAGTAAAAACTATTTCCGCATGCTAATTTTTTCCCCTACTGTTACTCACACCTTCTTGTCAACTGTTGAAAATGGGCCATCCTGATTATCACTACAAAAGTTTTTTTTCTCCTGCTGATAATAGCCCACTTTAATTGATTACTCTCATTACAGTTGGTATGGCAACACCCATTTTTTCATGTTCTCTGGGTATATATATCTTCCTACTGTATTTTCCATTGCATGTATCCGATGAAGCGGGTTTTAGCCCACGAAAGCTTATGCTCAAATAAATTTGTTAGTCTCTAAGGTGCCACAAGTACGCCTCATTCTTTTTGAAAAAATTGGGTTTGTTTAGTCTGGAAAAGAGAAGACTGAGAAGGGACATGAGAACAGTTTTCAAGTATGTAAAAGGTTGTTACAAGGAGGAGGAAGAAAAATTGTTTTTCTTAAACTCTGAGGATAGGACATGAAGCAATGGGCTTAAATTGCAGCAAAGGGAGTTTAGGTTGGATATTAGGAAAAACTTCCTGTCAGGGTGGAATAAATTGCCTAAGGAAGTTGTGGAGTCTCCATCATTGGAAATTTTTAAGAGCAGGTTAGACAAACACCTGTCAGAAATCGTCTAGATAATACTAGTCGTGCCACGAGTGCAGGGGACTGGACTAGATGACCTCTCGAGGTCCCTTCCAGTTCTATGATTCTATGAGAAATATATAAAATAAAATCTCCAGTGGGCTGTGTCATCACTTAATACCTCATGATATATTTCAAAAATTAATAAGTAGAAGTCCAGAGTCCTTAGCTTTCACTCCAAAAAGCAATCAATGTAAGATACATAAAAACATATATGAGTTTCAAAGTATGCTCCCAAAGGGCAGAGGGGAAGGTTTTTAAGCCCTCACTCTCCCTAATTTCCAGTATTTGGGGTGAGGTTGGCAACAGGCAGCCCTGTGCACATTTAAAAAGAAAAAAACGTTTACAAATGAAAAGTTATAATAATTGACTTTGGTTTTGTGCTCTTTTCTGCCAACAGATTTGTAAGAGCAAAGCTAAAGAATCCCAACAGTATTACCACAGCTTGGCTATCAGACAGAGTCTGGCTATTAACTTTAACATCCAACAGGACTGTGGCCATTTCTTAGCTGATGTACCTGTTCGCCTCCTTCCATGGGAGGATCCCAATGCACCTGAGGTGGAGGAGGAAGATGAACAGGAAGAAGAGGTAGAAGATGAGGAAAAGAACAAAGAAACCCCTTCCTGTTTGGAGGCTTCACAGAAAGACAACTCAGGCAGTGAGCGGACCATCAGCAAGCAGCGCAGCCGTGTTGTGGTCATCACACGGGAGGTACCATACCTAACGGTGGCTGACTTTGTGCGAGAGTCCACAGCCCGCCATGCAAATAACCCAGACTTCTATGAAAGACAGGTATGTCTACTGCTCTTACAGCTGTGTTCAGGCCTGGAGCACCTGAAACCCTATCACATCACACACTGTGATCTGCGCTTGGAGAACCTGCTGCTGGTTCACTACAGACCAAGGGGAGGCCTTCTGAACTATGAGCCTGTGGAGCCCAATCCCAACGCAGCTTGCCCAGCCAGGCTAATTGTGAGCAATTTCTCACAGGCCAAGCAAAAGAGACATATGGTAGATCCAGAGGTGCTACGGGACCAATCCCGCCTGGCCCCGGAGATCATCACTGCCACACAGTACAAAAAGTGTGATGAGTTCCAAACTGGCATCCTCATCTATGAAATGCTGCACTTACCCAACCCCTTTGATGAGAATCCAGAGCTGAAGGAGAAGGAGTATACCCGTGCTGACCTCCCCAGGATCCCCTCCCGTTCCCTCTATTCCTATGGGCTCCAGCAACTCGCCAGCTGCCTGCTGAATCCCAATCCTTCAGAGAGAATCCTTATTTCTGAGGCCAAGGGAATCCTTCAGTGTTTGTTATGGGGTCCACGTGAGGATTTGTTCCACACTCTGAGCTCATGTTCCAGCCCAGTACGGAAGGATGCTGTGCTGCAGAACTGGCTGGACATCAAACGGACGCTGCTGATGATCAAGTTTGCAGAGAAGTCCTTGGACAGGGAGTGTGGAGTCAGCCTTGAAGACTGGCTTTGTTCTCAATATCTGGCATTTGCCACTACAGACTCACTCAGTCGCATTGTGAAAATCATGCAGCAACACTAGTTTGTACAAGCTGTTGCTTTTCCTCAACCCCCTACTCCTTGCTCTATTCTGCTCCCACCCTCTTTATTCCAGGGTTCACACTTTGCACAACTTCTGAAAAAAATAGCCTAGATCTCAAAGCTAGCAACCCTGAGCAAATAGGTTCTAATTGGAAATACTGTCTCCTGTTGAAGATACGATGGAGACTTTATTCAATTCCTAGGCCTTCCATATTTAATCATATGTACAATGGTTGCAATTGGATTATATACCTCCTAGGTTGGATTAATTTTTTAACAGATTGAAAAAGGGGAGAGAAAAATCTTAAGGAGACCACTATTTTTATATTACTATAGAGAATGAATTCCCCATCTCCTCTGGATGGATCCTGCCATTTCTAGTGGTAGCATCTGCAGAAAAAGCAGTGACCATTTATGACCATCAACAGATTAATTCATCATAAATGTGAATCAAATGATCCACCAAAGTTAAGAGCCCCTGACCACAAAAATATTGCCTCTGCTTCATCCCCCGTGAAAGGTTCTGCCTCTCAGTCTAGGATGAAGCTCATCCACATAGTCTTCTCAGTCAGGTAGATTTTTATTTTACTCCTACTCTTAAATTCTTTATTTTCCTCCCAACTGGGGTAGTCCTCTGATCCCAGCAAGTAATCAATAGGCAGCAATCATCAGTGTCCAATATTGTTGCCTTCTCTGACATGCTAGCTGTCCATATCCCTTCTGATCACGGGTCCTGGATTCCAAGGATCCTGCCTTAATCAGCCCATGATCATCAACCTGTAGTATCTCCACTGAAAAGCAAACAGAACATGCATGTTTCTCTTCCCACCAGTATATAGGACCGGAAAGTCATGTATTGTAGATATAACAGTGTTAAACAAAAGCAACATAACATACCAAGAACAACTGAAACATCCCTCCCACCCTAAAAGGCACTAAACCCTGGGCTTGAAATGAACTGAAATTACATAACCAATCCTCCTTCAGTTGCTGCTATGCATCAGGTATCAAAATAGCAGCCTCCTTCTTTGTGTTTTATTTTGGTTTGCTAGCCACTTGTGGCATATTGCAAAGCAGGACTGAATTGGCAGTGCTGGTGTGTTGGCAGGAGATAGCTACACAGACAAGCGCTAAACAATTCTAACAGGCCACATGGAGATGGTTTTACTTCAAATGCATTTCTCTGGGGGGAAAACAAAGGGGCAAACACTACTATTTAATTACTGAGAGACCTGTAAAGTTTGGCAGCTGTAACTAACAGTGACCTGATCTATTTTCCCCACCACAATATTTGGCTACAAATCTTCTATCAGTAACTAATGTTTACTAGTGTACTAGCTGCTTCAGACAACACCCTAAAAATCCCTAAAAATGGAATGGCTGTCGACATAGCTCAGAGATCATTGCAGATATAGTTTTAGAGTAAGGGGGCACTAGTGGGTATGAAGGTGACAGGTTAAAAAAAAAAAATCCAACCTGAAGGAACTTTTCACCTTTAGAGGCAGCTGCTGGTTTCCTTTCCTGAGATAGCGACCTTTCCTATGGAACGCCTACAATCATACAGATGCTCTCTTTGCTCAGTATTGCTAGGTTCTCAATTGTCTCAAATATCTCTGAAGAACACAATGGGGGCAAACGAAAGGTGATATTTAATATTCTGAGATGGGTGATGGAAAGCATATAGCCCAAGTTTTGAGCCTGTGCTTCTCTCCTATGGATATATGTGCAATTCTTGTATGTATTTTTTTAAATCTGTATATTACAGTGTTTACGTTACTTACCAGACTTTACCTGATGCTAGATCTGCAAACCCTTCCTTTACTTTCCTGGCACATAAATGCGCAGAGTTACATGTGTTGTTTATATGGATTGATATTTCATTTTTCATTGTTCGTTAAATCTGTGAGAAATCAGTTTACTTCAGTCTTGAAAACAAATAGCCACTTTTTATAGCATATGCATGCTTGGACCAGATGCATGGAAACTGAACAAATAGTCCTGCAGGCATGAGGTCAGTGAAACTAGCTCCATGTACACATCGCATATTTGAAGGGGGTGAAATTTGGCATCTGTCCGAGCCAAACTTTGTGGTATGTGGAAGCCTACATTGATTGTGCAGTAATATATAGAATATTTTTGTGGACTTTTTAAACGTTTTTAAACTTTCTGATGAAATATCCTTTTGTCTGATTCATCTGTATCAGAGAGGGATCAGGCAAGGATAAGGATCATGTATTTTAATGTGATATATATCACTTAAAAAAATCGCAAAGAGTTAATGCAAAAAGAGTGCAGTGCACTTAAGCACAAATGCAGTGCATTGAGTTGATGACTTCCACCACTTTGGGAAAGAGGCTTTCTACATAATGCTGAACAAACTTGTGGTAGAAGCCTTTACAAAGAATTGCACAGTCATTAAATGCAGCCCTGTTTCATGTGGGCACAGAATCGTGTAATGCCTTATGGCTTATATACACTGAGCATGAGTTGACAGCTCACTTAAATGCTACCTGCAAACTACCAGACAGTCACCAACTTTAAGCTAAGCACAAGACACTGCTTCTTCTTGTTCCCCTGGTCTGGTTTAGTGTTGGTTTTTGTTTTGTTTTTAAGTGGCGCCTATCTGCACATAACTTCTCACCTAACAAATATATGCTGTATGAGCAGCACATGGACCACTGGCCATTGCAGTAGGCACATTCCTTTAGGCCGCCTGGTTTGGTTGGGTTTTCTTTTCTTTTTTTTTGTGTATGTGGACACATGTTTTCAGTGTCACTTTCATGTCAACACGCACATGCAAAGTTGAATATTGAATGTTTTACAACCTTATGTATTTAACACAGCTGGTCCGAAGCCTTTATATGTCTTTGTTTTTTAGATATCTAATTTCAGTTCATATTGTTTGTGATTAAATTTAAACCAGTACTCATTTTAGTTCTGCAGTATAATTAAGCATGGATGAATGTTCACTACCGCTCTCTTTATTGTGCAGCACTGGGTAACCTTTAGCAATTTGTAAAATCAATGTGATTTTTTTTTTCTTTTTAAGAACAAAAGAATGGTCAAGGAGGACAAACACAAACTGGCAAGAGCTTCCATTTCTTGGTGATTCTGGGGCTGCTTTTGCAGACATCCTTGAGGATCATATTTCTGTTTATGGGGGTCCTCCATGCTGATTAAGAACCACACCGCACAAATATCTGAGAATGTATGCATGAAATTGACTGTAAACAAACAAAAGCAAAAAGGGCGGGGGGTGCTACAGCTTAATTTCTAAACAAATGAGAAAAAAACCTGTTCCCTTGTCAATGGGATTCTTTATGTATCAGGAACGGGACCCCTGCCTATGTACTTGCATGTGGACATATACATGCACAGAGTTTGGATTTTTAAGTAGTGTAGCACTTTTAGTTGAGCTCAAGAAATGAGAAGAGCTGCAATTCTAAGATAACAGTATTGATTGTAAATATATATTTTTCTATTACTAAAAGCTGCCATTTCACTATTTTTTAAATATAAATTATACAGATTTTCAAGTTCAAAATAAGATCTGGAAAATCATGTAATTGTTTGATGAAGAATTAGAATTAGTGGTTTCTGAAGCTTTTAGAGCCACTAAAAATCTTTTTAACATTTTGGATGGAACAATCTAGATCAGCAATTGAATGCACAATGTATAGTGCCTTGTCAAAGAATTAGAATAGTAATGGAGAGAATCAGTCAGAATCTCTCTCCACCTGCTAACAGCCCTATAAATAATACTGCCTACATAGGGTATGCATACACACCAGCTGGGTACCACACAGGGTATGTATACACACTGTGATTCCCAATGTGGATAGACAGATACGTGCTAGCTCTGCTCAAGCTAGTGCCTAAAAATAGCAACTTGGCCACGATGCCTCAGGCTAGCCACCTAAGTATCATCCCGTCTGATCCCCCTCCCCCCCCAATACGTACTCAGGCAACTAACCCAAGCCACCACCCATGCTGCTGTGGCTACACTGCTATTTTTAGGCGCTAGCGTGAGCCTTACACCTCCCAACTGCTGTGTAGACATACCCATAAATATAAAAAGATGACTACAAAATAAAATGGTGCACTTCATATGATGCTGAGTTAATCAATTTAATGAAAGGAACATTTTCTGGAAGGTCAGTTACATGAACAAGTTCCTTTGAAGTTGCTCATAGTACCAAAATAAACCCCAAATGACAGCAGGCCTCTGGATTTTTCACATTTGAAATTGAGACTCAGCACTGGGTGAGAAATAGATGAGATGTCACTTGGTCTAGACATAATACACTAAAATTCAAGAGTCCTATTGCTTTGACAATCTATTACAGACACTCCAACTCCAGAAGATGAAGAGACTGAATAGCTTGGGAAGAAGAGAATGTGTGTAAGATGTGCAGCTCCTCACATTATATATAGTGGATGTGCTGCACACACATCTATATGCTGTGGAGGCATTGATGCAAACCACTGTTAATTTAGGAGTTTTGGAAAACAAGAATCTGTTTATAAATGTGGATTTCTTGTGTGTTTCCTAAAAAATGGATAAGTAAACCCAGTTTATCTTCCAAGCCTCAGATCTGGTCCAGTGAATATATATGGTTCAGGTGAACATCTAGACAGAATTTAGATGCCACAGCCACTACAAAAGCTCATATGGAAATCTCCAGAAATGAGAGAATGCAGAATTTTTTCTAAGGGCTCTGGAATGTCAGAAAATAGAGAGAAGGCTTCTTTTTAAAATTCAGATGTCAAATGAAGACTAAGAAGTCGGTACTGAAG
Organism: Terrapene triunguis; assembly: GCF_002925995.2. Lineage (NCBI taxonomy): Eukaryota > Metazoa > Chordata > Testudines > Emydidae > Terrapene > Terrapene triunguis. The sequence continues at coordinate 15,964,997 of NW_020664418.1, forward strand.
TAAGAAATCTCAGCTTATTGGAATACTATGGTGCTGGAAATCCCACTCTGCAATCCAGTGTGTACATAGTATTTACAGAAGGTCTGACATTATCCTACCATCTTTCAAGCTCCAACATCCACTCCAGATTTTCTTTAGGGATCTGCCAACAGCACCACAGGATCTGCATGCATCATCTGGACATTGTAGAACAGGGGGATTCTGATAGGTTAGAGGGAAGAATATATACTTTAAATAAATCTAGTGCATGTTGGCAATCAAACACTGGGGAGATTACCCAGATGCTTCCTACTCCAGCTCCCTAGCTTTTGTCTGAAAAACTTGTCAGTTGTTGCTGAAATAGAAATATCTCAAGGGCATTACCCCATTCAGAAGCCTTACCTAAATGAGTATATTTTAACATTTTTTCCTGTTTTCAACTAGGGACCTAGTCCTTCTCTCCCTGAAGCCAATGAGAGAGTGTTTTGCCTTTGGGAGCAGTTATAGGCAGCAGTATCAAACCCTTCAGCACACTCCCACCCCTCCCCCCCACACACACACAACTTGATACAGATTGAACATTGTTTCCTGGCAGGTGTAGTTAATGGGTAGTACTCCCCACATCACTGGGTCATCAAGTTTACACTGATTTAATGGAAGTGATGCTGCTGCAATTCCTGAAATCCCAGAGTACACTCACAGCCCTTCAATTAAATGCTGCTCATTTAAAGAGGAGCTTGCTGTGTAGTGCAGCCCATATGTTGCTATGAGTGGAACAAAATCTGTGGACTGCAGTGTGGACGCTGGAAGCCCAGGTGCAGAAATTCTAAACCTATGGTCAATATTCAGTGTAGATGCTCAATCCCTGGGCTTGCAAACCCAGGGTCTCAGTTCCTGAATCCCACTAACCCTGGCCTTACATTGCAGTGTAGACATACCCTGTGAGATCTGCTGCACCAAATCACTCTCTTAGATTAAACCAAAAGAGGCTTTTCTGTTGAAATGATTTAAATATATAGTAGATAATACCAAAGAAATGTAGAGCAGAACTTTAAATGCTTCAGTAATCATACTGTTCCCAAAACTCAATTCAGTGGAAATGGTCCATAAACCAGCACATAGATTCCAAACAGATTTCAAGAGCAGGGAAAAAAACAATTAAAAATGCTTCTGTAAAAGAAACTCTGGGTAGAACTTTTAATGTAAAGTGACTACAACTCTGAAAGAACCCTAGAGAAGTCTCATAATCCCTCCTCCTGACCATTTGTTGTGTTATGAAGAATTTCTACTAGATGTTTGTCTAGATTATATTATTCACTTTGAGGCACTATTTGAAGGATTATGGTTTGAATAGACATAATATAAAGAACTTTGTGCTTGGGAGATTTCTTTATGAATTTAAATTATTTTCTATAAGCCTCCTTGCATTAGACCAGTGTTTTTCAAAGTTCAGGTCGCAACCCAGTACTGGGTCACCTTGCTCAGCACCCAGGGACCCTAGCAACTCTGTTTAGCACCGCCGACTGGGAGGTTAAAAGTCCCATCGGCAGTGCTGCCCAGCTAAGGCAGACCAGTGCCTACCTATTCCGACACGGCGCTGCACCCCGGAAGCAGCCAGCAGCAGGTTCAGCTTCTAGGTAGGGGAGCCACGGGGCTCTGTGCGCTGCCCCCGCCCTGAGCACCGGCTCCACACTCCTATTGGCCGGGAACCAGCCAATGGGAGCTGGGGGGGGGGTGCCTGTGGGCGAGAGCCACGCGGAGCTGCTTGTGTGCCACCACCTAAAAGCCGGACCTGCTGCTGGCCACTTCCGGGGCGCAGTGCCAGGACAGGCAGGTAGCCTGCCTCTGCATCCCGGCCGCTGCTAACCGGGAGCCACCGGAGGTAAGCCCACACCCCAATCCCCTGCCCCAGCCCTGAGCCCCCTCCTAACCCGGAGCCCCTTCCTGCACCCCAAACCCCTCATCCCCAGCCCCACCCCAGAGCCTGCACCCCCAGCCCAGAGCCCTGACCCTCTCCCACACCCCAACCCCCTACCCCAACCCTGAGCCCTCCCAAACCTGGAGCGCCTCCTGCACCCCAAACCCCTCATCCCTGGCCCCAGCCCTGATCCCTCCCGCACTCCAATCCCCAGCCCAGAGCCCCCTCCCACACCCTGAACCCCTCATTCCCAGCCCCACCCTACAGCCCTCACCCCCACACCCCAACCCTCTGCCCCAGCCCTGAGCCCCTCCCAAACCCCTCATCCCCAGCTCTGTTGGGTTGCGGGCATTAACAATTTTCTTCAACTGGGTTGCCAGGAAAAAAGTTTGAAAACCACTGCATTAGATGTTTGGCACTCCACTCAACACCTAGTTAGAGACTGAATTAAGTGTACAGAAGATTTCAGAAATGGCAGTGGGGCATGAAATACTCAACTTATCTGTACCTAAGCATCTCGCTATTCTAAAGAACTTGTTTTATACTTCAGTTTAAGAGGAGCCATCTCATCCTTTGTTTTCTTAAATCCAGGAAGAAGGTTTCAGGGATTTAGAAGAGGTTGGAATGTTTTTTATATGAGAGAAATATATGTTCATATATATATATATATAAATTTTATTGTACTACAAAAAAATCACTTTGCCCCTCTTCTGTTTTGTGTGTGTGTGTGTATATATATATTATATACAGCATATAATATATGCTGTAAATTTGCTTGAATCTTAGCATACCAGTTTCATAAAACCAATGACACCTCTTTATGAAAAACTATTTCAAAACTCTGGTTCTTTTTCTTTGTTTGTTGGTTGCAGAAAGTTTTGCAGCTCAAATCCTTGTGGTGTTTTTTTCTTTTAATTCTTAATTATGCTGAACATTTAAGTGTAAAAACACTTGTTTTTCATAAAAGGAGATAAACTTATTTTTAAATAAGAGATTCCTAAACTGGTGATCTTTTACAAATGGGATTTCTTTAAAATTCCTCAGATAAGAGATTTTTTTTTTTATTTTGACTCCATTGTCCTGGGTAAGCTTTGTGTTTGGAATTCCTGATTGCATTGCTTTATCTGGTGCTTCATATCTATATTGACACATTCTATATAAATAAGTGTATAAACTCCAAGCCTTCCTTTGCCATCAGGGGGCAGTTACACTCTGGTTTGCTGTGGTACTTTGCTGTGTACTTTGTGGCATTCATGTTACTGTGTAAATAAACTAGTTTTATTACACTGAAAGTCAAATGTGGTTGTCTCACTTTTCTATCTTTCTTTCCTCTTTAGGTTTTCAGACACCAGGGAGTTGCACTGGAAAATACTGTGTTTACAGTAAATATGCCTGAACATGGCCTCTTGTTGAATTATGGCAAATGCAGAAAAAAATGTTTTACTGCAAGGGAGCTGAATGTCCTTTAGTAATGTCCATTGTATTAACAAGGCAGATGCAATGTTTAATGTCTCCTGGTCCATACAGAGAGATCAGACATACCATAATTAGGGCAGAGAATAATTCAATCTTCATGTTCATTCCTCCCTGTGGCTTCTTTGCACTGTTCTATCAGTGTACTCCAACCACAAGGGATTAACCTTTTCTGAAGTGAAGAGAATTCACACTCCACATTCATTTGGTCTTGGGCTTCCCTCTGACTTCTTAAAACATTCCATTTCTGCCGTCAAGGGAGACCTACTTCTTGGGAGTGAGAGCCAGGGGTTTGCCTAGACCCCCCCTCCCCTCCAGGGGGGTATACACCTCCTCTGACTTTCCCCAACACCCCTCCTCCCCAGTTACACGCAGTGTTGCCAATTTAGTCATTGGTTGGAAATCTGAATTGAAATTGAAACATTAATACACACTTTAAAAGAATACACAGTCTATCAGAAAATACTTGTACCTGAGAAAGCATAATGGGTTTGAAAAGTATGAACAGAGACTAGCTTCCTCATACAGCTGTTATTTATGACAATGTTAGCACATTTGTTTCGGCTATATTGGCCTACCTAATAATTTCAAATTATGATTTGTAAGCAAGATCTGAATGAGCTCTCCCCTGACAGCTAGTGATGAGCCAGTCGTGGTTAGAAAGGTTTCAGGACCAGACTGTATTTACATGAACAACCCACTCTGCGTAGGTATCCGGCAGACAGAGCTGTGTTGCCCAAATGATCAATTTTGGCTGGTATTGGGTTACAAATCACTTAAGTATTAAATGTGGGGGTCATGAAATGTTATCCTTATTGTATGAGTAAAGGGCAGCAGAACTGTACATAGCCTGACTGAATGAGGGGGGTCTCCCTCCGTGCTTAATTTGTGCTAGGGCTTGCCAGGACTGAGCCCCGGCACCTCTAGGCTTGGCAGTTCATAGCCCTGGGACCTCTGGGCTTGTCACATCAGTTATGAAAGTAACAAACTTGCTTGAGCCCTGGCACCTCTTTCATTACAAATTAAGCACTGGTCATCCTCAACTGAACTGCACTCCCTAAGCAGGAGGTTTGGATGCCATATCCTAGTGAAGAGAGAGAGGGTGAAGTACAGGTGTTTTGCTTGGTGGTGTGGGTTCTGCCTAAGAGACACAGGCACTATTTGACCTGTCCCTCTCTCCTGTTTAGAAAGAGAGTTGATTAGGCTTCATAGGGAGTCTTTTGGTTTGTTAAGTGACCACTAGAGCTGAAATCACTGATAATCAGGTCTAAGTGCTTAGACCTGCTGTGGGACAGTGTTTCTGTGGAAGAGATAGCCCAGCCTGCACTCGCTGTGAGGTTCCCCCATTGAGAGCTGAAATCACTGACAGCTGGGTGGAACCTCAAGAGACCGACTCCCAAAGGTCCCAGTGGCAGGTGGCAGCAGAAGGTGATAGTGCAGGGCCATTGAGGATGGAGCAGTAGAGTGAATGGTGGCACAACAAACAACAGCGGCCAAAGCATTGGACTATGTTTTAGTGACTTCACTACAGAATGCTAGATTTGTGACTGGGAAACTTATATAAATATGTTTCCTAGTAGGCCAAATTTTTTAAAATGCATTATTTGCCAAGGTCACTGTCTCACATCATCGCTATCTCGAGAGGTCATTATCTTGGAGAGTTTCTATACTAAACTTTATTATTATAGGTTTCAGAGTGGTAGCCATGTTAGTCTGTATCAGCAAAAACAACGAGGAGTCCTTGTGGCACCTTAGAGACTCTACGCAAAAGGATAAATGGACACAAATCTGACATCAGGAATTATAACATTCAAAAACCAGTAGGAGAACACTTCAATCTCCCTGGTCACTCAATAACAGACCTAAAAGTGGCAATTCTTCAACAAAAAAACTTCAAAAACAGATTCCAATGTGAAACTGCAGAACTGGAATTAATTTGCAAATTGGACACCATCATATTAGGCCTGAATAAAGACTGGGAGTGGTTGGGTCATTACAAAACCTAATTTCCCCCATACTAATTTCTCCCTACTGTTACTCACACCTTCTTGTCAACTGTTTGAAATGGGCCACTCTCATTACCACTATAAAAGTGATTTTTCCTCCTTTGGTATCCTACTGTTAATTGAATTGTCTCATTAGACTGACTTCCCACTTGATATGTCAACTCCCATCTTTTCATGTGCTGTGTATTTATACCTGCTACTGTATTTTCCACTCCATGCATCTGATGAAGTGGGTTCTAGCCCACGAAAGCTTATGCCCAAATAAATTTGTTAGTCTCTAAGATGCCACAAGGACTCCTCGTTGTTTTTATTATTATAATTATTTTTATGTAAGAACAGCCATATTGGGTCAGACCAATGGTCCATCTATCCCAGTATCCTGTCTTCCGACAGTGACTATTTCAAGTGCTTCAGAGGGAATGAACAGAACAGGGAATCATGGAATGATTCATCCCCTGTCGTCCACTCCCAGCTTCTGGTGAACAGAGGCTAGGGACACTCAAAGCACGGTATTGCATCCCTGCCCATCCTGGCTAATAGCCATTGGTGGACCTAACCTCCATGAACTTATCTAGTTCTTTTTTGAACCTTGTTATAATTTTGGCCTTAACAACATCCCTGGCAAAAAGTTCCATGAGTGACTGTGCATTGTGTGAAGAAATACTTCCTTTTGTTTGTTTTAAACTTGCTGCCTATTAATTTCATTGGGTGACCTCTGGTTCTTGTGTTAAGTGAAAGGGGTAAATAACACTACCTTATTCATTTTCTCCACACCAATCAAGATGTTATAAGCCTCTATCATATCCCCCCCTTAGTCATCTCTTTTCCAAGCTGAAAGTCCCAGTCTTTTTAATCTCTCCTCATATGGAATCTGTTCCATACCTCTAATAATTTTTGTTGCCCTTCTCTGTACCTTTTCCAATTCCAATTTATCTTTTTTGAGATGGGGTGACCAGAACTGCACGCAGTATTCAAGATGTGGGCATATCATGGATTTATATAGTAAAAGTGGAGGAGCTTGGTTTGCCAGACTGATCAGCTAAGCCAGTACTGGCAACCTATATGAAAAGGCTGCAAAGCACCATGCCTCTGGACTGCGTCAACATGCAGAAAGCCTTATAAGCCAGTCACTGTCAAAGCCAGTTTTAGAAGAACTTAATGAGGCTGTTAAGAATACTGGAGACACAACTCAGTTTATGTGAACCAACATGGCTGTTGTATCTCTTGCTTAAATAGAAAGTATGATGCCACACACTACATCATTGGAGACCAATGTTAAGTGCATTGTAACCTGTAAATCCTGAAGTTGGACACTGGTTTCGAACAAGACTGGCAAATACTCACTATCTTTCTGAAAAAACTCATCTGACTCTCTAGAAGCATGCGGTGCAACAGTGAAAGACTCAGCAGTTGAAAAAGTGAAGAACACTCTCACCATATTCAAAATATGTGCATACATGGCTGATGAATGCACCAATGCAAATAGGCATCAAGTATTAAGTCATTGTGTATGTTATCTTGATGTCCGTGGTAGGCCAGTAGATGCATTCTAGATGTTCAGGTTATAGAAGACACATCAGCTTCATCTGTGACATCTTAGAAGAGTTAAATGCTTGTAAATTGAACCCCAAACAGAGGGCTGCTTGTGCATTTGATGGAGCTACAAACTTCTCTGGAAGACATAGTGGAGTACAAGCTTTTCTCAGAGAAAAGTGTAACCCTAATCTCTCCTATACACGCTGCAGAGGCCATCTACTCCAGCTAGCGCTAGTACAAGCTTCAGAATCTTCAAAAGACATTAAAAAGCCATACATTTAATGGCTTTTTATCCTCTTTTTTTCAGCAAGAGTCCAAAATGGAAGTAACGGACACACAAGAAGACACCAAAGAGTGCAAAATTACAACAAGAAACCAAGACAGATGTAGATGTTGTGCTTCATAGTAGGCTTGAGCAGCCAACTTTAATTTTTGTGATGATTTTAAAACATGAGTTAAATCTAATAAAATGGTCGTGAAACATTTTTCTGTTTTTACTATGGTGCCATACAGCCCATCTTTGCCCTCACAGTCTCAACCCTCGTCAGCCCTCACACCCCACACCCTCACACCAAATATTCTAACACCCACCCCTAATTTCAATTCCTGGGGAAAACACTGGTGAGAGCTAAATCCTCTAAAGCCAACATAGCTTAAGTTGTTTAGTCTTGTGTCTGAGTACCCTCTAGTGGCAACAATGGAAACTACAGGCACTTATGTGGACTCCAGGCATATTTTGTGAAGACCAAGCCAACTCTAAAGTTCTGTCTTACCCTAGGGATATTTTCTAACGGTTTGTCACAGTTGCTAGCACCAATTCAGCTCCACCAGTGTTAACAATGATGGGAGCCCTACTGTAAACCAGCTGCTGCTGATATATTAACCACCATGTTGATTAGAGCTGCTCTGAGAGAAATGACATGACACACTGATTAAAATGGTGATGGCAGCATGCCTACCTAGGGCTCTCATTGTTGATAATAAAGCTGAGCCAGTGTTAGCAATTTCCCTAGTATAGACAGGGCTTAAACGACCTGCTGTGAAGAAATAAAATGGCTTCAGTGATTTTTTTTATATGTTGTGACAAAGCAGGATGCCTCCAAGGCATTCATCTGCCGCAGAATTCACATTTCATCTGATCCGTTACTTTGAAGCATACGGCCGAATGGAGGGTCCATTCAAAAGCAGATGGGATAATATATGTCTTTCACAATCATGTAGACACACTTCAGTGACAGTGAGACAAAATAGCCCCGTTTCATAGAAAGATTTCATAGTCAACAGTAGCTACAGATGCTAACTTATTAGTGTAGAACAGATAATACTGCAACCATTTGGAGCCATTCTGTGGTTCTGCATGAGAACAGCACTATTTGCAAAATTCTGTTTTAAACCCTGAGGGCTTGATTGTCCTCATACCCTGGCTTTATGCTGGTTTAATTCCATTGACTTCAGTGAGGTTACTCTGGATGGTAACTGTGATCAGAATCAGACCCCCAAAGTTTAACTTTGCTATGCACTCACATGCATGTTTTAATGTGCAGACACTGTCTCAAAGCCCTTTCCAAAGCAGCAAACTGAATTCTAGCTATTGTCCTCATCCATTTCAAAAACACACTGCTAACCATGATTCTGTAGGTGTCAGTAAATATGTAACATATCTAATGAAGTGACGGAAGGCATTTTGGCATTGCTGAAATAATCTCTATTCTCTTTAACAAACTGTCATGGACTGAGGTAAACAAAAACGTGTTGGTAGGATCCAGTGACAACTATAACATACCACTCAGGAAAAATGACAGCCAAAAAATGTCTTAGGCCTTCTCCACACACAATAATTGTACCAGCTTCATTAAAATCTGTTTAAAAACCAATTTAGTTAAATTAATGCAAACCCTTATGTGGACACACTTATTTGATCTGAATCTGCCTGTACAGGTTTAGCTTGTGCCTGTATATTTATCAACACAAGCTGAACCAATATGAACCAGGTTTAAAGCAATATAAGGAGTGTCCACACAGGGTTTTGCACCAGTTTTAAAACACACCTTTAGATAAACTGGTGCAACTTCTGTGTGTAGGACCGAACCTCTGCGCTTGTCAAGGAAACTTAAACACGAAAGCTCTGGGGCCATGCACATGCCACAGCCCTTAGTGTCCTAGAAAACTCAATTTGGCCCCTGCTGACCTCCAACTCATTTGCTGCTACCCTATTATGTGTCAATCACCCTCTGTCTCCTCCTACCTCCCCCACCCTCTCTCTCCCCCACCTAGCTCTATTGGTTTTAACCCTCAATCAGATAGAAGTAGCTCAGAGCAAACTGTTCAACTCACCCATTTGCTGTATCCCATCCAAGCAACTGTCACATTTCTAGTGTCAATGGGCCAAATTCACCCTTGGTGTAGCTTCATGGACTTCAGTTCAGTACCCTGTCTGTGCAGCAATGGGGAATACAGCTCTCCTGAAGCAGGGCCGTAACTGCAGGGCTTCTAGTTAAAAAATTAACTTCTGTGCTGAGTAAAAACTGCACTGCAGTCACTGCCTGGCTGCTCACCTGGTGCAGCCAGTACATAAAAACAAGTTATTTCAGCTACACAGGAGAGGAAAGGGACTGGGTCATTACCCCTCATAACCTACTGGGAGGGAAAGGTGTGTGCCATCTTAACCTCAGATTATTCTGGGTGCTGACCTGGACAAATACACAGTGAGTAGGTAGACTCGGTTGTTAGCACTCTATTGGATGCGGAAGTAACTTCATGGTTAATTTCATTCAAACAAGTGATCCCTGTACCTGACAATAACAAAGCAACCAACTTAAAGAAGAGTTGACACCATCAGAAACAGCTCGACTAGACATAGATAGCCCCACACTAAAGCACTGCAGTGAGTAACCGCAGCTGTTCCCAAGCTCAAAGGGGAAGATTCTATAATATAATGAGCGTATCACACTTAACACAACCCAAACACACACAACTGCTAACCAGTATCCTGGCCCTAACAGCTACTACAGAGAGCCCAATGTATGCATTTTTGCAGTATACAGTATATCTTCCACCTTTCACATGTTGTGTGGTACTTTACTTTGTGCAGGGGTGCTTGACAAGCAACCATCGAAACCTGAACTATTGATTGTCTTCCAGTGCTTGCACATGTCCATTCCAATATAGGTGTGTGCAACCAAGCACAGTTGCCAGAATTTTTTCCCTTGGTGGTATCCGTCAGGTTGGCTCAAGTGCCCCCTGGTGCCGCAGGCTCATAGCACCGGTATAAGGGGCCCTGCCAAGCCCACACCCTTTTAGGTCCTTCTTACCACCCGTGATGGTTGCTGGAACTGCCTTCGTTGCTCAGGCAATCTTTTGTAGTGGTTTCCTTCTCAATTGTTGTGTATATAGTTATCGTAGTTAGTTAGTTTGAAAGTAGTTTTAGTAATCATAGTAATTAAAGTAGCTTGGACATCTCTACACTTACTGGAGAGGCTTGTCCGCTCTCCAGTGCCAGGGTATGCCTCAGTCACCAGGCTTTAAGCCCTGCTCTTCCTGTAGCAAGTTGATGCCACTGAGCAACCCACACTCAAGTTGCCTCCAGTGTTTTGGAGAAGCTCACAGGAAGGATCGCTGTCAGATCTGCAGGGAGTTCAAGCCCTGCACCCAGAAAGACGGGGCAGCGAGGCTGAAGGTCCTCCTGATGGAGACAGCCTAGAGGCCAGCCTCAGAGCTGCAATCAGACTCTGCACCGACTCTCGGCACTATTCCTCCTTGCCGGTGCCTAAGGAGGCACTATAAACACCAAGACAAAAGTCACTTCCCAGTACCAAAAGGCATTCAGCCTATGTAGTCTTCATCTGGAATATCTTCTACTTTTGAAGCAGCAAGGCCTGGCTCTTTCTTCAGTCAAGGGGTCCACCTGGCGGTTATTTCAGCCTTTCATCCTAAGGTCGACGATAGGTCGGTTTTCTCACATGAAATGGTAATTTGTTTTCTCAAAGGCCTGGAGAGGGTGTTCCCTCAGATAAAGGAACTGGTCCCCCCGCCCCCAGGACCTAAATCTTGTCCTGTCAAAACTGATGGGCCTGTCCTTCAAGCAACTAGCGACATGCTCACTGGTGCACCTCTCTTGGAAGGTGGCCTTTTTGGTGGCCATTACGTCAGCCAGGAGAGTTTCAGAGATCCGAGTCCTCACCTCGGAGCCCTTGTATACAATCTCTTCAAAGACAAAGTGCAGCTACACCCACATCCAAAGTTCCTCCCAAAAGTGCTTTCTCAACTCCACTGCAACCAATCAATTTTTATACCAGCATTCTACCCTAGGCTGCACGCAGATAGGGAAGAACAGCACCTGCACTCCTTGGATGTTAGATGGGCCCTGGCATTCTATATTTAGAGGACCAAAAGGATCTGTAGATCACCGCAGCTTTTCATAGCGATAGCTGAGAGAATGAAAGGGCTCCCATCTCTGCTCAGAGGATTTCATCCTGGATCATGGTATGTATCCATATGTGTTAGGACTTCGCAAGGGTCCACCCTCTGCCAAACCTGACTGCTCATTCCACAAAGTCTAGGCCTCTTCAGCAGTTTTCCTAGCTCAAGTCCCTATTCAAGATATCTGCAGGGCTGCGACCTAGTCATCAGCACATACATTCTCAGCGCACTATGCCATTACTCAACAAGTCAGAGACAATGCCTACTTTGGCCAGGCAATGTTGCAGTCAGTTTGTCCTTAAAGTCTGAGCCCACTTCCTATGCAACTGCTTATGAGTCACCTACATTGGAATGGATAAGAAAAAAAACGGTAACTAACCTTTTCTTCGAGATGTGTTGTTCTTCGAGATGTGTTGTACATATCTCTATTCCAAGACCTGCCAGTCATCCCCTTTCTTGGAGTGATCAGTAAGAAGAAACTGAAAGGGCGCAGCTCAGCAGGACCCCTTATACTGCTCTATGAGCATGCGGCACCATGGGGACACCAGAGCTGACCCGACAGATACTGCTAAGGGAAAAAATTACGGCAACTGTGCTCCAGGCATGCACACACCTATATTGGAATGGACATGTGCAACACATCTTGAAGAACAACAGTTTCAGAAGGTTAGTGACCATTTTTGATCAGTTGTCCCTGTAGTGGTTGGCAACCTGCATCAGCAGCAAGATCCTACCACTGAAACCCCAGTCCCCATCCACAACACAATATAGTTATGTTCTGAACTGAGCAAGTGTCAGTGCTGGAAAAGAAACAATCATTCACATTATCTCACTCACTGGGCAAAATAAGGGAAAATCCACATCCTGTGTTGTATCAGAAATTGCATTTTCCTCTCATAAATGATGCCATTGGCTTCTGTACGGTATAAAAAAGTGCTCAGGTATTGTGGCGATGGATATGATGTTGGAAACTAGATAGGCCTATTAGATGAGTTTTTCTTCACTTAAAATCAACATGACTCCAAAATATTCATATATTTACAGATTTTTAAGGCCAGTAGGGGCCATTAGATCATCTAGTCTGAATGCTCTTAGAACATAGGCCATAGAATTTCACTCAGTTACCCCTGTATTGAGCCCAATAATTTGTGTCTGACTAAAGCAGTCTTGATTTGAAGACAACAAGAGATGGAGAATCCATCACATCTCTTGGTAGAAAGATAAGCATTTTGACTTTGAATGATGCCTTCAATCTTCTGAGGTTCACCTGTCACTACTGTTGCCATCCAGTCGGGGGATTGAAACCATGGCTTACAGTACTATGAGTTCACCTTTCACCTCTGAAGACCTACGCTCAAGTCCTGCTCGGATTACCTAGGTTTCTCTCTTCTCGCTATTGGTATCAGTCCACCTCACTCAAACAAAAAAGAAACCCAACATGCCCTTAGTGTCTGCTCTACTGGGACTCTGATATTAGGGATGCTACAGGTTGAGATGCATGGGGACACTTAAATAGTGCCTGATGCGAGGCAGTACTACAGGTTCATGAGCAGTAAATCAATTCACACAAAGAAACCCAAAATTATGTAAATCTTGAACTTCCTCCATCAGTGTCTCCTGCTCTTGTACCCTGAGCATATAAAGCCAGTTGTGGCTTTTCCTTTTGTTTTTGTTATGACAGGTGACTTTTAGTTACATCACCACTAGAGCTGATTCAGGACACACATGGAGGAGGACTGCAAAGCCCAGTAAAGGTCATCTTAGCAAAAGGCACTGAAATCATTGCTACATTTTATACTAGTGTAATATGTGGCTGTAACTGGGAGATTTGTTGCAAATGTGTTTTTATACGTACTCCTCTTCATGGCCGCCAACAGACCATATCAATCTTTCTGCTCAGGGCATAAATGGGATGCTGCAGCCTTACGGTCAGTGCAGTCAACCCATTTTGTACACTATCCATTAATGACATGTCCCATGTTAATACTATATCATATCTTCTTAGTAGTATTATTTATTATTTGTATTACCGTAGTCAGAGACCAGGATTCCACTGTGCTCGGTGTTGGGTAAACAGAAGAAAAAAAGTCCTTGCCTCCAAGGATCTTACAATCCAAGTGAAAGACAAGTGATAACAGATGGGGATAGCCAGATAGATGAAGGAGTACAAGGAAACAATGGTTCCTACACATCACCAACTTAAACATTGTCATGTTTTTTCTAGGCATCACAGCAAAGGAGGGATTTGAAGGTGGATAATAAGGCAGCTTTGCAGATGTTTATGGAGAACTCCTCCCAAGAGAGATGGGCAACACAGGAGAAAACATGAAGGTGCTTGTTTGAAAATTCGAGTAAGTGATGGAGGCTGGCTTCATGGGCTGATTGGAAGTGAGTGCCCACAGCTTGATAGTGAATAAGAGCTGATAGGTAGGGTGGGGATTGACCACAAAGGACCTGGCAAATGAATAGAGGCAGCTTATCTCTGATGGAATAAAGGAGGAGAAACCAGGGAAGGGATGCAAAGCAAGAAGTAACATGGTCAAAGTGACGGGCATAGAAAATGATTTTAGCTGCAGCATTCTGAATGGCTCTGAGCAGGTTAGATAGGATTTTCAAAGGCCAGAGAGAAGGATGATGATGAGAACTCAGATAAGAGTTTTAGCTATGTGCATGGATAACAGAGCCATATCTTGGAGGTGTTATCCAGAAAGAATCAGCAAGGTTTAGACATAGCCTGTATATGAGAACCTAAAAAGAGGTCTGAGTCAACTGTGATGCCGAGCATCTGGGCATGAGTGACTGGCAGGATGGTAGTGTTGTCCACAATGCTTGAGAAAGAAGGTAGCTTGGGGGGGCAGGTTGGGGCATGTCAGGGGAGGGGGGAGATTAGGAGCTCTGTTTTTGCTATGTTGAGCTTGAGCTGACAGCTAGACATTCAAGAGATGTCAGAAAGACAGGAGAAGATATTAGTTCAGATAGAAGGAGATAGGTCTGGAGTAAAGATGTAGATCTGTGGGTTATCAGCATAGATGGCAGTTGAATTTGTTTTCAGATGAGATTACCCTGAGGTAGTGTGTAGAGGGAGAAGAGAAGGGAACCAAAGACAGAGTCCTGAGGAATCCTCACAGGAAGTTGGAGGATGGAGGAGGAGGATCCTCTGAAGGACATGCTGAAGGAGTTATTAGAGCAGTGGTCCCCAAACTGTGGGGTGTGGAAGAACGTCCGGGGGGAGGTGGCGCAGCGGGGCCCAGGCCAGCCCCCATGGGGGGTGGAAAGGGAGTGCCACCCAGGCCCGTTCTTCCCTCAGGTCCACTCCGGCCCCAGCTGCAGCCCCCGACTCCGCTCCCAGCCGCAGCCCTGCTCCCAGCCTGAGGGGCCCAGACACATTCCATTACTGGTAAGGGGGAGGCGCGAGAGGAAAAGTTTGGGCACCATTGGATTAGAGCGACGGGAGAACCAAGAGAACACAGAGTCATGGAAGCCAAGGGAGTACCGTATTTCAAGACGAGCATGGCTGATGGTGTCAAAGGGTAGCTGACAGGTCAAGGCGGAGGAGGGTGGAGTACTGTTCTGAGCTTCAGTGAGGAGAGGTCACTAGAGACTTTGGCAAGAGCAGTTTCAGTGGTGTGCAAAGAACGGACGATGGATTGGAGGTGGTCTAGGATGGAATTGGAGCAAAGGAACTCCACACAGTGATTGTAGACTGCACATAAAATGAGCTTAGAGAGAGAAAGGAGATGGGGCAGTACCTGGAGAGGCATGTCAGAGTCAAGGATGGATTTTTTTAAGATAGAAGAGACTAGAGCAAGCTTGTATTGTGAGGAGAAAGAGCTAAAGGAGAAGCAGAGGTTAAGGAGAAGTGTTAACCTGGCATCACAAGAGCTAAATATGTCTCATCCTCATGGTTTTATTGTGTCAGAGTGATCCAAGGTATTTTGGTTTGGGTTTCTTTGAGCAGGGGTCAGAAGGTTTAATATAATTCAATGACCAGTAATTTAAAAAAAAAAAAAAAAACCTTTTCTACCGAGTGTAGTGTCATTCTGCCATCTAGAGGACAAGATGATAAAACCAGCTAATCTAAAATAAATCTGATTCTCTGTAGTGGATGAAGTGGTGAAAGCCATTTAAAAAAAAAAACAGTTTCAGTCTGTAACAGTTCTAATATCAAATCTGTGGTTAGTGGTGAATTGTACTGGCCCAGGACCACATTACACTGATTCTACAGAGTCATTTCTGCACACAGCATAAGAAGATTAACCTTAATAAGCCAAATTCCTATACAATTGAGTTGATGGACAATGAGTAGAGTTCTGCCTTTCAAGAGTGGGAACAGGATATAGATTTTGACTAATGAAAGCACAAGGTCTGGAACTGAAATAAAGGCCATAAAATGATCCTGACCCCTTACATGAAGGATCAGGTTGCTGTCTATTTATGCCAATATCCTGCCTCCATCAGTGGCCAATATCAGATTCATCAGAGGAAAGGGAATACTCCATAATCTACACAAAAATTGCACAGCTGACTGGGTATCTAGAGTGAGCAAGTCTCTTTCCAAACATTCACCAATTTATTCCTGAAAGCCTGAGATTTATTTTCTCCCATATCAATGCTCTAGTGCAGGGGTTGGCAACCTTTCAGAAGTGGTGTGCCGAGTCTTCATTTATTCACTCTAATTTAAGGTTTTGCATGCCAGTGATACAGTTTAACGTTTTTAGAAGATCTCTTTCTATAAGTCTATAGTATATAACTAAACTATTGTGGTATGTAAAGTAAATAAGGATTTTAAAATGTTTAAGAAGCTTCATTTAAAATTAAATTAAAATGCAGAGCCCCCCGGACCGGTGGCCAGGACCCGGGCAGTGTGAGTGCCACTGAAAGTCAGCTCGTGTGCTGCCTTCGGCACGCGTGCCATTGTTGCCTACCCCTGGTCTAGTGTGTGTATCAGTAGCTGTACAGTGTTCACTACCAAAGAGTCAACAATTAACACATACTACAGTGGTACTGTACAAGAGAGACTGCATTTTGGCTCAGAGGCTGTGGTGTGGTACCTCTTCACAGACACTGTTTTTTAATGGCAATAACTGTAAATGCTTGATAACTTATAAATTATAAAATTATTCACTGCTTTTTAAAATTCAGCCCCACAGTTTGTCTCTGACCTTCTGCAGCAGTGAATCCAATAGATTGCCTCTGTGTTGTATGAAGCATTTCCCTTTGAATTTACTGCTCTGAATGTCCCAATCTCTCTTCACCCATAAATTCTGCCATACCATCCCACTGTCTTCATTGCCTTTATCTGGACTTTTCAGTATGTACAGTTTCTTCTCAGATGAGATGACCAAAACTGAACTGAGGATGTTAGAAAAGAATATACTATCATTCAATACAAATATTGTAATATTTTTCTTCTTTCTTTATTATGGAATCCAAGCATCCAATTTGCCTGACGCTGGGCAGAATCTCCATGGCAAGATGCTTATGAAGACACCTAGATCTTTTACTTCTGAAGGTTCTGTAAGCTCAGAGCATTAAAGAAAAGTTTAGAGTATGTGAATTAGCCTGTTTAACCAAGTTAAATCTCACCTGCCATTTTGCTGCCTGACACTCCAGATTGCTTCGGTCCATTTGGAGGTCTCATAACCCCCTCCTTACTTTAAACTAGTCATTGACAGATTTCACCAGCAGACCATTCACTTCTTCCTGCATATCATCAATAAACACCTTAAGCAACACTGATCCCTAGGCACTATTAATGTCTTTCCTCTCCAAGGAATATGTACTCATTATGAATCATTGTTTCCTAGAGTTTCAATGTTTTTTATTTCACTCACGCTGGGTCAGAATCTATAAAATGTGTGCCTTCCCCAGTCTCAGACAAATTGCTATTGATTATAGTAATTATTACATGGTTCTTACACAGCACTTTCCATCCACAGATCTCAAAGTGCTTTATAAAGGAAGGACAGTATCATTATTCCCATTTTACAAATGGGGAAACTGAAGCACAAGGAAGGGATGTGACTTGTCCATGGTCATCTAGAAGGCCAGTGGCCTAAGTCCCAGTCCAGTGCTCTATCAACTAAGCCAGACTGCCTCCTATAATATTTCCCATAACTACACAAACACTAATCCACACAAGGCCACCTTTGATACTCAACCAGTTATGGACATCGCAAAACTACCTATAACATTGTAACCCCGTTTTACAAGTATCTTCTACTAATAGTTGCTTGAGCAGGAAAACGGTATTATTATGCAGCTTCCAAAAGGCAGATGAAATCCCTGAGGGCATTTTAATAGTTCAGTTCTGCATCAGTTAAATCATTGGGACTTTTGCTACAGATTTCAATGGGACCAGACCCTAAAACAGAGATTAGGGAAACATACCTGTCCTCTGCCAGCATTTTCCTGTTTCACTGTTCCCTTCTGCCTGAGATCACAGTCCTGTGTGTTCTGTTTTGCAGGAATCAGCACGGGCTTTGAAGTTAGGACAGAATACCTCTCTCTTGTGACAGCTCGCATGCTTCAGCATTACTGAACAGACTCTTATCAGGAGGCCTTGGAGAACAGGTTTCAGGTGCTCAGCTAATCTGTCAACATGAACGGATCCATGCCACTAATTCCCTAGGAACCTCTATGAAAACGAACATATGTTCACCTATGGTGTAGAGGAACATACTGAGCCTCAAACCTTTTGATACATTATTATGCTGATTGAGTTATTCAGCATCTATTGCAAGCGTCAAAGCACTTTACAGGATCACAGATTATAACCATTTAAGGTTCATGTCACTTCCCCCTCACTGGAATGCAGCCTCTATGGGGTAGAACGTTGCAGCTATTATAACCATAGCAGTCATACTACAAAGTAGCTGAAGGAGAGAAACTGTAGATGAATTAGTATCCAATTAAAGCAATGGGAATTTAGGCAGAAAGAAATCACTCAGTTACTGAAATGTGGCTGGACACTAGTGCTAGCTACCTATCATTGTGAAACCTCAAATGGTCAGGACCTCTGCATTATGGCTTAACAAAGCAGCAATATCTCCAACAGCCCAGTGCAGCCTCCCACACCAAGTTGGGGCTTGAGTACAGTATTGACACACTAGAAAGAGCACCCTCTACTGAGCAACAGACTACAGGACTCCCTTCGTCTTGACCACTCAAGTGTCTGGGAGCTGATTACAATGGGAATTTGAAAAATCACAAACTGTATTCTTCTCTGGTGGTCCCTTCCTGAACAGCTGGGCTTAAGACATTACAGCAAAACACTCATGCAAATGTACTGGTAGATATTAAAATTTTATTAAAGCTAATGTTAAAAAAATTATATAATACATAGGTTGGAAAAAGAGTGTCTGTACATCTGGGTATAGTGCTTAGATTATCCACAAATATAAAGTTAGTTTTTAAAAGTCATATGATACATAATCAGCAATAACCCAAATTTAGGTGAATAGATTTAATAATACAGTTTAGATATTAGAATCCGAATACTCGGGTACATCAGTCATGAAAAGTTGTACAGGGATTTGGTTGTGGAAAGCAAAATATATCAATGAGTGGAGATTGTCCCTCAATGATTGAGAATTAGGTAGGTTGTCTATTTAGAAAATACAATCCATGAGGAAATTATTTGTTACTTTCCTGACTGCGCTTCTCATCAGCACTCCAGCTCATCCCTCCTAGTATTGCCGATGTCCAGTGATGTGTTCTATGTAGATGTCCCTCAACCACCTGATTGCGTCCGACACTGAGTTGCCGCATCAGCCGAGCGAAGCGTTGGTGACTATTGTAATAAAACAAGGAAGATACTTGACAAGCACATCAAAAAAAGTACTTGCTCTGGTTAAGCAGAATTGTAAAAAGCTGCATTACAGGTGCAGTAAATCTGTGGACAACCACTGTGCCTTTGGCTTTGCCACATCCCACTGTGACATTGCCACTGGTCCACATCCCATCTAGTCTCACTCAGGTGTTTTGGAGGTCTCAGCAGGCATGGCTGTCGCCTTCAGAAACCTAGGGGCAGAAGCTATGCTTCAAACCCCTGCCTTCCTTATATAGAGAAATACTAGACAGAAAGCCAGCTTTTACCTTTATGTACTGAACTGTCTAACCTTGAAAATGATAGAACATATAGGGCCAGAACTGGCTTAGACAGGCTTCAGTGAAGCTAAGCCAATTTACACCAGTTGAGGATCTGGCCTGCAAGTGCAGTTAATTAGTTGCAATGATTTTGAGGGGAAATCATATGAGATTTACAGATTTTCTGTATTTCTGTCAATACTCTTCCTGTCACTGTAACTAAAATAAGTGTCTGAACCTGTTATCCATATGACCACAGGCTGCATATCACAGTGACAAGGGCACAGAGCAGCTCCCATAATGCCAATAACAGTGTCTGGCTAACACAACTTTTTAATATCACCTTCCTTCCCTATGCTCTTTTTTCTTTGATTTTATTCAGAATTCCCCCCTTTTATTAATTAAATGTCAACTTTCTATATATCTTGTAATCAGATCATCCATTAAACCAGCCTAAAGCAGTCAAAATTGATTAAAATAAAGGGTGGCTGTTACATTATTTTTAATACAAATGATTTGGTTCATGAGGCTTGGATTGAATTAAATGTGAAATCAAGTTAACTAGGGAATTAATTAAATTGGAAGTATCTGATTGCAATATTTCCTACCTCTCCAAATAACAGAAAGGGGCTGGTGGTATTACCGTGTATTCACTTTCTTCCCTGAAAACACAGAAGAGGATTTGGTTATTTACTGTATATGGGAAGTGCTGATTTATGCCAGAGATTGTGTGATGAGTACTCAAAATCCTAAGCAATTTTTAAAGGGATATAGCGTAATAGCAAAGGGAACAGACTGGATAATAGCCACGTGTTAGCAGTACAGCTGAAGAATAAGCTTGTTCCTGGGTTCTTATAATAATGCACAATATGGGCTGGAATTCCAGAAGTCCTGAACAACCACAATTCCAGTGGAAGTCAGCTGAAGCTGTGAGGGCTCAGCAGCTCTGAAAATCAAGCCGTAGATCTTATTGCAAATGGCATAACTTCCCATTTTGGTTGTCCTCCGTGTATTTTGTCATCATCGCTTTATGATAATCCCATCTTTCCAGTCACACAGTGAGCTCTATCTAAAGTGCATTCATGATGAATTTGATATGAAAACCCATGTAATGATTTCTAATTTGGATGCATTTACTGGCTCTGAATAGCACAGTATTTTAAAGAGTCCAGGCTGCTGTCCTGAGCAATCAATAGATCTATATTGGCTCCGGGAACCATCTGAGGGGGAGGAGCTGAGTTTTGCTTCTCAGTTTTAAAATTCACCTTCCCAGAGCCTGCAACATGTCAAGAATTCCATCCCTGTTCTCCCCTCTGAATTCTGCCTTCGCATAATAAATGTGTGGGCATGATGTGCTTTGTTTTATTCTTTTGGGTGAGCTTTTAAACTGCTTTTGGAGAAATATTTTAATTGACTTAGATGGATTGGTTTTTCCCCCCTGCTTTGTGATAAATGCTAATTATTTAGCTGAGTAGATTGGTTGGTCCTTACAGCTATTTGGCTTCCCCTATAAATGTGTAAAATTACATTTTTCCTTATTTAAATGTATTCCTTTGTACTAACAAAGTGGTGCACCAAGTGCAGTGAGCAGATTATTCCTTTCAATATAGTTTAAATGCAGTAGCCTGCCCTGCAAAAGCTATAAGCAAAGCAAAAGAAAAATCTTGGCATCCTGAAGTTGTGACCTAATTCTCTCCTTCTTGTCTCTAATGAGATTCCTCTTCCTCGCTCCAAAATGTTTTAGGTTCAGAATAGCTGCCCTTATACAGAACAATCCTTCCTCTCTGCTCCAGATAGGTCACTTCAAGAACAAAGGAAATAATTGTGAGTAACCGTCTGGAACACAAAACAGCCCCAGTGCTTACCCTGATGGTGAGTGCCTGGGTTGTGAAACACTTTCGTTCTTTAGAAAAGGCTTTGCTTGTGTAAAATACAGCTGCATTTCAGATGATAGAGAAGGAATGACTTTACGCAATTGATTTTATAAAGTTATCTGTACCCACTCTCAACCAGGAAAAGTTACCTGAATCTGATAATGGAATGGAATGCACAGTGGCTCGTTCCTGGGGAAATGCTCTAATGTGCATATGTCAGCTCTATGGCTGGGTGGTGTTAAATGCAGAAAGGTGTCCTGCATTTTGGAAGCTGGGGTGGCTTGGGGTGGGGAATCATGCACTTCACAAAGAGATTGATCCCGCTTTCATACATACAGGGCCAGATTCTGAGCTGGTGCAAATCGCCACAGTGCCCACTCCTCCCCACCCCACGTGTGCGCACATACACACACTGAAGGCCATGGAGCTACACCAGCTGAGAACCTGGTTCACGGTGTTCAAACTGAAGGAGGGGTAGGCTTGTCACCTGCCTTTGGTAGTGTATTTTATGTATGTACTATATCTTTTAGATGGTAAAACAGCATGATAACAAGCCTAATCACACCTAGACATTTTAAAGGCTGCATTATAAAACCATAGAAACTGGAAGCTCAGAATGAAAGCTGTCAGGTCCTTAGCCACATATAGATGGCATGGGGAGCAGCTAGAAGAGAGAGAATTCTTAAAAACATGACCATGCATCTGTAATTCCAGCCTATGTTAATCTCGTATGGGAGTATCACTATGGTATCACCATTTTTGGTGAAATGCTACAGCTAGGAGCCACTACATCATGTCTATTTCCACTAGGACAGCCCACCCAAGGATTCCCCAGTTCATAGTTTATAATGATCCTTGTGGTATGTGGCACTGCTGCATTCTTTGCCCCATTAGCTCTTAGCTACTTAATGTCTGTGTGGCACTTTAAAAATGTAAAGCGTTTGCGAACAGGGGCTGCTAACAGGGAGTTTCGCAAGGGAGTT
>NW_020664418.1:15987282-15987438 GCF_002925995.2 Terrapene triunguis
GAAAGGAGTCCAGGAGAGCTGGCTGTATTTTAAAGAAGCCTTATTGAGGGTGCAGGAACAAACCATCCCAATGTGCAGAAAGAATAGCAAATACGGCTGTGTGGCGGGGCCAGGCTACCCCGCATTAGCCCGGAAGGAGTTAAGCCCCAGGGACTG
>NW_020664418.1:15987448-16004283 GCF_002925995.2 Terrapene triunguis
CCAGACTACCCCGCCTTAACCCGGAAGGAATTAAGCCCCAGGGACTGGCAGCGGAAGTCCCGCCTCCCTGGGCGGACTGGGCATGCTCCAAGTGCTATAGGAGTATAAAGGGAGGGAGACCAGCTCATTCTGGGCTGGAGCCTGTAGGAGAAGGACCTGCTGGGGAAGCTCCTGCGGCGGACCAGCCACAGCCGTTGGCTGCACCGGGAAGAGACGCCGTCCACGGCCTGCGGGCGGTTGGAGGAGACCCAGGGTACGACCGAATCCGCCGAGTACCAAGGACCCGACGACTCCTGGGAGACCCCAACGGAGAGCCTGGTTTGAAGGGACCCCGGGAGGGTGACAGAGTGGTACTCAGCGTGTTTCGGTCAGAACCCCCCGCTGAGTTGGTGGAAAAGCACTACGCTATTGTTAGGGCCCCGGGTTGGGGCCCCCCTACTGGGGCTGTCGCACCCCAATGACAGACTCTGGCCGCTAGGCCACCCTACCCTCCACCCGAGGGTTGCGTCCGGGACTCTGGCCGCTAGGCCCTACTGCCCTTTAGCTGAGGGCTGTGTTACAGACTCTGGCCGCTAGGCCATACTGCCCTGGACTGAAGGGCTATTCGACGGACGGTGGCGGATAGTCCACGCCGCTCGCAACCTTGGGGGCGTGGACCGTCACAGCCAGGCAACCAGCTTGGCTTAACAGAGAAATCTTCACTGAGCTTAAACTCAAAAAGGAAGCTTACAAGAAGTGGAAACTTTGACAGATGACTAGGGAGGAGTATAAAAATATTGCTCGAGCATGCAGGGGTGTAATCAGGAAGGCCAAAGCACAACTGGAGTTGCAGCTAGCAAGGGATGTGAAGGGTAACAAGAAGGGTTTCTACAGGTATGTTAGCAACAAGAAGGTGGTCAGGGAAAGTGTGGAACCCATACTGAACGGGGGAGGTAACCTAGTGACAGATGACATGGAAAAAGTTGAAGTACTCAATGGGTTTTTTTTGCCTCGGTCTTCACAGACAAGGTCCATTCCAAAACTGCTGTACTGGGCAGCACAGTATGGGGAGGAGGTGAACAGCCCTCAGTAGTGAAAGAACAGGTTAAGGACTATTTAGAAAAGCTGGACATGCACAAGTCCATGGGGCCGGATGCAATGCATCCAAGGGTGCTGAGGGAATTGGCTGATGTGATTGTAGAGCCATTGGCCATTATCTTTAAAAACTCATGGTGATCGGGGGAGGTCCCAGACGATTGGAAAAAGGCAAATATAATGCCCATCTTTAAAAAAGGGAAGAACGAGAATCCAGGGAATTACAGATCAGTCAGCCTCATGTCAGTCCCTGGGAAAATCATGGAGCAGGTCCTCAAGGAATCCATTTTGAAGCACTTGAAGGAGAGGAAGGTGATCAGGAATAGTCAACATGGATTCACCAAGGGCAAGTCATGCCTGACCAACCTGATTGCCTTCTATGATGAGATAACTGGCTCTGTGGATATGGGGAAAGCGGTGAACGTGATATACCTTGATTTTTAGCAAAGCTTTTGATATGGTCTCCCACAGTATTCTTGCCAGCAGGTTAAAGAAATATGGATTGGATGAATGGACTATACGGTGGATAGAAAGCTGGCTAGATCGTCGGGATCAACGGGTAGTGATCAATGACTCCATGTCTAGTTGGCAGCTGGTATCAAGCGGAGTGCCCCAGGGGTCAGTCCTGGGGCTGGTTTTGTTCAACATCTTCATTAATGATCTGGATGATGGGCTGGATTGCACCGTCAGCAAGTTCGTGGATGACACTAAACTGGGGGGAGAGGTAGATACGCTGGAGGATAGGGATAGGGTCCAGAGTGACCTAGACAAATTTGAGGATTGGGCCAAAACAAATCTGATGACGTTAAACAAGGACAAGTGCAGAGTCCTGCACTTAGGATGGAAAAATCCCATGCACTGCTACAGGCTGGGGACCGACTGGCTAAGCGGCAGTTCTGAATAAAAGGACCTGGGGATTACAGTGGACGAGAAGCTGTATATGAGTCAATTGTGTGCCCTTGTTGCCAAGAAGGCTAATGGCATATTGGGCTGCATTAGTAGGAGCATTGCCAGCAGATCGAGGGAAGTGATTATTCCCCTCTATTCGGCACTGGTGGGGCCACATCTGGAGTATTGCATCCAGTTTTGGGCCCCTCACTACAGAAAGGATGTGGACAAATTGGAGAGAGTCTAGTGGAGGGTAATGAAAATAATTAGGGAGCTGGGGCACATGACTTATGAGGAGAGACTGAGGGAACTGGGCTTATTTAGTCTGCAGAAGAGAAGAGTGAGGGGGGATTTGATAGGAGCCTTCAACTACCTGAAGGGGGGGTTCCAAAGAGGATGGAGCTAGGCTGTTCTCAGTGGTGACAGAACAAGGAGCAATGGTCTCAAGTTGCAGTGATGGAGGTCTAGGTTGGATATTAGGAAAAACTATTTCACTAGGATGGTGGTGAAGCACTGGAATGGGTTACCTAAGGAGGTGGTGGAATCTCCATCCTTAGAGGTTTTTAAGGCCTGGCTTGACAAAGCTCTGGCTGGAATGATTTAGTTAGGGTTGGTCCTGCTTTGAGCAGGGGGTTGGACTAGCTTACCACCTGAGGTCTCTTCCAACCCTAATCTTCTATGATTCTATGATGATTCTAGACCACCACATCCAGCAGGCACTGATTTTGTTAAAGGGGAGATGAACGGAATCTGTTCACAGGTAGACACTAGTGTGTGTAAGTGGAGGGGCTTCTGTGCCCCATAATGAAACAGCAACCATTCTCTTTCTATCTCCTTGGCTTTTCCCAGGTTATTGGAAGCCTTAATACACTGGATTGGGAATAAGGGAAAGGGATGCAAAGATTTATTCGATGCCTCTGGCATGGCCAGTTCTTCCTCTGTAACTAGCACTGTCCCAGGATGCACTTTGTCTCATTTAAAACATTAGGATGGATTCTTTGAGGCTCATTACTATTTCAGTCACTTCAAAGTCCTAGTGAAGAATATGGATCCTGGATCCAACTCCCACTGGAGACAATCGGAAACTTTCCAGAGACTTCAGCAGGAGCTGGTTCTGGCCAGGGAAGTAGGGTGACCAGATGTCCCGATTTTTATAGGGACAGTCCCGATTTTTGGGTCTTTTTCTTATATAGGCTCCTATTACCCCCCCACCCCTTGTCCCAATTTTTCACACTTGCTGTCTGGGTCACCCTACAGGGAAGGGATAATTCTAAAGGGATAATTCTAAAAGACATAACATTCCTTCTTCCCTTATTAGTGTAATCTTCTTTGTGCCTCTAACAACCCCGTCTTCACACTGCCCATCGTATATTGAAGATGTGCCAATTTAGAGAAAGCCTGACCCTGCAGTATTCTGCTGTAGCAATTTGGGCTTTTTTTCTGAGCAATATGAGAGAGTCTAATTCTACTGACTAAAATCCATTACAGAAGCCCTCTCTTTAACTTTTCTCACCTGGAATAGTTTGCTGTGTGGGAGGACTGAGTGATCTATGCCTGACAGTGATGATAAAAGTAAGAATGGAACACAGCAGCTATTTTTACTGCAAACGTATCATCATTGGATGAAAAAAGCAAAAGTGGAAAAAATTGTGCAAGCCATTGTTTGTTTCTTTTTCATAAAATCCCAACAATGTATTTGAAAAGGTTATACTGAAGTTAAGAAACTCCAAATTTGACCTTTTTCCCTTTTGTTTTCAAAGTCAAAGTGATTCTTTGAAGGATTTTATTTAATAAAAATAATGTTTTTTTCTTGCCGTAATCAATCAGTTGCTGTAACCCAGCATCCATGAGCCACACAATCTTAATAAACCAGAGTGCATAACCCATTGCTTCTGAGTAACCCTACAATATTAAACCAGTGAATGTACATTTCTTTTGGTAAGGAAGCATTACTAAGCCCCCAAGGAGTTAGAATAGACTATTCTGAACCTCCACTTATCACTAGCTGTTGCAAACAAAAAATGGAGGAAAAAAGTAAACCTCTCCAATGTCTTTTTAAGCTTACTGGCCTCTTTGTAACAGATTGCTTTGATGATGTTTCTGTTGAACTCTCAGATAAGACCACATGTTATTTTAACATTCAGAAAATGTCCAAAATATCCTCCCACCATCCTTGTAGCTTTCAAAGGCCCAGGAGTTTGACACACACCCTGCACATGACAACAGATTCTCTCTGCAACAGTCCTTTGAAGCCCTTTACTTACTGATGAAGCAAACACATTTGTTCTACTGTGTTCACCCCCTGCTATCGTTTCACTAGCCACCCCTAGCATATCCTTTGCTGTCAGCTTCAGCAAAAAAATCATCGCTTGTAAAGCACAGAACATGAGCTACTGAAGTCCTACTACCCCTCCCATTCTCCCTCCTCCCCGCATAATGCATCAAACTGGCTGAGTGACTTTGTAACCAGGTTTGGCACATTGCTCTGAAATGTAAAGAAGCAGCTCTCTAATGAATCAACAGGAGTGCTGCATGAGAGAGCCTCCAATGAAAGAATGGCCTTAGTAACAGCATCCCATCCATGTAGCAGCCACTTGACTGTTGCTGACGGAAAGGTGTATAAATTATCCACCTAAACACGGACACTTGATGTTGTTGCTAAGTTCACGTTCTATTCTAGCCCCAGAGCACTTTACATGTGAAATTAAGGAGGAAGCATTGTGCACACGGAAACCCACAAAATCTAACCGGAAATCTATGGATGAAGAATAAACTGCTGGTTCTGGTGGGATATTATGGTTCTCTGGGAAAAGGGCCTGATTTTCCATGCTGTTACACCAGGTCTGGGATGGTACAACTCCACTGAAATAGGTGGAGTTTATGATGTAACCAACTGGAGAATTCTCTGTCTGCTCTATGCTTAAATGAATAGAATTCTTGGCTTCTGGTGGGTTTTGTTGCATGTCAACATACATGTAAATAGTTAGTTATATATAAAATGCCAGCAGATGGCGCTTAAGAATATGTAGTATAGTTCTGGGTTTTGTAGGACTGATCAAACTTATTGTGCACTGCAAATGCCTTCTTCTGGCAGCTCTTCGCATCAGCTCTTAAGAGTTTCTGCCAGTCATGCAGAACTCTGTCTCCTAATGCTATGCTATTCAAATCAAATGTGCCTATCTTGAGGTCTACCACCAAAGACATCAGTGCAGCAGTAGAGCAACATGGCATGGCAGCAACGGTGGCATGTTTCAGGAGGATAGCACTAACAGCAGCAGTTACATGACAATGTTGATAACTAGATCTACATTAGTTCAGTATTAAAGCTGGCATGGTAATATTTTATTCTGCAACATTCTGCAATTTGTCAGATAAATGTGGAGGCTCCAGCATGGCATTGGGGAGCACAGGCCACTGGCTGCACAGAGGTGGGAGATCACTGTGCAACTCCTCCCCGGACTCAGCAGTGAGACTGCACCCAACCCTGACACAGCACAAGGACCGGGCCTGCCCCAGAAACACCGCAGGGCCCTGCCCCTCTGTGCCAGATGTGGGCAGGCAGTCTCAGCAAGGCAGGTTCCAAGTGTGGAGGGGCTTAGTGGGGGGGATCCAGGTGTGGATAGAGAGGGTTCGATGTCGGACAATCTGGGTGTGGGCAGCTCAATGGGGAATCTGGGTGCAGGAGTATCTGGATGCAGAGGGGCTTGTTGGGGGTTCCGGGTACAATGATAATGGGACTCTGCAGGGGGAGGGGGGGGTCCAGGTGAAGGTAATAGATTTAAAGAGTCAAGTCTATACAATTAGCAACAGGTAGGGAAACATTGGGCACTGAAATTTAGCATAAGATTAACATTCAGCCCTTTGTCCTGAGCCCTTTTTGGATACCTGCAGGGGGCTACTTCCCCACCAGCTCAGGTGGACCATATATGCACTCATTACTCCAACTAATGCCAGTCAGAAAAATTTAATTGAAACAATTTTCCATTTCAAAATGCCATTTCAGTGTTGCCATTTTGTGTGTGAAATCATGTATAAGATAAGCATTCAGTATACTAATTAGGTGACCAGTTATTTCCAATATCCTTGTGTATGTCTGCAATCATTTTTCCTGGCTAGTGAAAACAGCTGCTCCTGTAATTCATACATTAAGAGCTTATCTTATTTTGGTTGGGGCTCAGCAGGGAGGGGTCTGGGTTTTGGGGGGATAGAGCTCAGCAGGGGGGTCTGGGTGTGGGGAGCTCAGTGGGGGGGTCCAGATGCTGGAGGAGCGGGGGCTCAGTTGGGTGTTGATCCAGGTGCAGCTGGCTGGGCCTCAGTAGGGTGGGGATCCGGGTGTGGGTGGCTCACTGGGGTGGTCCAGGTGCAGGGGGAGTGGGGATAGTCGGGGGGGTTCTGGGTGCAGAGGAGGGTGAGGCTCGGCAGGAGGATCTGAGTGTGAGGGGATCTGGATGCATAGGGGTTGGGCAGATGGGGGAGCAGCTCCCTGTACAGGGATCCCTCCCCTGTAGCTGAGGAACAATGGATGTAGGAAGTGCGGGGGGAGTTTGCAGAACTTCTTACAGCCGTGAGAGAAATCTGGGGGTAGGTCTGACATGGCCCCGGATGCCTTGCAGGGGAAGAGGAAGTGCCGCTGTCCCCAGCCCAGCTGGGACTAGCAGCTGAGCCCGGCGCAGGGTAGGAGCCACCAGCCAGATCTTCCCCAGTCCCATCCCCTGCCCCACAGTGATTTACCTCTCTGCCAGCTGCCCTGGGCATCCAAAATGTACTGCTGGGGAGGGTCTCATGACCGCTCTTGTAGCTTCCCTTGGCTTCCCTGTCAGAAAGTCATTTTTCTGCGGGGAAGCAAAGAAATCTGGGAGGGACATAAATTATGTGCATACGCAGTGGTGCAGATTTCCCACAGGCAGGGCTGGCTTTAGCAGGTGCGGGGCCCCATGCCGGGATGCGAATTGTCTTGCGCCCCGCCCCCCACCGTGACTCCGCCCCCTCCCTGCCCCATTGGATCCCTCCCCAAATCCCCGCCCTGGCCCCGCCTCTTCCCCAAGCACACCGCATTCCTCCTCCTTACCCCTCCCTCCCAGGCTTGCGCTGATCAGCTGAATGGCGGCGCAAGCGCTGGAGGGAGGGGGGAGAAGCCGGACGCGGCTTTTTTTTTTTTTCTCGCTCCGCCGGCAGCCCCGGACGTTGCGGGGCCCTCTTAGGCGCGGGGCCCCATTCCGGGGAATCGGCCGATTCGGCTTAAAGCAGGCCCTGACCCCAGGAGTAAACCTCTCTTTGCCTTTAGTATATTTTTATAGCAAGAGTCACCAGATGCCACTGTTACACACAGTCTTACAAGTTCTTTTTCTTAGAGAGTCTTTGAAGAAATGCTGTATTATTGTTAGTTCAATTATGCAGCTTCTTCGGCAGGGGAGGAGATGCTGCAAACTAAGTTTTATTTCTCCCTTAATCTCTTCATCTAAAGCAGCGGTTCTCAAACTGTGGGTCGGGACCCCAAAGTGGGTTGCAATTTAATGGGGTCGCCAGGGCTGGCTTAGACTTGCTGAGGTCCAGCCCTGGGCAATAGGGCTCAGGTACAAGGCCCCCTGCTTGGGTCTGAAGCCCTTGGGCTTCAGCTCCCCCTCCCGCCCGCCTGGGGTGGTGGAGCTCTGGGTTTGGCTCCCCCACACAGGGAGGCTGGGTTCGGGCAGGCTCAGGCTTTGGTTCCCTCTCTTGGGGTCATGTAGTTATTTTTGTTGTCAGAAGGGGGTTGCAGTGCAATGAAGTTTGAGAACCCCTGATCTAAAGATTCTTGGTGCAAAGCAGTTTACTGAGAATTTGGGCCATGGTGTTGGGCTGAGTTTTTTAAAAGAGGGGTTTGCATACTATTAGTGGCCACCCCAGTTAAGGACTGATGTCTGTAGTGTAAATAAACAAGTTGCACAAAGAAAATACCCAGGTTTCACATAGTTTATTTCACCCACAAACCCCCAAATAGGTTATCACTCAGCAGAGCTGCAACAATACCAGTCTATAAAATGGGTACCATATAATAACACCAATCTCCCAGTGAGGTGGTGAAGGTTAATTAATGTGTGTAAAGTAATTGGGCTGCTCAGGTTAAAGTAATTATAAAATAACAACAAATTCCTATTTATTATTAACACAACTCCATTTAACTCCACCTTTTACATCTTCCATCTGAAATGCCACATACCACATATCTGCTTCAGTCAGAGGAGAATTTTAAAAGACAATCAATACAAATATTCATACTATAGATCCTTCCCTTCCCCCTCTTCAACACCTTTTTAAAACAGGATTTATCTAATTAAAATATATTAGGAGTTACATGCATAATTCCTTTGTGTGTCAGAGGAACAATAGTCCCCCCATGGTTTTATACACAGAAATATTTACAGCATTGATTTGAATTGTTCCATGATGTATGTAGAAATGCCCTGTAGGTGGCAGCAAACAGAATGCACGGTAGTAAATATTGTCAAGGTGAAAAAGTATAAACTGGTACAAAACATTCAACACGAACAGTCAACCATGTTAGTTAAATGCATTTTTATTTAATCCATTATGAACTGACCTCATCTATTTTGTATATTATGGAGCGAGATACCAAAAACAACCTGATTCAAAGGAGATAGTACATAAGGAACAAGATTAAGCATTTAGCAGCACAAGACAATATTTTTGCCAATTTCATAAAATTCTGAATTATTTGAACCATTTGCCCTGCAAATTGAAGGCTATCACTAAATATTTCTTTGCATGAATCAAAAAGGCCATTAAAAATAATTTCAGCTGAGGGCAATTTGTTATGAAATGAAGGTCAAGCTCATTAGATCATTGTGGCAGGTATCCTAATAACATCCTGACAAAAATGAGCTAACATTATAAAAACTGTATAATTATTTTGTTTGAAATATTAGGTCATCATTAAATGAGTGCTAAAATATATCTTATAGTGGAGGACATAAATTCTTCCCCTGAAAAATTGGCCTTCAAATGTCACAAGGGTTAGAGAGGGGCTGTGGACTCTGAGCAAAGCCTGCCATTTCCATTTCGATGATGGCATTACCTTTTGCCTGATATAATCTGCTTCTTTTGTTGCTACACCTGTGTGGTGAGCTGTGATTGGCTGGCTGATGTTACCCAGAATACTGCATAGACACAATGAGAAACTAGATGTAGCCAGTGAGGGAAAATGGCATTTGCCAACCGGAAAAAAACAAATATTGGTAGGGAGGAAGACACTTTTACAAGCAGCTGAGCGTAGGGTGACCAGATGAGGGGAAGAAAATATCGGGACACATGGGCCGGGGGGGGAGGGGGGTGCAGAACGAAAAAAAAAAAAAAGCTGAGGCCTGCAAGCAAAGAAAAAAAAAAAAAAAGGCCAAGTCCAAAACTGACTTGTGGAAAAGGGCTTGATCTTGCAAGCTTGATTGGTCAAGATG
Organism: Terrapene triunguis; assembly: GCF_002925995.2. Classification (NCBI taxonomy): domain Eukaryota; kingdom Metazoa; phylum Chordata; order Testudines; family Emydidae; genus Terrapene; species Terrapene triunguis. The sequence goes on from NW_020664418.1 coordinate 15,996,859, forward strand.
CTGAACCCTCTAGCTGGATCCAGCAAAACACTTGAGGCATGTGAATGGTCCTGTTGACTTCAGTGGAACTACTCATGTAACTCAGTGCAACTTTAAGCACAAACTGAAGTGCTTTCCTGCTCAGCACCTTGCAGGACTGAGCCCAAAGTGCAAAGAGCACCAGGCAAACATCACTCTGTGCTTGGCTTATGACAGGATGGGTGAAACTTTACCGACTAGGGGAGATAAGGTGGGTGAGGTAATATATTTTATTGAACCAACTTCTGTTGATGAGACAAGCGTACACAAAGCTTTTCTTCAGCTCTGGGAAACTAACTCAGGCCCTGGCTATACTTGCAGATGTACAGCGCTGTGAGTTAAACCTGACTTCGTGCAGCTGAGTAGGGAAAGCGCTGCAGTCTGTCCACATTGACAGCTGCCAGCGCACTGTCGTGGCCACATTTGCAGCATTTGCTGCAACATTGGGAGCAGTGCATTATGAGCAGCTATCCCACAGAGCACCTCTTCCCATTCTGGCGCCGTGGGTTGTGGGAAGGGGGCGTGGGTGCGGGGCATTCTGGATCCTGTCCCAATGCCCCGTGATGCATCGCTTCGCATCCCAAAAATCCCTTTGTTTCCGTCCACCTTTGGTGCCATCTTTCAACGGTTTCTGTCCAGCACGATCTGTCTGCGGGAAATGGAGCCCGAACTGCTGAGGCATATGCTGACTTATCTCGCCAGCACGTCACGTTTGGCTGTCAAACTATTCCTTAAGATCCAAAGTGACAGTGAGATCCGACAATGCTATCGAGCCGTGTAACGTGTACGACACGAAATTGCTTGTGGCAGTCACAGACATGCTCAGCACCGTGGAACGCCGCTTTTGGGCTCAGGAAACAAGCACCGAGTGGTGGGATCACATCATCATGGAAGTCTGGGATGACGAGCAGTGCCTGCAGAACTTTCGTATGAGAAAAGCCACTTTCATGGGACTGTGTGAGGAGCTCGCCCCCACCCTGCGGCGCAAGGACACGAGATTGAGAGCTGCCCTGCCAGTGGAGAAGCGGGTGGCTATTGCAATCTGGAAGCTGGCAACTCCAGACAGCTACCGGTCGGTCGCAAACCAGTTTGGAGTGGGAAAGTCGACCGTTGGAATCATATTGATGCAAGTTTGCAGGGCCATTAATCGCATCCTACTCCGAAGAACCGTGACTCTGGGTAACGTGCAGGAAATAGTGGATGGCTTTGCACAAATGGGGTTCCCTAACTGTGGAGGGGCGATAGATGGGACGCACATTCCTATTCTGGCACCACCCCACCTAGGATCCAAGTACGATAATCGGAAGGGGTATTTCTCTATGGTTCTCCAGGCGCTTGTGGATCACCTTGGGCGTTTCATTGACATTAACACAGGCTGGCCTGGAAAGGTGCATGATGCATGCATCTTTCAGAACACTTGGCTATTCAGGAAGATGCAGGCCGGGACTTTTTTCCCAGAGCGGAAGATCACGGTAGGGGAAGTTGAAATACCCATTGTGATCCTTGGAGACCCCGCTTACCCGTTAATGCCGTGGCTCATGAAACCGTACACAGGGAGCCTTGACAGCAGCAAGGAATGGTTCAACTACAGGCTGAGCCGGTGCCAAATGACTGTGGAGTGTGCCTTTGGCCGTTTAAAGGGCCGCTGGCGATCTCTGTATGGGAAGCTGGACTTGGCCGAAAACAGCATCCCCGCGGTTATATCCGCGTGCTGTGCCCTCCATAATATTTGTGAAGGGAAGGGTGAAAGCTTCACTCAGGCATGGACCTCCAAGGTTCAACACCTGGAGGCTGAATTTGCACAGCCAGAGAGCAGGGCTATTACAGGGGCCCAGAGCAGGGCTGCAAGGATTAGGGATGCCTTGAGGGAGCAATTTGAGGCTGAAAACCAGCAGTGATATCTAGTGCCCTGCAGGGGAGTGAAGTGCAGTAGTTCCAATCTTTAGGAATCAGTGTTTGCTAAGCAGACAAGCAGACTTGCAGTGCCTGTTTATTTCCTGGGCTAAGGAGTCTTTTACTTTATGCAATAATAAAGAATGTTTTCAAAGCTAAAAAATCCATTTATTGAAAAGAAACAATGGGGTGGAGTGGGGAATGGTACAGTCACAGATTCATGTATGTCCTGTCTGGTGTGCTGTGCACTGAGTGCTGCACTTCAGGATAGCTATACTGCATGGTGATGGGGGTTGAGAGCAGAGGGTAAGGGTCGTGGTTTTCAGGGCTGGGTGTTGAAGATACTGGTGTTGGAGGCAGCTGGTGGTGTGAAGAACACAGAAGTTGGGGAAAGTGGATTGGAGGTGACAGTGGGGCACAACAGAAAGAGTTTTGGGACAAGGGCTGTGGGGGGGGGGTGGCGTTTGCAGTACTGCTCCTTCTGCATGGCTACGGGCTCCTGGATAGCGTCTGCTTGGCGCTCCAGGATGCTTATGAGCCAATCCATGCTTTGCTGCCAGTGCGCTGCGTTTTCCTGGCGGATCCTGCTTTCTCTCTCCCTCCAGTTCTGTGCTTTCTCATTCTCTTTAATAGATTGGCGCATCACTTCTTGCAGCATGTCTTCTTTGCTTTTTTGCGGTCTCTTCCTGAGTCTTTGCAGTCTCTGAGCAGGCGATAAGAGGGACGGCTGAGGTCTCAAGGTTGATGCAGCTGTATAGGCAAAATGCAACATTTAACAGAGGCAGCATTGTTTATACCAGACAGAGTAATGATTTCCCCCACACTTAAGGAGTTGAAAACACACAAGGTCTACACAATTGCATAATTTCCCCGTCCGAAACAGAGCACACACATCCCACGGGAGCCTCAAAATGGGAGTAAGGGGGACTGATTGTTTCAGGGCTGCATTGTCCTCTGGGTTTCTGTGCCTTGGGGAGAGCCAACAGCTTCAGGGGGCATCTACACTGAACACTGTCCCAACATTTTCCACAGGAGTTCATCCTGGACGATATCTCGCTGCTGAGGGTGACCTGGGAAGCAAGGGAGGGTCTTCTACTGCAATGCGGCCTCTGCCCTAGCCCATATGCAGCTTGCCTGTGTGCAGCAATGGTCCCCTCGCGGCACAGTGGCGCGGACATGTTAGCCTGGCTGGGACAAGGACCATGGTGGCTCTCCCGATAAACCTGCACAAGCACATTGCACACGTTCTGGATGAGACATTCGAGGAGATTACCGAGGCCGATTACCGCGATGTGATAAACCACATCAATGTACTATTCCGCATCTAGGCATGCATGCCTAACCCTCCTCTCCCAAAGAGCCCGCACCGAAAAAATTCCTTCCCGAAAAAAAACCCGCTTACCGGGAATCTGCTCTTCTGTTTGTCCTCAACCCAGTACCGGCTGCTGCGACTGGCTACCTTCCTCCTGGCTCGAGAAGAGCTCCTGGCTGCATGGCTCCAGGGATTCCGGGGTGTCTCCATCCGGCCCACCACCCTTACTCCCGTTTTCCTCCTCTTCGTCCTCCTCCCCCCCCACACCGGCTCTGAAGTGTCCATGGTGGTGCTCAGAGTGGAGGTGGGGTTAACCCCAAGAATCACATCCAGCTCTTGGTAGAATCGGCAGGTCGCGGGGGGAGCACCCAAGCGGCCGTTTGCGTCGCGGGCTTTGCGGTAGGCACTCCGCAGCTCCTTCACTTTAATCCTGCACAGCAGGGCATCCCGGTCATAGCCCCTTTCCATCATGTCCTTTGATACCTTCCCGAAGGTATCGGAATTCCTACAGCTGGAGCGCAGCTGGGACTGGACAGCTTCCTCCCCCCAAACACTGATGAGGTCCAGCAACTCGCCATTGCTCCATGCTGGGGCTCGCTTGGCGCGTGGAGGCATGGTCACCTGGAAAGATTCGCTGATAGCACTCCACGCCATGCCGGGCTGAGCAAACAGGAAGGGGATTTTTAAAATTCCCGGGGAATGTAAAGGGTGGGTCACATGGTTGGTTACCTGAGGCCAGGGCAGTAGAGTTTGAACTGATGACCAGAGTGGCTAGAACAGGCATTGTGGGATATTGCCGAATACTTCTGGAGGCCAGTCACAGCGCATTGGGCAGCCACACTGGCGCCGCAGCGCTGCAGTGGCAGCGCAATACATGCTATTCCTCTCGGGGACGTGGAGTACATGCAGTGCTGCAGCCACAGAGATACAGCGCTGCAAATGCCTTGCCAGTGTGGACGGGGAGTGAGTTACAGCGCTGGGGGCAGCTTTACAGCGCTGTAACTCGCAAGCGTAGCCAAGGCCTCAGAGTGTCACTGCTAAATGCAAGGTGGAACAGATTATTTAGCATAAGTAGTTGACATATATTTCAAGGGACATTTCAAGATGATGCAGATGCCAGGTTTTGGAGTACCTTGCAGCTGCTACAGATGGTGCGGGGAGTGACTAGTACAGCTGCTTCTCAGAAATGAAAAGAGCCAAGTCTATTTGTAACTGTCTTTTCTTTAAGATTAATTGTTTTACAAACAAGTAATGAGCTAGAGTAAGTCGCAATGGCAATGTTACTTAGGGATGGAAATTGTAAGAGTGCACTTGGGCTCCAGCCTATTTTATGTAATGAGCTGATGATATGATGAGAAGATCTCAATAGGCCATTAGTAAAAGAAAGATTCTAGGCATTAGGAGATCCTGGACCATTGGTTGCAAACTAAGAAGAAACAATGCATGAGGTTCTAATGAATAGGTTAGGCCCAGATCCTGCAAATACTTAGCCACATGCTTAACTTTACTCTTGATTAGTCATATCAGAGCTATAGGCTAAACTGGGAAAATCTGAACTTTGATTCTCCACCAGTCCAGCTCTGAGTGGGACCAATGATGAAAGCTACAGTATAGCCAAGACACAAGTGTTTTTACTATCCTTGCATTTCCTTGTCTTTGCACTTGTTTGGTACGTTCCTTTTATGATGTATTGTTGACAAATACAGTGCAACTTTGGTTGATCAGAAGAATGTTCCCAGTACACAGTAATATAACTAAAAACAGAATACAGTAGTGGTAGTTTATGTGCTCCACTTCAGAGAGAGCCTGCAGTGGCAGGCACTTTTTCCTTGCACTCCTTTTGCATGTTGTTTTTGTAGTTATGAAATAGGAACCCTGCAGCAGATCTTTGGCTTAAGATGTATATTTAATCAGGCTGTTTGTCCTTTCATCTCTAATAGACTGAAATGCAAGTGCTGGTGTAGACTGAAATTTTAAGAATGGTAGAACCTCATTATACAAATGTGGGATCCTGCCGAAAGTAAAGGGAGCTGACAGGAAGGCACTAGCTAAGCCCATGTATAACTGTCTTTGCTTCTAACTGGATTCCTGTTGCTGTCAAGAATTTTTTTTGACACAGAAGCTATATATATTTCCCAGGAAGAACTGGGAGCAGCTCTGAAAGGGCTTTTATTCTCTCATGTTCGATTCACAGTAATGTTCAGTGTACACACTGGATCCTCTGCAGAAATAAAATCAATCCAGAAATCAGTTGCTGTGTCTTTGTTGATTTCTCTTCCGCAATCCATTCAAAACGCAAGTGCTAAAACCATCTTCCTTAGCCTAGTGACTTCACTCAGATACACCCCTCCTCTTTGCACACACTTTGAATCCTCCTTTTTTAGGCCTGGTCTACACTATGACTTTAATTCGGATTTAGCAGCATTAAATCGAATTAACCCTGCACCCGTCCACACAATGAAGCCATTTATTTCGAAATAAAGGGCTCTTAAAATCGATTTCTGTACTCCACCCCGACGAGCGGAGTAGCGCCAAAATCGATATTGTCATTTCGAATTAGGGTTAGTGTGGCCGCAATTCGATGGTATTGGCCTCCGGGAGCTATCCCACAGTGCACCATTGTGACCGCTCTGGACAGCAATCTGGACAGAACTCGGATGCACTGGCCAGGTAGACAGGAAGAGCCCCGTGAACATTTGAATTTCATTTCCTGTTTGCCCAGCGTGGAGAGCACAGGTGACCACAGATAGCTCATCAGCACAGGTAACCATGCAGGCCGATAATCGAGAAAGAGCACCAGCATGGACCGTACGGGAGGTACTGGATCTCATCGCTATATGGGGAGAGGATTCAGTGCTAGCAGAACTTCGTTCGAAAAGACGAAATGCCAAAACTTTTGAAAAAATCTCCAAGGGCATGATGGAGAGAGGCCACAATAGGGACTCAGATCAGTGGCGCGTGAAAGTCAAGGAGCTCAGACAAGCCTATCAGAAAAGAAAGGAGGCAAACGGTCGCTCCGGGTCAGAGCCGCAGACATGCCGCTTCTACGCTGAGCAGCATGCAATTCTAGGGGAGGCCGCCACCACTACCCCACCTCTGACCGTGGATTCCGAGGCGGGGATAATCTCATCAGCTACACCTGAGGATTCTGCGGACGGGGAGGAGGACGAGCTTGCGGAGAGCACTCAGCACTCCGTTCTCCCCAACAGCCAGGATCTTTTTCTCAGCCTGACTGAAGTACCCTCCCAAGCCAGTATCCAAGACCACGATCCCATGGAAGGGACCTCAGGTGAGTTTACCTTTTAAAATATAAAACTTGTTTTAAAAGCAAGCGTTTTTTAATGATTACTTTGCCCTGAGGACTTGGGATGCATTCGCGGCCAGTACAGCTACTGGAAAAGTCTGTTAACGTGTCTGGGGATGGAGTGGAAATCCTCCAGGGACATCTCCATGAAGCTCTCCTGGAGGTACTCCAAAAGCCTTGCCACAAGGTTTCTAGGCAGTGCAGCCTTATTCCGTCCTCCATGGTAGGACACTTGACCGCGCCATGCTTGCAGCAAGTAATCTGGTATCATTGCATGGCAAAGCCTGGCAGCGTATGGTCCCGGTGTTTGCTGGCATTCAAGCAACATCCGTTCTTTATCTCGCTGTGTAATCCTCAGAAGAGTGATATCGCTCATGGTAACCTGGTTGAAATACGGGAATTTAATTAAGGGGACAGAGGTGGCCGTTCCTACTGGGCTGTTTGCCTGTGGCTGAAAAGAAATCCTTCCCTGTAGTAAGCCAAGCGCCATTCTCTCCTTTTTTCCCTCCCTCCAGCAGCTGCAAATTCTATCTCAGATAAGGTGTCAGAAAAAGAAGACGCGAGACGAGATGTTCGCAGAAATCATGGAATCCACCCGCAGTGAAAGAGCTCATCTGAATGAGTGGAAGGACACGGTTTCAAAGTATAGGAAAGAAGCCAGTGAATGTGAGGACAGGCGGGACCAATGTGAGGAGAGGCGGGACGCTCGAGATGAGAGGTGGCGGCAGGAAGATCAGAGGAGGCAGGAAGCAACGCTGGGGCTGCTGCGTGAGCAAACAGACATGCTCCGGCGTCTGGCGGAGCTTCAGGAACGGCAGCAGGATAACAGAGTGCCGCTACAGCCCCTGTATAACCCCCCCTCACCATGTTCCATAGCCTCCTCACCCAGACGTGTAAG
>NW_020664418.1:16004383-16036258 GCF_002925995.2 Terrapene triunguis
GGGGGGGGGGAGGCTCCGTACACCCTCCCATTCCACCCCAGTGGACAACCCAAGCAAAAGGCTGTCATTTTTTTTAACCTTTTTTTAGTGGCCTTTTCCTTCCCGCCGATCCTCCTCCCAAACCCCACCCAGGTTCTCTCCCTCTTTTTATAATCAATTAATAAAGAATAAATGATTTTTAAACGATAGTGACTTTATTTCCTTTGAAAGCAAGCTGGGGGAAGGGGGAGGGAGGGTGGGTTCCTTACAGAGAATGAGTAAATAAAGGGGGCGGGTTTTCATGAAGGAGAACCAAACAGAAATTTCACACTGTAGCCTGGCCAGTCATGAAACTGGTTTTCAAAGCTTCTCTGATGCACAGCGCTTCCTGGTGTGCTCTTCTAATCGCCCTGGTGTCTGGCTGCGCGTAATCAGCAGCCAGGCGATTTGCCTCAACCTCCCACCCTGCCATAAAGGTCTCCCCCTTACTTTCACAGAGATTGTGGAGCACACAGCAAGCAGAAATAACAATGGGGATATTGGTTTGGCTGAGGTCTGAGCGAGTCAGTAACGATCGCCAGCGACCTTTTAAATGGCCAAATGCACATTCTACCACCATTCTGCACTTGCTCAGCCTGTACTTCCTCAAATCATGGTTTAAAGTCTTCAAGTTAAAGAGAATTCACCATTTACACTAGTTTAAACCTGCAAGTGACCTGTGCCCCATGCTGCAGAGGAAGGCAAAAAAAACCCTTCAGTCTCTGCCAATCTGACCTGGGGGAAAATTCCTTCCCAACCCCATATATGGTGATCAGTTAGACCCTGAGCATGTGGGCAAGACCCAACAGGCAGATACTACAGAGAATTATTTCCCAGGTAATTCAAGAGCCCTCTCCATCTAGTGTCTCATCTCTGGGCATTGGGGATGTTTGCTACTGGCAGCCGCTGATGGACCACATGCCATTGTAGGCAGTCCCATCATACCATCCCTTCCATAAACTTATCAAGCTCAGTCTTGAAGCCAGTTAGGTTGAACAGCTCCTGACTCCTGTCCAGGCTGCCTGTGTATGGCTTCATGATCCATGGCATTAAGGGGTAGGCTGGGTCCCCAAGAATAACTATTGGCATTTCAACATCCCCAACGGTTATTTTCTGGTCCGGGAAGTAAGTCCCTTGCTGCAGCCGTTTAAACAGAGTAGTGTTCCCGAAGACGTGAGCATCACGAACCCTTCCCGGCCAGCCCACGTTGATGTTGGTGAAACGTCCCTTGTGATCCACAAATGCTTGCAGCACCATTGAAAAGTACCCCTTACGGTTTATGTACTGGGTACCCTGGTGCTCCGGTGCCAAGATAGGGATATGGGTTCCATCTATCGTCCCACCACCGTTAGGGAATCCCATTGCAGCAAAGCCATCCACTATGACCTGCACATTTCCCAGAGTCACTACCTTTCGTAGCAGCAGCTCAGTGATTGCTTTGGCTACTTGCATCACAGCAGCCCCCACAGTAGATTTGCCCACTCCAAATTGATTCCCAACTGACCGGTAGCTGTCTGGCATTGCAAGCTTCCACAGGGCTATCGCCACTCACTTCTCAACTGTGAGGGCTGCTCTCATCTTGGTATTCTGGCGTTTCAGGGCAGGGGACAGCAAGTCACAAAGTTCCATGAAACTTACGCATGCGAAAGTTTCGCAGCCACTGGGAATCGTCCCACACCTGCAACACTATGCGGTCCCACCAGTCTGTGCTTGTTTCCCGGGCCCAGAATCGGCGTTCCATGGATAGAACTTGCCCCATTAACAACATGATCTCCAAAGCACCGGGGCCCGCGGTTTGAGAGAATTCTGTGTCCATGTCCATGTCCTCATCACGCTTGTCGCTGCGCTGCCGTCACCGCCGCCTCCTCGCCTCGTTTTTCTGGTCCTGGCTCAGCATAAACTGCACGAGAACGCGTGAGGTGTTTACAATGTTCATGACTGCTGTCTTGAGCTGAGCGGGCTCCATGCTTGCCGTGGTATGGAGTCTGCAGTGTTCACCCAGGAAAAAAGGCATGAAATGGTTGTCTGCTGTTGCTTTCATGGAGGGAGGGGTGAGGCTGTACCCAGAACCACCTGCGACAATGTTTTTTGCCCCATCAGGCACTGGGATCTCAACCCAGAATTCCAATGGGCGGGGGAGACTGCGGGAACTATGGGATAGCTACCCACAGTGCAACGCTCCGGAAATCGACGCTAGCCCCGGTACATGGACGCACACCGCCGAATTAATGTGCTTAGTGTGGCCGCATACATTCGACTTTATACAATCTGTTTCCAAAATTCGAATTATATAAATTCGGATTAATCCCGTAGTGTAGACATACCCTTAGTGTCAAGTTTAAGGCCATGTCTACACTAGAGAGCTTACAGCAGCACAACTGTATGATGCCGCTGCACCACTGTAAAAGATCTCCTGTTTAGTCACTCTATGCCAATGAGGGAGCTCTTCTGTCAACATAATTAAACCAACCACAATGAGCAGTGGTAGCTATGTCAGTGGGAGAGCGTCTCCTGACGACATAGTGCTGTCCACACCAGTGCTTCTGTTGGTGAAACTTATGTTGCTTGGGTGGGGGAGGGGGCAACATAACACCCCAGAGCAACGTAAGTTATACTGACACAAGTGCTAGTGTAGACATAGCCTAAGCTTCTCAGCCTCACCTCTGAGCCTTTTCACTACTCTCTCCCTCCTGACTTATTTCTACTCTACTCTGCCAATGATACCAACCTTAATCACCCATTTGACTACTTCTCTGCTTTGTCTTCACTACCAAAGAAAGGTGTATTTTTACAGCAGGATGATTAATGTACGTTAGCTGTCTCTCAGTAACATCCTAGTGGAGATAAGACAGTGTAGATTTACCATGAGGTGAAGTCAACCACAGGTGGGGAGATAGCTAGGTGATGTCCACACTATCTCACAGTAAAAATTACAGGTGCCTTGTCTCCACTAGGATTTTACAGCAAGATAGCTAACAAGTATTAGTTATCCTGCTGTTAAAAACCCACCTTTTTTGCACTCACAATAGCCTCTGAAGTGTCTCCCTGCATTCTTCCACACTGACACATGAAATAGCCTCTCCAAACTTGTATGGAAAAGCACTATCTTCTCCTCCATCAATTCCCTCCTAGCATGTCTACTGGGATGTCTACAAGCAAACTGCCAACTGATCATGACTAGAGAGCAAGTGAGGATTACTGATATTTACTTAGGCTTGTCTATATCAGAGATTTGTAGTGGTACAAACGTTCCTTATTACAGCAAAAGTGCCTTGAGTCCAAACACAAACTATCTTACATCAATGTATCTCTCCACTTAAACAGAATTAGTTAAATTGCTTTGCAATTGTAGCAACTATTTCTGTGGAGTTAAATTAGTTTAGTGGCAATGTGGACCCTGTTACAATGGCTGAGCATACCCCACTGGACAAACTCAGAGGATGGTACCTCTTCAGAGGCAGACTGAAGTCAATGGGAGGCGTGATAGTGGAATTTGGCCATTATTTCATACACAGCATCCTTTACAGACAATGTAACCAGTAAATATTTTACACAGCATCAGGTATAAGCTAAAGAGTAGCGAGAGTTATAAAGGAGTATGTAAAGATAAGGCAGTGACTCACTGACAGGAAGAGAGACAGGAGTCAAAAAGAAGAAAGTAACCCTACCTTGTAAGCCCCTACTCTCCCATCCCCATCCCCAGGTCCTCTTACAATCCAAGAAAAGCTGGATGTTCTTGCTAAAATGATCAGCAGAGTAACTGCTAATAATGGTGACAATTAAAACAGTTATTAGGCTTAAGAGTTAACATCACATTTTGATCAATAGGAGCAGTTCACACCCTTCTTAGAGATACCGTTTTAGACACTCAAGCTCTGTCTATGCTATAAACATGACCTCATTAGGAGAGCTAGTTACAACAACTATGCTCTAACTCAGTAACAACACAGTTATAAGTTATAGTGTAGATGGGACCTAACCATGTCCTTGTAACCAGTCATAAGCTTTTAAATGAAAGCTCAAAAGATGCAGAAACGAATGGGGCCATCAGGGAAGTATCTGTGTGGGACACTACCACCTACTAATTATCTTCAGGAGACACATTTCCAATAGATGAGCCAGCAGGAGCCTGAGGACAGTTGTAAGCAGTAGAGAGATGAGGCCAAGACTGGATGAGTGAGCAAACAGGGAAGGGACTGTCAAAGAGGTTACCAGATTGGAGAGAGCCTGTACAGAACTTTGAAAATCAGGAGGGACAGTCCCAAGATTTCTCCCTTTTTCATAGCACTGAACAAGATGAACAAACATCTGAAAAACAGATTAACTTGGCCAGAGAATCTAAAGCCAACACAGATCTATTCCTAGTTAAACAAAATTCCAGAGCAGTAAATGCAGTGTTAATATACTTCTGGGTAATCTGCCAGCAAATGTAATTTATTTTAACAAGAGTGCTCTGTTTCTAAATGGAATTGTTACTTTGTTTTTGAATTATTGTATTGGTTTGGCATTCAGCTATAGACAGTATTGTATTAATCAGATTGGCCTAACTGTAGGCCTTTATCCTAATACTGTGGCTTTTGTGGTATTTCTCAGACCCAAAAGGATTGCCTACAAAATCCCAGCACCTATCACAGTGCCATGGCTGTTGGCACCAAAACCATATATTAGAATAAAAAGGGAACAGAAACTCCAGTTAGGTTACAAAGACAGATGTTGAATCCTGCCACTTCTTGAAGTCACTTAAAATTAGGGATAAATTATATATCTTTGCTTTCCTAGTTGATTGAAAACACTAATTTTTTTTCATATGGTAGAAAGAAACCAAATAGATAGGGAAGTTAATCAGTTAAGAGGATAACCTCAGCCTTTTTATTGTCCTTTGTAGTCAGATATGTTCCTTATTCTCTATAAATCACCTTTGGCTCTAAAATGGACCTCACATACAGTATTTGAAGGGTAATGTGAACTATTCCTCCCCCACTTATGTTATCTGAAACTCACAACTTGCAGATCCATCAAAGAGTGAGGAGCAGCAAAAACCTCATCTTGTAAGCATGGTGTGACTCCTGCAAGGTAATTTAGTACAAATGTAGGGCAATTAAATTATTGCAGGTTCTAACCTGTGCTCGCACAAGTTGTTAAATAAGGTGGCTAGGGCTCAAACAGGTGAGAGGGGTTTTTTTCTCTAGAAAACATCAAAGAATATCTGAAATCATCACAACCCAGATACTTACAACTGAAGGCCCCAATATAAAACACCAACAAAAGTGGACACCGGCTTTTAGCAAGAGCTGATCCTGAAAGACAACTGATCACTAGAAATTGTGACTGGGAAAACTAAATTCCACTCTATGTGCCTGACATTTGAAATAATTCCTAAGTGCTTGGCGTGTTTAATTATGAGCCCTCAGATTCTCATGAACTTCCCCAAATCCTGCAAAATTAAAACCCTTTTTGAATTGTTTAATCTGTCTCCTCAGCAGTTGAAGAGTCTAGTTATTTTGTTTATATGATTAAAATGGATTAAATAGTATGAACAGTTAACTACATCACATTTATGTGACCCCATAAAAAGTCAAGTAGAAAAGAATTAGTCTTTGGTTTGATTAATGCACTACTGCAGGTTCAAATTATCCTCTGACTCAGAGATTAGACTGCCATTTTGTTGTCTCCATCTTTCTCCAGCCACACAAATGAGTTCAACAGATGTGAGGATAGCATTGTGTAGTCTCAAAATGGCTTTGGGAACTAGAGTGTGAAATGTCTGTAGATTTGAACATCATTTTTTCCTTAGATGATAATCCAGATCCCTGTTAGAGGCAACAGCTCCTTCTAATTTACTACCCACACACTTTTACAAGTTTATCCTGGAAGCCCCATGTCATGGTCCCCATCCTTTCACATGCGGAGAACTGCAGCAACTCTCTTCAAAGCCCCACAATGGCCCCTTAATCAGAGAGAGGAATCATAATTGATGTGAGGGGCTGTATTCTCCTATGCCAAGGTCCAGTTATAGCACTTCAGCCCCACCCAACCTCTACTAGTCTGGAAGGCATGAAAATAGGAACCCAAACCTCCAAGTGGCAGAGCAGTACTATATTATTATTATTATTATTATTTATTATAATCATATTAGCCACTATAGGGACCCACTCTGCTAGGCATACCCATAGTAAGCAATGGTCCCTGAGTTAAAGAGTTTACAGTCTAAATAAACCAGACAAGAGTGCAGGAAGTATTACTATCTCTGCTTACGGACCTTGCTTAGGGCTTGTCTACACTGGGAACTTATTCTGAAATAAGGTGAGAATTGAAAGTGTTATAGCTATTCTGGAATAACTCCCTATATGGACCCTTTATTCCAGAATAAGAGTGTTCTAGTCAATTTTCCCATGGAGTCAGACGCCCATTACTGTAGTATCTGAGGCCCAGATCCACAAAAGAACTTAGATGCTGTTACATTCAGCATTGCCACATGTAGAATATCACAGGAACAGCTCTACAATTCACAAAGTCTGAGTAAGGCACTTAGGTGCCTACACAATGAATGGGGAGAGATAGGTGCTTTAGAATGAGATCTACAGAGGTGCATATCTCTGCTTGTGATTCACAAATTGGAGGAAAATAGGCATTCGGATAAGTTGCGTGTAGGGCCTCAGCTAATAGGCATTCTTAGAGGCTGTCTACTGGATTGGGCCCCTCAGGTGTGTTCACACAGAACAGCTGGGGAAAGAGAAAAAGGACCTCCCTTATAAGTTATAACCTTTAGCCTCACAGTTAGCATACTCACCCAACATGTAGAAGGCCACTGGTTCAAGTCCTCCCTGCCTGATGGGAAGGGATTTGAACAGGGATCTGACACCTCTCAAGTATGTGCCCTAACCACTAGGCTATACAGCCATTCTAACTTTTTTTACTGGCCTAATTAATACTTATTTAATTAAAGTGGAACAACTTCAACAGAAGAGATTGAGGGAGCTGCTGTACATCAGCACATTCCATAGGCTAGTGGCAAAAGCACGTGTGAGCAGTCGTAGATCACTGTTCAAATACCTTCTCCTCAGGGGCGTGCGCTGGAATTTAAATTTGACCGCTTTTGGAGGGGTGCGTTATACCATATCAACACATGCATATACATCATATGCAAGGAAATAACAGTACACACACCATTTCAATGAAAATACATGCACCGTGGAGCCATCTGAATAAATGTATTCACAAGTACTTGGCTGTGGCAGTGTCACAGAGCTCCTCTGGCCCCAGGGCTGCAGTGGGGAGAGAGCGAGCTTCTCCAGCCCCAGGGCCGTGCAATGGGGAGAAGGAGAGAGCTCCTCCTCCTTCTCCCCACACCTGTTTGTGTGAGCTTGCCTGCAGGGCCTGATCCAGTAGGTGGCCTCTGAGCACTCCTAGCAGATGTGGGCCCGCACATGACTTTAGGCCGCCGAATGCTTATCTTCCCGTGCTGCGTGAATTGCTTTGGGGCTCAGGAAGGAGATAGTCTCTCAGGTGCTGAGAGTGAGGCAGCAGCATGCATGCAAAGAGGCAAAAACTTGGGTGCTGAGTGAGTTTAGATGCCTACAGTGTTAGGCAACAGCCAAGTGGGAGTTTTGTGCATTGCAATGGTGCCTAAAAACAGGTCTTAGGTGCCTAAAATTGGGATTTAGGCACCCAATTACCTTTGTGGAGCCCACCCTGAGTGTCTCACTATCTTTAATGTACTTATCCACACTACATCCCTGATTTTATAGATGGGTAGCAGAGGCTCAGCGTGACTTGCACTATTTGATGTTTTTCTTAAAGCCTGAGGGTACTTAAGAATCTTTCCTTTCTTGCCCTCTTGGTTGCAGAAAAAAGCTAGGTTAATGTGAATCCTAGAGGTTCCAACACTACAGGACAAATTAACGCCTTCCCCTGACAAAAAAAAATATTTTAAAAAATCTCATGAGTTTCAAGCCAATCTCATGATTCTCAGGAGAGCTGACTCATTATTTTTGAACATCTGTGATTGGCAATGCTGCACATCCCAGGCTAACACCATAACAACTGGTCCACCTTCTCTCTACCTAGCTCCTGAATCCCACTCCCACGCCTTAACCTCAAAACCACCTTCAAATTCTCCCATGCTGCCAGTTCCCACAATACTTAGAGTTTTCCTTAAAGCCTTCTCTCCTGGTGTCAGGGGATTATGGGAGAAACTTCACTTTAACCAAAGGCATTTTCTACTCCTCCTGGGTGTAGAGAAAAGCTTTAAACTATGATCTGGGTGTGTCCTAAAGGTGCAGAACCTAGAAGGCAAATAAAAGAATCCAAACTTCATTATTTTTTAAATTGCATGATTTTGAAGCTAACCTCATGATTTTAGAGACCAGACTTGGGCTTATTGCCTGCACTGAGTTGGTGATACAGGGCCCCTTGTCCTGCCCGCTGCTCCTGGGCAGGCACCCAGTGCAGAGCTGCGCTCAACCAGCTGCCTTGTCCTCGCCCACCCTGACTGCTCCTTTGTGTCACATCACATTCCCCGGCCATTCTTGGACACACCCTGACTCAGGGCCTTTCATGGGTGTCATGTCACAGGCCAGGCCCCACCGCCGTGTGCCTGGGGCATGGGCGTACGATAAGGATGGGTGTGTGTTTGACTGACAAGGTCTTTCATTCCTTACATATATACCTTGCCCCGCACAGGGTTGCGGCTCCCTTAAGAGCAGAAGGGGGCGCCATTTTAGGTACCTCCCCCATCATGTGACAAAGGCAGCCGCCATCTTAGGCTCCTGGCTTGTCCCTTCCCGTGTCACGTGAGGCAGGCGGCCAGCTGGCGGCGGCGGCGGAGCGGAGAGGGGCAGCAGCGGATGGGCGGAGGAGCCGGAGCCGGAGCTATGGGGCAGTGCGGGATCACCTCCTCCAAAACCGTCCTGGTCTTCCTCAACCTCATCTTCTGGGTGAGCCGTGGGGGCTGCGGGCCCGGGCTGACGCTCTCTCCCTCTGCGAGGGGCTCGGTGCCTGCAGCGGGGCTGGGAGGCCGAGGGGTTCTTGACTCGCTCCTGTCAGTCCCAGACCCCCCTCCTCGGATCTTCGGGGGGGCTCAGCTCCGGGCCGGGTAGAGCCTTCGGGTGGGCAGGAGACGGGTCTAGCGCTGGGGCAGAGGCCTCGTGTAGCTGGCCGGGGGGGCTGCCGCCCTGAGGTGGGGTGTCTAGTCGGACGCGGGCTTGGGAGCCCCAGCGCCGTACCCGCATCGGGGCTATGCCTTGTTGAGGCCGCGGGGAGCTTCCTGGAGGATGATTAATGCTGGTGATTGACCGGGCTGTGTCACTACTCACATCTCCTTCAAGCAGATAAACCCCCAGATCTTCCCACAGAGGGGAGAGGCTGAAAACACTCCCATCTTCTGCTTTTTAAATACCTTGTGTCAGTTACCAGATACCTTTCCAATCTTGGGCCACAAAGATTCAGTAAATGCAAGTTAATGTGATAGGCTGCAGGGCGATAGGCACCTTAGAAGTACTCTAAGAGGTTTCCAAATAACCATACTCCACTTGAGCCTGGTTATGAAGTTCTAGTTTTTTAGATCTCTGTGCTGAATTCATTCACCTTTCTCAGTGCTGTTTGTGGTCATCTAATTTCTAGCCATCTGGCTAGGAATTATATCCCAAATGTATGGTTGGGGGCAGGTGGGCGCACACATTTCTTGAGAAGCCTTTTAATGTGATAAACAAAATAGTAATGGGCCCTTGCATTATAGTCTCAGTATAACTAATCATAGACTTTTTTTAATTTCTTGCAATAACTGCAGTCCTTTACCCTTCCCCTGAACGTTAACTCTGCCGTAGCTAAAAACCATGCAGACAGAAAGACAAAAGCTTTTCTGGGTTAGTAGAACAGTAGATCTTTGTAAGCTATGTTTTTAAATGTGGGCAGATGGGCTATATTGTTAACATAAAACCCAGTGTCATTTGGGCTATATCAGTACAACATAGCTTAAGTAAAGGAAACGCGATTTACAAATGATATGGTGGTGTGTTTAAAGTGCACCCTTTCCAAATTGATGGATTGGAACTGGGATTACAGTAATGCAAGATTGTTGTCCCAGCTGTTCAAAAATCTCAGGCTTTGGAAGGGGAAGGGATAGTGGGTAATAGAATATTAGAACAGAAATAACGTTGATATAAATAGTTTCACTCTTCAAAATGGGGTTGGTACTAAATCTAATATCTCCATGTTCCATGGTGTGTGTTTTGGTCTTAAATTTTTAAGAAGAAATTTCTCACTAAATATATATTTTAGTGACCCATGGTGGTACTGCAAAATCTGTATATATGTGCTGCCTCCTGTCCCACCATATCTGACGGGATTTGCTTTCTCTGAGATGAATCATACACTTGAGATTTGTTTGATTTTTAAATTAGTGATGCATGTGCCATTTAGCCACAATAGCCTCTATAATATCACTATTCATTTGGAGCACAGTGCATTGTTGGGTGTGGCTTTTAAAGGTAGGTTTGTGTTCTGTATTATGCTAAATATACTGTAGCTTGAACTAAATATTCATCCTGTGAAATTGGTTATATGTGGTTGTAACTAGCCATGCAATTGTTTTGTAACTGGTGTATTTTTAGAGAGTTTAAAATAGATTGTTCTTGGTTAATTATATCAATTGGATTAGCTATAAATGACCACAAACTCAAATTTGTTAGTCTCTAAGGTGCCACAAGTACTCCTGTTCTTTTAAACTCAGTTCTGTTCAATCATATGACTGCTTATCGTAGATTTAGTGATAATGTCTTCCTATGTTATGAACTTGAGTGAGAATTTTTTGCATTTACTGCCTCCAAGTATATAATTGTATGGTGACTCATTTGTGTAGTGACTGTTCAAGTTAAACAGTGGTTGGACAGCTGATTACTGTCATGGGAATGGTTCTGTGTAGGGTTATGAGGTTACTGATTTACAATAATGCTATTACCTTGGTTTATTGAGAGAAACTTGAGCATGAATCATTTAAAACATAGTGAAATAGTTTCTAGTACCATATGAAAATGTCTAATGTTTTTTTTTTATTGGTTTGTGCTCCCAAAAGTTGGAAATATTGTTTTTGGCTGGGAGGGCATTCAGGGCAGTTCTGCTAATATGATCAATTGATGCTGAGCTGCCTGGAGAAGAGAGTAGGTATGACAGAATTCTGAATTCAGCTGGCTTGTATTGTGATTTTGTTTTCACAATTTGTGGCATCAAAATGGGAAACTGTAGAATACCTTCCTTTGCAAACATCAATTCTGGGATTAAAAATCTGGATCTTCAATTTTAAATGCTAGAAGAGAAGGAAAAAATTCAGCTTTTGTTCCATCATCTACATATTACTTGTTGCTTCCTGCTCTGGTCTCAACATATGGCATTAATATTTGGGGTCAGCTTTGTTGGTTAAGTAATATGTTCCATATTATCTCAGCCATCTTTGATTTTTCATCTTTGTGTAGTTCCAGTTCTGTTAATTAGATCCTCCAGACTTCCACTAAGACTTTGGCAGTAGATTACAGCCTGTAATCTGTCAAATAGCTCTAAAATCTCCTGTGATTGCTTTTATAAATTCAGTCCATCTGAGTCTCTTATGTAAAATATTGTTTGATCAGTTTTCCCCGTGGTCCATTCTCAATACAAATACAACAAACTGCTGTTGGGTGTCAGTGTAGAACTCTCAGGAGGATTGTCTCTACCAACTTTCACCAGTGAGACTGGGTCATAAATTCTCCTTTCTATCCATCAATCAACAGATGCATGGTAGTTGAGGAAGAATTTGAACTTCCATTATGTGTAAACTCTGGAGTATTATTGCTTTCTAAGTACAGTTTAAATAGTGTGCTTGAATGCCCCTGACGTTTGATTGCAGATGTTTAGAATGATTGCATCTGAGAAGCTCTCACTTCTTACTTTTGTTGTCTGAAGACCTCTTTGTACTTGTCTCTACAATCTTGTGTCACATCTTCAACTTGGACTTACATCAACTTGGTTCTGTGGCTTTGGTTTTTTAGTTGTTGGGCCATTTCTCATGTTCAAACAACTATCTGGTGTTTAATGCCAATGCTCATTCTTTCATTCCCCCCCCCCCCCCCTTTAAAACTTCCTCTTTCTTCATCTGTAGCATCTGGTATTGGACCTATGAGTTTTAATCTATCTAGGGCAGCATATCCAGGGCAAAGTTCATTTAATGTTTTTTCCTTGATTGTTTTATGCTGCATTGAAGATAATGCTTTCTTAAAAGAAACTTGCAACTTTTTTTCCAAATTCAAGTCTCGGTCTTTCAGTGTTAGTGGCTGATCAGTAGTTGATCTCTGCTCTTTGGCTTAATTCACAAAGTCTCTATTGCCCCCAATCTTGAAGAGCTGTTGTAAGGCCTGGAACAGGGACTTAAAGTATCATGTTTAGATGTTTAAGACAGATAACATTGAGAATATCTTATTTTCAGTATCCCCAAACTGTCCATGTTTTGTTCTTCCATTTAATTAGATAGTTTCGTTTAATCTTGAAGAAACAGATCATGTACTACTTGAGATGAGCATGAATCTTTTGTATCTTGCTATAACTCTTGACAAGGTTTACTTTAGTAGTATTTTTCACTGCTTCAGTTTATTCCATTTCTTGTTTCTACCACTTATGTCAGTTATGCTAGCATTTCTAAGAACAGATCAGCATTTCTGTTACTTATAGTAGAATAAGAGAGTCACCTACTGAACACTAACAGTGAAGACTGAAAAATAGGATGGGCTATTCATTTTCATGATGCCCTATGTTATCAAATCCCCTGCATCTTTCACGTTTTCCTAGAATCTAACATCAAGCCTGCTAACAGGTAACCGCTCCAGCCACTTACAGTTCTTCATCCAGTAACTTAATTTCACCCACAAGGCTGCCTTTGTCTCCACTCACCAATGGCTATACCCGTTCCTCCTCCCCATTAAGCTTCTAGACTCTTCTGTTACAATGCGTACTAGCAAACAGTAAGAAAGTAAGAACTTTAGTGTGCTTTTATTAACATTTCATAGAATACCTATCAACAAAAATGGTTCAGTCTCTCCTGGAAGCCTGCAATCCCCCCTCGCCCGTTATTAGGGTTCTTCATTCATTTTATTTTGGTGATACCTCTAAACCTATATTCCCTTATTTTTTCATAGAAGGTTGCCACTGAGGCAAGTTTTAGCAATTGGGGATAGGTGAGCTGGTATGCACTGACACGTGTATTTGTACTGCTGTCATACAGCCAGCTTGATGTATCGTTATCACTGGCCTTCATGCTCCTTTCCAGGCCTCTAGCTCAGAACTTCCATGATATGCCTGAGCTTCATGGCATGGAGAACAAGAATTCAGAAGTGGCTCTTGAATTGGTATACTGTAGACAAATGCATTAAGTCAGGGGTTCTCAAACTGGGGGTCATGAGCTGTCAGCCGCTACCGCAATCCCTGCTTTGCCTACAGCATTTATAATGGTGTTAAATATATAAAATAGTGTTTTTAATTTATAAGGGGAAGAGGTCACACTCAGAGGCTTGCTATGTGAAAGGGGTCACCAGTAAAAAAAAAGTTTGAGAACCACTGCATTAAGTTAAAGCTAGGGTATTGAAACAAACCAGCATGATGACTTCATCTTAATATGAAATGGTATATTTTAGCTGCCAATTATAAATTATCTAAAATATAAATGTTATATGAGGCATTCTTAAAAAATTAAAGGGAACATTAACAGGAAATATCAGTTACAACTTGATCCCCTCAGAAGGGTCAGCCCCCGATAAGTAGATATTGAACTGCTCTACCCATTATTAATGTTTCCTTGCCAGAGATTAATCTTGGCACAAACATGAATAATGAAGGAAGAAAGCCTTACGTTATAAAGCTATATCTCACTGATATAGCACAAGATTGTCTTGTGCAACCAAAGGACTGCACGTTCTTTTTAAAAAGCTAGATTAGCAATATCTAAATCTTAGACATGGCAGATATTTATGAAGACACGCTGTGAAGGAATTTAGCTTTTGCTAATACAGATAAACGAACATCTGAAGTTAGACGAGCATCCACCAAACTTTAAGAGACAATAGGAAATCACTAGTAAATATTTCTGGAGAATTTTAAACATGACTACAGTGGAATAAAGAGATGCTAAAATCTCATTAAAATTTAAGATACCATTTAGTGAATGGTACACTCATAAGCATGACTTAATGAATGGGATAGATTCTGGAACTAAGGACACAATAGGGGAACATGCCAAGTTGTAGTTTTAAGGACTGTTGCTATACTGCCTCACAGGACTTGCATCAATGTTAGCGAGACAGGATGTCTTTTACTAAAAAGGCGAAACAAAGTCAGGTATATGATCCAAGACACCCATTGCATGGATGCTTTTCTTTACTCAGTAGGCTGAAGTCCAGAAACTGCTTTGCCTCTACCCCAAAATACCACTGGGGAAGGCTACACAGTAATAAAATTGCAGGAAATGCTGCTGACTTTGGAGAATCTGGTTCCTTCAGAACAACTCCCTCCAGGCATTGACCTCAAACCAAAACATTGGTGTACTCTAAATAGAGCGAGAGTTGGTATGGCAAAGATTGGTGACAATATGACCACATGGAAGCTGAGAAATGACCCCAAATGTGAATGTGGAGAATTCAGGCAAATATTTGAACACTGCCTGATGCAGTGCCCTCTGTCAATGTCCTGTATGTACTCCTGAGGAACCGATAGCTTTTTTTTTTTTTTCCCCCCCCATCTATCCAAGTAATCCTTGAACTCCTCATCATATGCCATCTGAGTAGGTCAGGAAATGGATAAGATACTTAAGGCTACCTATAAATGGGAATATTTCAGGATAGAAGGATATGTTCAGAGGAAAATATTTTGAGAATAGCCATTTTTATCTATTAAACAGTATTTGCTGTTTATAATAGTAATATATTTCTAATCGGGGGCGGGAGGGGAAGAGAACAAGTTTCCTGGGGGTAAAAATTTGGAGAAGAGATTATGTATGTTATTGACTCCTGATATACTCGGAGTTTAGGCAGATAAGTGGCTTATGTAAATCAATGACAAATAGGGTCAGGGCAAAAAAACAAGGAAGGGGCATGTATCTTCTAATGTGCAAGCATTTAGGACATTGAAACATGCTACCTAATTCTTGTTTGTTTGGAGGTCTCCAGAATACCATGTGAATCCAGTTTTCAATGAGGAAAGGAGACAAATCTTAAGGAAAATGGGAACTTCATGCTGCTCGATCAGCTCCTAGTAGCACTTCATTCCTTTTTCCTTTCTCTTCAGCTGTCGTGTACCTTCACACGTCTGTAGAAGTAGAACAATCTCTCCATCTATTCTTTCACTGTGACAACTCTGCCGCAGTAGTGGCAAAAGTAGTTTTTAAAAATTATTAGTATTACATGATCTTGGGCCATGTTGACACTTGCAAGCTTACAGTGGCACAGCTCTACTGATACAGCTGTGCTGCTGTAAGATCGCTTGTGTAGCTGCTCTATGCTGATGGGAGAGCTCTCTCCCATTGACAAGATATCAGATAAATGAGTGGCGGTAGCTATGTTTGTGGGAGAACGTCCCCCCACCGATGCAATGCTGTGCATACGAGTGCTTATGCCAGCAAAACTTTTTATGTTGCTCGGGGCGAGGGTTCATACCCCTGAGTGACATAAATTTTGCTGAGATACGGGGTAGTGTAGACATGGCCTTAGTTTCAAATGAATGGTGCTGTTAAAAAGCTTTATTGAGAAAGTAGCCATTTAGCTTAATTATGCATGAATACAGGGTGGATAAATATAAAAAAACATTTTTTTTTAATTTGAATCAGATTTTTTTTTTTGATAAAATGCTTTTTGAGGAAAAAAACCTATCTAAAGATAGTTTTAATTAAGAGACGTTATCTCAAAGATATGTCATCATGGAATAAGGATTATAAATTCTAATTCTATAGTATGAGACAATATATTCATGTAATGTTTAAGAAAAGTTTTTTGTAAACAAGTTCCAATAGTTGATGGATTAGGGACCCAATCTTATGGGGTTCCAGGGGCTTCTGTATAGATTATTTAGGTTAATCTTTCTATCTGCCCAATGAGACTCAGTGCTCAGTCTAGAAGATACCATCAGAGATGCTTAGTTTTGCAGTTCTCAAACTGTGGATTTGTGTCTCCAAAGATAACATGCTTGTTAATAGCAAAAATGTTTTTAAATAAATATACAGAGGTGAGAAATAGTTAAAACAATTTAAATGTCTGTCTGGTGGTGATCTCCTAATTCAGCATGGCAAGAAAATCCTCCAAATATTAATGATTAACCTGTTGAATTGGAGATAGTTCACCTCCCAGTGGCTACATAAATATCGGCTTCAATTACCTTTGGTAAATGAAATGACCAAACAATTCATTTTCTGATACAACTGAAAAACTAATCTGAAACGTTTTCAAAATAAATCACTTAATGTATAGGGTGTACCTTCTAAAAATGAAACCTACATCTATCTCGGAGTTGTGAAGAATATGTATTAAGCGTCTAACAACCAACAAGAATGCACTTTTATATAGAAATCCACGATTAAATTGAGTTTTCCTGACTAGTGATTTAAATCAAATCCACCCTGTGTGAATATCACTTTTAGGTGAAAAAAATCAGAGGCTTTGCAGAACAACTCTCATGAACACCCAGCTCAGAGGAGTTAAAATTATATCATGGTATTAAATCATATGAAATAGTTCTAATACCACAGAAGACGCTGGGACATGTAGAATACAGTGCAAGGTCTTGTACGCTTTCCTTAAAAGGAGAATATTAAGAAAAGGTCTGGCAAAAACTAATAAATTAAGGGATTTAATGAAAAGTGAGCTAAACAAGGGAAGGTTCAGCTGTGGTTAAACTTATAAACTAGCTGGCTTGAAGTCTCCTTCTGTGGTGGTAGCTAGAGAATTGTCTCCATATCTCTTCGGAAGTTAAAATGAGAATTAATTCTCAAGTGTCATTTAGTGAGCATAGATGAGCCACTAGGCTACCAGTGGGAATCATTCAACTGAAATCCTGCTCCTGGACCACTTGTCATCTCTTGGGGTACGTCCAGACTACCCGCCGATCCGGTGGGTAGCGATTGATCTATCGGGGATCGATATATCGC
Organism: Terrapene triunguis; assembly: GCF_002925995.2. Taxonomy (NCBI): domain Eukaryota; kingdom Metazoa; phylum Chordata; order Testudines; family Emydidae; genus Terrapene; species Terrapene triunguis. The sequence goes on from NW_020664418.1 coordinate 16,021,554, forward strand.
GTCTCGTCTAGATGCAATATAGCGATCCCCGAACGCGCTCCCGTCGACTCCGGAATTCCACCAGGGCGAGCGGCGGTAGCAGAGTCAACTGTAGCTGAAGTTGCGTATCTTACATGGACGCCTTTTCCCCCCCTCCCCTCCCCTCCCAGTGTAGACCAGGCCTTGGTGTGAAAGTGGCTTAATTTCTGCTGTGGAAGTGAAGATCAGCAGGGTACTTTTGGTGGGAGGAGGGAGTGTATTTTCTGGGAGTGTGTGTGTGTGTGTGTGTGTGTGTGTGTATAGTGTTTAAACTTTTTAAAAAACAGAATTTTTAAAGCTGCCCTCTTGAAACTGATATGGCATATTTGAATTATTTCATTTGTTTTATTTTGAGGCAGATTATCAGGCAACAAATGTAGGCCCCGATCCTGGGAAGACACACATGCTCAACTTCAAACCCACTAGTAGTCCCACTGAACTCCATGAAATAGTCATGTGCTTTAAGTTGTTGCAAGATTGGGGCCTTAAATGTTTCCAACTCCTGAGAGTTCCTACAATATTTGTTGTCATAGGGTTTTTTTTAATGGCGTTTATAGCCAGTAGCAGCAAAAACAAGTTGGAAAGCTAAATGTGGTATCACTGAATAGTGTATGAAGTTTGAAATATTTTATTCAGCAAAGGAACACTTTACTGCATGGAAGAATCTTCATTGTTCTTGTGCAGTGCAAGGAATCTGGAAACAATAGAGGATCAGGTCAAGTTACAAAGCGCGTGCACACACTTACTCTCTCTCCTCCTCCCCCCCCCCCATATGATCCAGTGCATACAGAAAGAATGGGTGTGATAGGACACTCTCTGTATATTTGAAACTTTCAGGCCAATGGTCCACTACCTCTTGGTATTATATACACAAAATCTCTTATTACAAGTGCAAACGAAGCTTAGCTTGGCCTTTTGCTTACGTGACAAAAGTAATGTAATCTTTGTTCTGAAGTGCTGTGTTTACAGCAGCTACAGTTAAAGTTAATTTGGCATGTATACTTGTGTTACGTTGCTTTTAGTTTTAAAACAGTCTAAAAATCATGAGGATTATTACTACCTTATTATACAGAAACAATTCTTTCTGCTTATTCAAACTCAGCGTAAGATCTGACAGCTGCTCTAACAAACATTCAAAGTATACAGGTTATGAAGGATTGTTAGGCTGTCAGATCTTACACTGAAACAGTTTGTTCAGAAGAGCCTTCAAATAAGCATCGATACCTTAGTATGTACCAAAGGTAGAAACAAGAGGAATATCTTAATCCCCATAGGATTTATTAACTCTTGCGTCTAGCGATCATGAAAGCCAGATCAGACCCTGAAAAAATGACTGATCCAAAGAACTCAGTATGGTTTACTTAGCTTCTCCAAGTAACCCAATACCCCAAAGAGTCATTCACAAGGTAGCCTGTGCAATTCTAGAGAAATTTGTTGGTATTGCATGATGCTCTGTTTTTTCAGATGATGATGATACAAATATACAAAAAAGCTGTTCAGATAATCTTTCCTAATATTCAGCCATTTTTCTTCAATTGACTTGTTGTTACTAGTCCAACTCTTGTACCATCCTAACAGCTCCTTTCTGGCCTGTTGATGCACTTCACACTTTAGATTTACCAAGCTCCCTTTCCCTCCATATGCTTATGTGCAAATAAATATTTCATGGTATATCTACACTTATGGCAGTATGTAGAGTAGACACTGCATACCCAGTTAGCACAGGTATTTATGTGGAGGATGAGGCATAGTTTAGACAGGTAGCGTACAGACACACCAGAACCCTAGGATATATACCCTACGTGGCTGTCTTTGTGCCCAAGCAGTGCCTCTCACATCTGTTCTTTTAACTATATAATGTCACTCTGTCTCCCTGTTGCTAGAGCCTTTCACTGTGGTGTGGAGCTACGTGTACCCTACATGCCACCACAAGTAAAGATAATCATTCTTAAGTCATCCCTGCAGCACTGGTCACTTCGCCCTTTTCTAACCCCCCTCTAGTTTGTGGGTCTTACTTTAATCCATATCCACTTTGTCCAAACAGATCTAAGTCTAATTATTGCAGCACACAAGTTTCATTGACTTTCCTTGATTTGGGTATTCATGAAAGGTTGATACACATTTTCTGCAGTTCAATTTGTAATATTGCTTTTTACATTCTAGAGCATTATTTATGAAATACATCTGTGTAAATCATATGCAGTGCATATAACTGATGTCAATTTAAGTGATGTTACAGTAAGAAAAGTGGCTATCACTAAAATGGCATCTGTTTCCTCAACCCATCTGTTTTCTCCGTGTTTTCTGTGTTGCATCTGACTAGAGTGACTAAAAAGCTTTTACTAACTTTTACTGCAGAGCCATTGCAGTGCTGCGAGCCAGATTCTTTTCTAATTCAAACAACGGCAGAGTTGTTAAGAGTCCTGACTACAGAGTCTGGTGGTGGTGATGTGAGTGCCAGAAAAAGATGACTTTCAGATCTTAGATTGGGTTTGCAAACTTGTATTTTTTTGATAGGCAAAGAATAAAATCTCTCAATGTCTTTTTTTCCTCTCAGATTTTAAGCAGGTTAAGAGATTGTGTTCTTAAATTTAATTTGTGAATAGAATAATTCTGCTTCTAACTTTAATCTTCTGAATACAAGTTTTAAACTAGTATCTTGTCTGATCGTTGTTAATTTAGGTTATAAGAATTTTGGTTGAAAGCTTATTTGGCTTGAATAAATCTCTTCTAGATGGATGGTCTTTCTCTGCTATATTGATACGTACCCTGTCTTAAACGGGTTGTAAAAACACACAAAGCAGCAGCAATATGAGCTTGATATTGATGAATAAGAGTAGAAATTTGGAAGTCAATGTGTGAGATAAGTGAATCAGCACACTGCTCCACTCTAAAGCTGCATCTTCACATGTAAATTGACTTTAAAGATTCTGGTGAATGGTAACATAAGTGTTTAAACGTTCTTACATGTGCAACACCAGCTTTAGTTAAGTCTTCAGTTGCTGTAATTTAAGTGCTTTATTTAAAGTTTTTACTTCAAAATAGTCATATGACGTTACTTTGATAAGCACTGCATGTTTTATTCTGGATCAGCATTTTGATAGTATTAGTGGAATTCATGTCAATTTTTATTTTAGAAAGTACATCTCAAACAGTAAAAATTGTAGAATCTTAACAAATTGCAAAGATCCTAAGATTATAGAATTGACAACTGCTTTGCAGACACAAAAATTTCCTTCCCAAATTATTCCTATGCAGCTATATGCTATGTCTCAGCTCCGCTTAAATGAACTGGGTTTTCTTGGGTGGGGGAAGAGAGAAGCCACTTAAAATTCCATTTAAAACACAGCAGAGAAGGACAAAGAGGCTCACAAATGGTACTGATTTCAGTCTTCCTTTGCACTCTCCTCATATCTGGTGACAGCTGCAGATGGTTTTTCCCTCTGCCACCTTGCAAAATACCACATTTCTGACAAGCATCTTAATCCTTTGAAGTGGGGGATGACATCACTGGCACATTCACATGTTTCATTGCTAGGCAACACTTAATGTAATTCCATTGTTCCATGGCTTCCCTTTGGTTCTTCACTTTATATCCCAAATGTGCATGTCTGCATTGTTCCATTCTGTACATAAAATGCCAGCGTATTAGAGTTGAGCTAGAATTTCTAGTTGTCTTCTCTATGCCAAGCAACTAGTTTTGAAGGAAATAAGCCATTAAACATAACTCCGCTAAAATGTCTCATTTTTGTGTTTTGCCCCAGCTGATTTTTCAGTTTAGTATCTATATAGCACCTTATGTATTCAGTATTGTGCAAATGTGAACTTATTAGATAACTAATTGGAAGGGGTGTTGAGATTCCTATTGCTTCCATTTTATAGAGGCAGAGGTGAAATACCTTGCCCAAGGCCACACAGTGAGCCACCAGCAGAGCCATGATTATACTTTGAGTGCGCCTGAATCTCTTATCCTTGTTTATTCTTTCACACTGTTACTTTGAATGCAATGTATAGTTGGATTTTCTGAATCTTCTGCATTTAACCTGTTGATTCAGCTGCCATATCTTCCACCCCTAACACTTCTATTATGGTAAATTAATGTAGCTTATGTGAAATGCTGTCAGATACATACATTTTAGTAAGTCCATTTTGCCTGTTTCATGCTGTGACAAGGGGGAGAGGAAACTTTTTTTTTTTTTTAAAAAAGCATACTTCAAAGGTCTTCAGATATGTTGTTGGCCATTTTAAAGAGGTCAGTGATCAATTGTTCTCCATGTCCCTTGAAAGTAGTCCAAGAAGTTAATGCCCTTAATCTGTAGCAAGGGATATTTTAAGTTAGATATCAGGAAAAACTTTCTAAATATAAGGGTTGTTAAGTTCTGGAGTAGGCCTCCAAGGGAGGTTGAGTTCCCTATCATTGGTGGTTTTTAAGAACAGATTGGACAAATATCTGTCGCAGATGGTCTAGGGTTTACTTGGTCCTGCATCAACACAGGGGATTGGACTTGATGACCTCTTGTAGTCCCTTCCAGCATTTCTATGATTTGTAAAACAAAAGTTGGTAGGGGAAACAGGCAGGTGTAGAACCAGAAGTTCCTTAGCTCATTTTTATCAAATATCAGTTCTGTAAAATTGAAATACTTGGTACAACCTAATGGTAACATTTGTACTTTACCACTTCTCAGACTTTTCTGAGAACAGGAGCCACAGAAGTTGTTTGGGTCCCATGTTGTACATTTAAGAGGACCTGTAATGGTGAAAATGACTTTACTGATTTTTGGGGAAAAAAGGATATTTTCTCCACATGAGAATAAGACCTGTTTATGACAGCAGGAGTGTAGTTCACAAATAGCTTCTGAAACTTTGCAGCAAGAGGAAACTTCAGCTGAGACACAATTTGTTTTGATAGTAAAGTTTCACACTAGTTAAACTACAGATTATTCCCTCCTCTCCTCATTATTTTCTATGTCCTACATCACCATGAAGTCTCAAATTATACACAGCCAAAATTTGTAGCTTTCATTGTTAACAGACATGCTCACAGATCAAGGCTAATATAGTCACTAATACCTTAGGTGAACAGTGCCATTTTTAGGCACTGATCTGGGACTTAAAATAAACTTATCCAAATACTGGCTTAACTTTATCCCTGTTCATATCTTACCATGTTTACTACACCATTTAACATCTCTCCAGTATCTCATCTCGTCTTCCTTTTCTGTTCATTTAATATCTTCCTAACAACTTCCCTTCTTATAAATGTGTGTTGTTTTTTTGTTTGTTAAATCTGGGCACGATCACGTTTGTCATTTACATTATTCAGGTTGCTTGTATATTAGATTCACCCCTGCCTGCACACTCATTGTGTTTAGATTGTAAGCCCTCCAAGGCAGGGACTCACTTCATTCGTGCAGTTTTTAACACAGTGAGGCACCCTAGGCCCTACAGTAATACAAATACGTAGTAGCATTAAGGTATAAATATTAATATGCATCTGCAATTAAACTACATAGCACCAGGGTCCCATCAGAAGAGACACAAACTGGATAAACCCCCAGAGCTACACTGCATGTGACTTCATATGTACAGATTGTCAGTCGCCTGTATATATCACTTTTATTCAAGTTCAAAACATAGTGTACCCCAGGGGGAAAATGAAGACTTAGATTAACACCTTTTAGTATTGGAGACAATATAACATATTGAATCAGAACTACTCCCAAAGTGAGCTCAATGTTTCTAGCTCACCAAAGCCCCCGTGATGAACTGTCTTGATCCATTTTAACTCAGTTTAGATAAATAATGATATTCAGGGTCATATAAGACTCTGTAAAGCCTGTTTGAATTAACTCAAAATGTTCTCAGTGTTCTAAAGCGATAGTCCATTTCCTTCAATACAGCTAGCTGTTCCTGGCCTAGGGAGCTCTGAAGGTTTTGGTAAAGCTTGTAACTTACTAAATGAATGTTAAGTACTAGCCATATCTATGGCAGTATACTAATGTAGACCAGGAGACAGTGTAGTGACTATTAACTTCACTTGGCTTAAGTGTGCCCTGTTGGAAGACTGTTGAACACATCTGAACAGACAGAATATTATAACTGAGTATACAGCATCCATTATTTTAGTTGCATCAGCTTACATTCTAGATAGCATAGTTCTCCCATTTAAGCTGTTCAGTGCAGAATTCACCTTGAGTGTTCTAGATGTTGACATGGGGCCGGGGGATGTGAAGAGAGGACAGTGGGTTCATTGTATAACTAGAAAAGGGAATACAGAGGCAGAAGTACTTGCTGCTACTGGTGTACTGTGTACTATCTTATGGGCCCAGTCCTGCGATTTTTGAGAGTATAATTCCATTGAAGTCAGTGGAAGTCTTACTGCAGTCAGATTTTAGGATCAGAATGATGTTGTGCATGCAGCAGTTTAGAGTTAGAATTTTGCAATAAGTTGCATCTCTACAGTTGTAGTAGTAGAGAGAGCAATAAGATCTTCAGTATGAATCTACCAGTAAGTTACAACAGTATAGGTAATTTCCTCTTTGTGCAGAAACTGGCTAGTTCGTACAATGATACTTCTGAGAATATTTCCTTTGAAGTTGAAATCTTACCATATGTATTCTGTAGATATGCACCACACTGATAATACACAGCGATTGTCTGACTTGTGTACTGTTCATAGTGAAAAAATTTATTTGGACTGGAGATATTACTTATTTAAAAATGGAAAGGGTGTTACATAGGTTTCACAAAAGGGATCTTGGTTTTAATTTAAGCTTTTCCTTACTAAATAAAGATAAAAATATTTACATGTGCACCCATTACTCCCAGCAATCGAAATAGATGATCTATCTACCTGCCTAGTTAAGTAGCAAAATGGAAGAAAGTAATACATCTTGGAGTATAAAACAATTCCTGTATCTGAAGGAAGAAATATCTGGATTATCTGCAAGTAGCTAGCTGTTTGGATTTAACAGAATCTTAGGGCTTGTCTACACTGGCACTTTACAGCACTGCAACTTTCTTGCTCAGGTGTGTGAAAAAACACCCCCCTGAGCATAGGAAGTTTCAGCGCTGTAAAGCGCCCATGTAGACAGTGCACCAGCGCTGGGAGCTACACCCCTCGTGGAGGCGTGAGGTTTTTTTCGTTTAGAGCGCCACAGCAGCACTTTAACATTGCCAGCATAGACTAGCCCTTAGAGTATGTCTACACTGGCAAGTTTCTGCACCACAAATTATACCACTTTTATTAAAACGCTGGAATTAAACCACTGTTGCGTGTTCACACTGTGCTCCTTGTGACGCTGAAGCGCATCCACATTAGCAGCTCTTGCAATGGCAAAGAGAGCAGAGCATTGTGATAGCTATCCCACTGCAACTGGCCGCAGGGTGCTCTGGGAAGGGTTTGCAGTGCCTCATGGGGCAGGCACAACGTCACATGATGCAGGTTTCCCAATCCCATTGTTCCATGAGCATCTTACTACATTGCCAGCTGCTTTTCAATTGAAGTGGGTTGGGGGAGTGTGTGAGTGTATTGGTGGGGGGGGGGGAGGAGAGAGAGATACTGTTTTGGGGGACAGTGTCGGCATGCTGTCTTGTAAGTTCAGACTGTGGCAGGAAGCGATCAGTCCTGGGGGAGGGGGAAACCCAAACATCAGCCCGCGCCTCCCTCCCTGGGTTCTCTGAACAGCATGCGTGCGCGCGCACACACACCTGCCTCTGTTCAACAGCCCGAGCATTCCACGTTAATGGTTTGCTTTGTGTCCCGAAGCAGATCAGTACAGCTCGCAAGGGCTGTCAGAAATGATGCTTTGAAAGGGGAGGGGTGCATGTCTCCAGGGCAGCCAAGTTCAAAACAATGAGCAGAACGGTCACTTGAGGCATTATGGGACAACTTCGGAGGTCAATTACAGCGCAGAAAGCAATCAAGTGTCTGCACTGGCAATAGAGCGCTGGAGCCTCTGCGCAAATAGCCTTATGACTCTCGTCGAGGTGGGGTGTTTTTGTGTTTTTTGCAGCGCTGCAACTGAGGAGTTTCTGCACACAAAGTGGCTTGGCAGTGTGTACACATCTGCAGTTTCTGCGCAGTAAAGCAGTTTTTTGCACTCAAACTTGCCAGTGTAGACAAACCCTTACTGTCAACAGTATTAGGAGTGGTGTATGACTGTCTAAATAACCTATCAGGTTAGTTCATGGGATTCATGTTTGGGAAGGGGGCACATGGGAGTGCAATGTTCACAACACGACCTCTCTTCTTCCCTTATTTAAGGGTAAGGAGGTTAGGTGGAGGTGAACTGACTCCAATGTTTATCTAGCTTAGATGCAGATGACTTGGGGGTTAGACTGGGGTTCAGCCTTTCACCTAATCTAACCGATATCTAGACTAGATAAAACATTGGAGTTAACTATCCACTAACCTCCACTTTCCCCAGTCTAGATATAACCAGTACTTCACCAGTCATCAGATACGTGTCTATATCTGTGGTCATACAGAAGAGCTGTTGAATTGACATTAGAAATGCTTGCTAAGGTACTCCTTATGAAATTATAACCACTTGTAGAGGTTTGTGGTTTTTTAATAAAAATTAACTGTTGGGATTTATGAAGAATTTGATGACCCTAATTTTTTTTTTTTTGTAGGCCGCAGCAGGCATTCTGTGCTATGTGGGAGCCTATGTCTTCATAACATATGACGACTACGATCACTTCTTTGAAGATGTCTATACGCTAATTCCAGCAGTGGTTATAATAGCTGTGGGGACACTTCTCTTTATTATTGGACTTATTGGGTGCTGTGCCACAATCCGTGAAAGTCGCTGTGGACTTGCCACTGTAAGTTGCTGTTTCACGTGAATTTTTGAGGCTTTATTGCATGTTCTGATGTATATTTGGCCTTAGTGTTCCCTTTGAATGAATAGAGCGTTACTGATGGTGTTAAAATGGACACTCAAGTATGTTTTTTGTTTGTTTTTTTTAGATATTTACTCAGGTAATCTTGTTTTACAAGCTCAGTATTTTTTTTCTTTACCTATTTTATCCTAAAATACTTCTCTTAATTTTTTGTGTTGGAACATATTAAAATCAGCCTTTTTTTTTTTTTTTTGTACTAAAACTTTATACAAAATCCTTCCAATGTCCCTCTTCAGAATGATAATGATCTGCTTAAAGTAAAAAGATTAATACTGTGAATGTTCTTGATGGTACATTTGTATTCAATTATTAAAAAAAAAAAAGTTTTCTTGAAAACACATTCGTGCTTAAGAAAGCTGAAACTTAAAACTAAAATTATTGGATGGCACTGGTGATGGAATCTCACTACAAGTATTTTGTAGTGTAATATTAGGAATTGGGGCTGTGTTGTCCAAGCTGTACTTGTGTTTAAATTAGTACTTCAGTTTCTGGTGTTGCTGTATGCCATCTATTCACATAATATGTATTTGAGTAAAATAATAAAATATATGTATATGGTACTAATGTGTTTAAAATTTTGTCACATAATAGATAAGTGTCCTGTGGGCTGTAATACTTTGGTCCAGTTTTGGTTGGATTTCATCTGCGGGTGCTGGGTGGCGTTGGTGGCCTGTGATATACAGGAGTTCAGACTAGATCTAGTGGATAGATTATTTGGAATGATCCACTCAGTTGACTATTTCTATAAATTACGTGCTAAGTTAGTAACTTGCCTGGCAAGTTTGATAAACCCGAAAGGCAGAGTTTAGGTTCTCAAAAGGCATGTCAGCAAAGCTACGTATTATATAAATATTTTGGATTGTATTTAACAGTTTGTGATCATCCTCCTCTTGGTTTTCATCACTGAAGTTGTGGTGGTAGTTCTGGGATACATCTACAGAGCAAAGGTAATAAAAACTGTCTTCTAAAGTCCAATAAATGTTGTAGATTGTGACCAACCTGCTGGGGGAAAAAAAAAAACACTTCCCATTTTTACTGCAGGTATACTTACGTTTGAGATTTTCTAAAACTGCTATTGGGTATTGTAAAGATGTTTTGATTCTCTACGTTGTATAAGATCAAAGAAAGGTGCAGGCCTAAATGATAGCAAAGATTGGAAAAAAATTAAACCTATATTGAAACAGACCTCTTCAGAGGTCTGGAAGTAAGTCGCTTAAAAGAAGGTTATGGGGTACTCCAAACTTGGATGAAAGATGGCTAATTACTTAAAATAATAAAAAAAAACCTGATAACTCACTTGCTATTTAATTTTATTCTGGCTTTACAACAGGGCTACAATTTTTTTGAAAGAGGTAGTGTGGGAATAATGTATATACAATTCAGCCTGATGTTTAGTAGGCTTTTGTCACTGAAGAGTGAGGTGAAAAGCTGATGCACAGTAAATAGGGTTATGCCATAATTGGCATGTCTCTGTTTGCCAAGTATTCTATTCTGTTTTTAAAAGCATTTTGAATCCGTGTGCAGCATAGGTTGCACTGCATATGGGTATGTTGTATATCGATACTTACCCAACTGAATATCTCGGGTTTTTTGTTTTTTTTTTAGTTGCTCTTCAAGGTGTCTTAAAGTAAGCAGCCCAAATGGACTGGGTACTTACTGCAACACCCCACCTCCACAGCCCCCTTTTGGGTCAGGACCCCCGCAGTCACAACACCATGAAATTTCAGATGTAAACATCTGAAAATGTGAAATTGACTAATTTTCAAATCGACTAATTTTCAAATCCTGTGGCTGTAAAATTGACCAGAATGGACTGTGAATTTGGTCAGGCTCTGTAGGTTGAAAACACCTTGACTAGCCATTAAAAGTAAAATAGGCAGACACTGCAGTTCCTGAAACTACCTAAACAATGAGCAGCTGTGTTCTACATCAGCAGTAACTTCAGAGTAGTTTTTAGGGGTAGTTCCAAACAAAGTACAATGTAGTACTCTAGTCTAAAGATCAAAGGTATGGATTACTGTGCTCAGGTCTGGGTTGAGCCTCAGCCAGCTCATTCTCTTCCAAATCCCAGTCTCTAAGAACTGGGAAAACAAAACCCACATCATTCAGATCAGATGAAAATGAGACACAGACCTGTCTGTCTGCTGCCTGTTTATGACCCTGGAAGCCAAATATATTTCTCACTGTTGTCTCACATGACTTGAGACAGAATGGGCAACAAAATAGAGCCTAGATATCTGGTAGAAAAGAAGTTGCCCCAAACAACCCTCTACCATTTCTGGTGGGGGGCAGGTGGGGAGGGGAGGAGTGAAATCATTCTAGACTAGTAGTGTGATTTCCAGCCAATGGTTAGCAGAACATTAACAGCCATACAGTCTTGTTATCAAAGGCTGCTGAAGGATCTGAAAGTATCAACATACACCTGATCATTGTTTGCTGCCAGGAGGAGTTAATCAGCAAAGACCAGAGCTGTGTACATCTTGTATTCAGAACAAGAGAGTGAATAGGTTTTAAAAAATGGTATCAGAATTGCCTTGTCACAGATTTCCACAGAAGGGAAGACTGGACAATAGTTGGCAAGATTGAGTATCAAGTGAGACTGAGCCCAGTGACAGCTTATTTGGGGAAGCTGGCATTGTGGACTTCCAAATAGAGGCATAACTAACCTTTGGAGCATTTGAAACTTTCCTACATCCTTCTGTTAATGATGAGAGGCCTGGGTCCAATTTGAATGCTCCGATTTTTATCTAGAGCGATGATGTGTTTATCTTCTCCATGCATTCCTCCATGACAGCAGCCAGCCCATTTCAGGTCTCTTTAGTTTTGTCTACTAAATGAGAAGAAATTTCCTCTTGAAAGATTAATTTCCATATGGAGGTAGCTGGGATTAATCAGTCTGTCAGTCAATTGAACAGTTCCAGACTTGTCTTCTGGACAGAGTAGTGGAGGCTTTCTTCACCTCTGGCACCGGATTTTAAAAACTCGGTCAGTTGGAGTTCAAGTCTTCTGCCATCTGCACTAAACCTCTGCCCCGTGCGGTTCATCTGTATGGGCTGTTCCACACACAAATGTGCGCCGAAATAACGAAGGTTGAATTGACACCAATTTAGCTATTGGGGGGGCAAATTTATGCGTGGACACTCTTATTTCTGAGTGAAATTGACTAAATGAACTCTAAGGTCAGTAACAAATTTAGCATATACCCATTTTAGCCAACTTTATTCCAAAACAGACTGGCACCAAAATAAATTGATTTCAGTGTACATCGGTTTACTTTCCGGATATCAATTATAAGCATCTAGTTGAGAACTACATATGCTTAGTTAGTTCTTGATGTCTTTAGAATAGTAGCAATTGCTTCACATAATGTAAAAGTAAGTTAATTAACAGCTCTATAATTCAGTTAGTATTGATTACCATTTACGTTAAACTTTTTAAGAGTATCCTTGTCACATGTAATTGTTACTTAAAATACAGGTTACTTGATTCTGCACTCTAGGAAGACTTCCCCCCCCCCCCCCCCAAAAAATGAGTACCAGCTTTTTCAAAGGGAAACAGGTGTTGGTTGCTCAAGGCACCATTTCAAGTGTCAACAGCATTGTTAGTTATTATCTGCAATGGGGCTGGTAGCTATTCCTCACCCAGTAAGTGTTGTGTACGGTGTGCTGCCACCACCTTCTCACATGAAGAGTAGATGGTCAGACAAGGAAAGTGGTGCTGTGTGGCTGACCCTAGTGGGAGGAAAATTTGATTACTATTTATAGTAAATCCCAAAACAGGTTTAATCTTTGAGGATTTCCTCCCAAACACCCGTGCCTACTCTCCAGTCAGTGTGACTGCACCAGTGCCATGCAGGACAGAAGGAGCTAGGAAATGGGCAGAGTTGAGAGAGATGCCAGTTGGCTTTCCTGAGCCAAATCCTACCCTTGGTTACTCCTTTAACAACAAACGGTTGTAACTGATGCCAGATCTTTGCCCCTCTAAGTTTTACTGTCCTGATTCAGTGTTCTAGGACCGAAGATTTCTGGTGCTGAGCATGATGATTGTCACCACGCTATAACTCTTGGACCTTTCAAGAACATGCCCAATGATCTAGCCTGTGCTCCATATCCAATTAACTTCAAATTCCTCACATTTTGCCTTGGGCCCAAACCTAACTTACAGGTTGGAGGCTATTTCCTCAGTTGTTGGTATTTTTGAAAGAGTGGGGTAGCAAAATTCATGCTTCTAAAGGAAGCTCGTTTGCAAACTTAAGTCTGTAGTTGGTGTAGCCTCAACCCCATAATAAAAGCAATGAAAGAGGGGAAAGTGATGTCTCAGCAAAGAAATATAAAATGTAAATTTCCAAAATACTGTATAGATGTCCTGAAGCAGATTAAGGCCCCAAATTCTGTGTAAGGTAGTTATTCATCCTATCTTTCTGTGCAGAGTATTCTTAATTGTAGCTCTTAATCGTTAGCATTAAATTAGTATTTGGTTTGTATTTTGTACAATCAGAATTCCAAAAGAGAAACCATTTCTCCAAAGTACGGTAATATGTAAAACACAATAATTAAGACTCAACTAATAGGGTGTCTAGGCTTACTCAATTATTTACAGCCGAAAAAAGGACTGTGCTGCCCAGAGTTGTACTACTTGTACCAATAGTTTGAAAGTGCACTAATGTTTGCTTTATAGGTGGAGGATGAAGTTGATCACAGCATTCAGAAAGTGTATGATGCATACAGTGGGACAAACCCTGATGCTGCCACCCGCGCTATTGATTATGTACAGAGACAGGTGAGAGGCAACATAATGGAAAGTTTATTGTAATTGTAGATCTCATGAAGTCCATATTGTTATATTGCTCTGGGGTTTGTTAGATGCTGTCCACAACTTTGATCAAGATTATAAACAGTAGCTTGGTCACTATATAAACAGAGTTAAAACTACTAGTACCCATGACACTTAACTGTTCAGCTGTTTCAAGAGATGTAGGCTGTCACATAACTATCCTTCTGTAACCACTTCAATGTGCTTTTTGTCTCCCTTCAATATTTCTCTGCAATAGGACATCCCAGAGTACACTGCCCCATCTGCTGCTTGCTCACTATAAAGGTGGGGACACAAATGCAGTTGTGGTGGCATAAAAGCTATTTTATTGACTTGAAGGGCCCTGATTGGATTTATTTTATCTGTGGCAGGGGATTTTTTGGCAGAAACAATCTCACCAAGTTTAGACAAGATCCAGTGGCTTCTGGCGTTTTTTACCATTATAAATTTTTAAAAACTAGCCTCCAGAGTTCTCTACATTAGAACTCCAATCTGTGCATCTGAACAAACAGTATCACTGGTGGGAGGTTTGGGGGTTTGTTTTTTTTTTTTTTTTCTGAAATTCCCTAGTGAAGGGAAAGTTGAGACTTGTAATTCACCACTGATGCAACTCCACTGCTGGGAATCTCACAGGGGCTTTTCCTGTCTATACTGTAGCCTCAAGTCCAGTTTTTCTTCAAACTCTTTAAGAAGTTTTGAACAGACTTACAAATCCTTGTCACGTAGATATTGGCGACAAAACAATACTAATTACAACAATAATTTTTCTATATTTATTTATTTTTTTAAAGGAGATTTGAGATTACTTTGACAGGGTGTTACCATGTTAGGGCTAGTCTACACTGGCAATGCTAAAGCGCTGCCGCAGCAGCACTTCTACGTGCCTTGTGTGGTCGCGACACAGCTCTGAGGGAGAGCTCTCCCTGTGCTCTTAAAAAAAAAAAAAAAAAAAAAAAAAAAAAAAAAAA
>NW_020664418.1:16036358-16056009 GCF_002925995.2 Terrapene triunguis
CAACGCTCAAAAAAACCCCCACCTCAACGAGGGGCATAGCTCCCAGCACTGGGGCACTGTTTACACTGGCGCTTTAAAGCGCTGCAACTTGCTGTGCTCAGGGGGTGTTTTTTCACATCCCTGAGTGCAAAAGTTGCAGTGCTGTTAATTGCCAGTGTAGACAAGCCCTTAGAGTTAGCATTTGTACACTACCTCTGACATGCTGTTTCTGGTGGGTTGTGTAGTGGTGTGTGTTTTTTTTTTTTTTTTTGAGTGAAATCTGACTACACATTTAACAAACCAGGCATGTCTGTCAAACTGTAACTTCCAACTTTTTTGAATAGGTGTGCTTATCTTTTGCAGATGGGTTGACTGAGTATTGAATAAATGGTAATTAGATATTTAAGTATCTATTTGCCCTCTCTATTTTGATGGGTACACAATTGGCACGTTAGTTTTTCAATAACTTCTTGTTTGTTTGTTTTTTAACCCTTCCCCTTGGTCTATCTAAACTTGGACTATCCATATCTTTGCTAACAGATGAGATCAATTCTTCATTTCCTTTTGTGTGACCATTTGTGCTAGGAAGCCCCAGGAAGATCACCAAATGATCCTTTGGTGATAAATATCCAATATTTATTTGTTATATTGGGTTACAAATTGTATCCCAATACTCTGATGCCTGGACATGTCTACCATATATGCATAAAATCTCCTCTCACCACAATTTCTCCAGTACTTTTTCCTCTTCAATGTATGTATATATTTTAACCTACTTGTATGAGCTACTGTTGAAACAGTATTAAAGACATTTTATTTTATCGTGTTACACCTTGAGGTTACTGGTCCTCCTTTTCCAGATCATATCCCATTCATCTGGGATAATTTGTCCAGATCCTGTTCCCAGGTGTCATATATGGACACTTTTTTGTTAGGAAAGCTATCTGCAAAGATTGATTATAAATTAGCTATTTTTTTAACTGATCGGATGCCATTGCTTCTATTAAAATTAGCTTTCTGTATACAAGTGTCGTAGGAAGCTGAGAAACATAATGCCTAACTTGAAAGTACTGGTACTACGGGAGCTAGTTATTTATCATCTCTAATTTAGAAAAGTTTACTGAATAACGTCAACCCTATGCATTCCGTGGCTCTTCCAACTTTTAAAACTCTGTGGTTCACAATTTGGATTAGGATCTGGATTATTTGCAATAAACGTCATTGGCAAGGGGAAAAGTTACCTTATCTCTAGTTCTGTCCCAAACCCATAGCAAAGGATATGCTAGAGGATGTTTGTAAATTTCTGAAGGGTCTGATTTTTTTTTTATTAATCCAGAGTAACTCAACAATATTTACACTGCCACAATTTTCTTGTTCAATAAAGACCCATTGTTTGGTTGTGTTAGAGTGCCCCAATCCGCTACTGCTTTGAGCTGGCTGGCTTGCTAGTACCATGTAATATTTGGTATAGCGAGTCTCCATGTTTAATGGGTTTGTACAAATATCTGCACTCACTCTTGGTCTTCTTTTATTCTGTGTAAATTCTAACAGCATCCTCTGTGTTCCTGCTAGGATTTTATCTGGGATAATTACAGAATAATTGTGAAACAAGGAAGATCTCCTTGGCAAAAGATTCATTTTTGACTGCAGCTGTTCTTCCTGGCCAAGAAATTTGCATTCTTTCCCCAGCTCTCCAGTGGTTCTCCCCCCCCCCTCCCCCCGCACTTGCTGAAGTAGTGGTTTGACGTTTTAAATAATAGAGCTCTTCTAGGTTGTTTGAGATGTGAATTCCCATTTATCTTACAACATTTGTTGCCCATTGAGACCCAAATGTTTTCTAAAATAATGGCTTCTCTGTGTCTGGCAAACTTAGAGCTAACGTTTCGGATTTGGCATAATTTTTTATGAATCCAGACGTTTTCCCAAAGCCCTGTACGCATCTGTCTCATCTTACACGGGGGTTCCGTTCCGCGGTTAGCGCGTAAAGCGAAAACTGCGTATAGCCAAAACCCCATTGAGTTCAATGGCGGGCGAAATGCCCACACTACAGGTATAGATAGTATTAAAACTTTTTGT
Source organism: Terrapene triunguis (assembly GCF_002925995.2). Classification (NCBI taxonomy): domain Eukaryota; kingdom Metazoa; phylum Chordata; order Testudines; family Emydidae; genus Terrapene; species Terrapene triunguis. Next base: position 16,038,414 of record NW_020664418.1, read on the forward strand.
TTTGTCTTTTTGCCGACCACGTAAAGTTGAAATCGTGCATGTTAAATGCGCATAAGATGCGACAGACCTGTATTTCTTTAGATACTAATTATAGGGAAATGTTCAGGTTAACTTTATATACTGATGTAATATTTTTATCTATCTTCTGAAGTGTTCCTGCAAATTTTATTCTTGTGATAAATTCATTGTTCGTTATCCTCTGTGAAAGAGACTCCATGGCCAATGCAAAAAGTAAAGGAGGCAATGAACATTCCTATCTAGACCCTCTGTGTAATTCAAATGGGAGATTTAACCCAATTTAAGTCACTTTTTTGAGCTGGTATTAAGAGCAGTTATCCATTAAGGAACTAGGGGGCAAAGTCCATATGGGGCAGGACTTGAAGAGCTGCATTAGATTAGGACTTTCCCAGCTTTTGGGAGAAAAGTAGCTTCTTTAATTGGTTGTGGAACTTCTTCCCCTAACAGAATGTCATTGAAGGTACCCCTCAAGGGACCTACAAATACTGCTTTTCTACCTTGTAAAATTCAACTGGAAAGCCATCAGGTTCTGGATTTTTACCACTTTCCATACATGCTATTGAATCTAAGATATCTCCTTCTGTTTTTTAATCTAAGGTTTCTTCATCCGTTTCTGTTTGTCAGCAAGCCTGCTACTTCCAAATATCTTTGAATAATTTCAGGGCTAGGAATGCCTGATATATAGGTGTTTATAATAAGCAGCAAAAGTAGCACACATTTCATTGGAGGAATATGTTCTTTAAACTTTGAACCAGTAGCTTCTCACTTATTTCCTTTTTCATAAAGCATTTGCTTTGTTATACCTAAGGGCTTTTTTGATGGACTCTGTCATCAACATATTCAATTTCCCCCTAATTAATTAGTTCATATACTTTTTTGAACCTGTTTTTTATGAAAGCTTTTTTTTCTGGAGCTCTTTCACTTTTCAATAGAGGCTCAGTTTATCAACTGAACCTAAATTCTGCTTTACCTGCCTCCTGCAGAAGATCTTTTTATACTGTTTTCTTTGAACATATTGAACAGTGTCCTCTTTAATTGCTGCAAACTGACCTTTGTCCCGGAGAAGGAAGCAGTGTTCAGTTCTCCAAAAAAGTGATCTTTAGGATCCATCGTAACTATCAAATACTGCTTCCAATGGGGCAAGATCTGACCATGTAATGTACACCTCTACCTTGATATAATGCTGTCCTCGGGAGCCAAAAAATCTTACCGCGTTATATCGAACTTGCTTTGATCCACCGGAGTGCGCAGTCCCCCCGCCCCCCCACCCCCCCGGGAGCACTGCTTTACCGCGTTATTTCCGAATTCATGTTATATCGGGTAGAAGTGTACTAGTTTCTGCAGATCTTGTCCACTTCATTAAGGATTTAGAGATGAATCTGGTATATCCATGAGGGTATGAATAAAATGTGCCACCTCATTCCATTGGGGGCAATTCTCTCCATCAATCTGCAACTGAATTGTTGGCACAGCGAAAGCAGTGCAGCACCTGCTTCGCTATCCACCACCTTCTTTATCAGAACTGACCGCTTTTCTTTGGCTGAAGCCAAAAAGTCTGTTGAAACCAATTACCTTTCTTAGCCATAATTTGTCCCTCCTGAAAATGCATTTTCATGGAGTAAAAAAATCCAATTAAAGATTGTTTTGTTTTTTGGGGGCGGAGGGTTCCCCTTTAATTTTATTTAGCCCTTTGATATTCAAAGATTCTATTTTAAGAGGAAGGGACACTGAAAATGACTTTCAATTACTGGAAAAATTGAAATGGTCATTCTTTAGCTGTTTAATGGCATGAACACTTGTGTGACCAATGTCTGTCTTGTTTCTAATTATGCTGTATTCACAATTGTGTATTTGAAGGCTTGATTTCTTTTTGTGAACTTCCATATCAATTTTCTTGTATTAATTCCCTTCATTACTCTGAGTTTAAATCCAAAAATAAAATACCAAAATAGAATAAGAATCATGCCCAAAATCACTGAGTTTTGCTGAACCTTAAACCCCTGTACTCTCCCCATGAATACTTGGGACTGCAAGAGAAGCAGTCCCAAGGAAGTACCTTCTGCATGCATGGAACACTAACCTTCACCCTTAGGAGTAGATTACCATCTGATCATTTGAGTTACCTGGGGAGGATTAAACAGAAGGCCTGAGGAGTCCTCCCTGTTCCCTCTCTTTTCTCCCTCTCCTCTGTCCCTGGGACTCACCACCCAGTCCCGATCCCTTATCATTTATTTTCTCTACTCTTTAAAATACAGAACATAGCTCTGAGTTACGATCACCCCCATTAAAGCAAACATTATGCTATTTTTCTTTATAACCTAGTTAAACAATAACTTCTCATTCCTGGTGACTCCCAAGAAGTCCTTTCTGGTTAATCTTCTTGTTACTCCTCAGGTATCAGAGTCCTCTTGTTCAGTTTCACATCTACCATTGCCAGTACATTCTCTAGTCTCCTGTCTTGTCTTCTCTTATCCTCTTTCTCTTGGGTTTCATTATCTGCAAAAATTTTCTCAGCATTTTATTAATTTCTACCTCTGCAGTATCCTCTTGAACTTGATGTTTTGACTTCTATTCCAAGTATCTCTAGTGTGTTTTTCCTTGTGTTAAGTTTTTACTGTATAATAGTGGTGGGTTGTTTGTTTGTTTTGTTTTTTGGAAGCTGAATGAGTTTAAATGGGAATCCCCATCTCTAGCAAATATCTGCCCTCCTGAATAGTGCTGTAATTTCTCCCAGCTCTCTTCTCTCTTTTTTAATAAAGTGAAGTCATGGAAAAAATTGCAGATTGTGGCCTTTGAGTTCTGAATACTGTCTGGCTTTCTCTCTCTTCCCCACCTAGAGTGACCAGATGTCCCAATTTTATAGGGACAGTCCCAATTTTGGGGTCTTTTTCTTATATAGGCTCCTATTACCCCACCCCCACCCCATCCTGATTTTTCACACTTGCTGTCTGGTCCCCCCATTTCCCCTCCTCCCCCAATGATGAAATCTTTGTTTGGTGATAAAATTTCACAATGAAATGTCTGGGTCTGTTATAAGGTGGAGGAGACAATGCCTTGTGTGCACTCTCCACTTTCACCTCTTTCAGAGAGTCCCTGAATACTGATGATCATTCTCACCCTGTTTTTCTGTATCATTCAATTTAAGCTGCATCTTTCTCTTTGCTCCAGCAGTGCCATGTGGTTCTGCACTGCATGCTCTCTCTTGCTGCTTTTGGTCTTAGGCCAGTCTCTAGGCACGGTTGACTCTTATTTTCCCAGTCAGTAACTTTCTTCTTTTACTTCTGGAATACTGGACGTAATATAATTTCTCCTGGCCTTAAACTCTGAGATTAACTCCCACGTGTCAGCTTCAGTGGGTATTTGATTTTCTTCAGCCTTGACATTTCTACCTGACTTGGCTGCCATGTGTTCACTTGGAATCTGAAAGTCTTCCCTACACTGTGAGTCCGAAACACTCTTCTTCTTAGTGAGGTTTTTTAAATTTTGGATTTTTTTAAGAGAATCCATTCTCTGCAGCCTTGTTCTCCAAAGTGTGCATGGGCGGGGGTGGGGTTGTGGAGTTTAGTAGATTTCTGGGGGCTGAAGGAAGCAAATTATCATCCCCTTAGGGCTCAGGCTTAAGGCTGCTATTTTAATCCGTCCCAATTTTAATGTAGTACAGTACTGCATTGGTTTAGATTTGGTTCACATTTTGAAGACTTTCTTCACACCCATGAGGGCTAGAAACATACTTGTTTAAAATGAGAGATTAAATTCTGAAGCACACTTCCATAGCAAGAAGTGGACTCTGTAGTTGGTTCTGTAGCCATTTGAGCACAGGAAATGGCTCCAGGCCTCCACTTGTCTGAAGAAAAGCCTAAGGAATAGGGCTTTTCTTAAACTTATAAGGAGTCCCAGATTTTTATGAGATGGAGAGCATAGAAAACTCAGTGTTAAACATTTAGCATCCAGAGGTATATTTTAACAGTATTTCATAGCTAGTTTTCAGGATCTGCACCATAAAACTAGTTTGAAGTTGAAAGTAATACTAGTAACATTCAATCTGTAGTTTCAGTTTTTGGCAAAACATTTGTCATGCTAGGTGTCAAGTGACAAGACCTACTCTAATGTTCAATATTTAAATAACACAGGCAGCCTCTTCTAATACATCTTTGTTCATGGCATTGTAATTAGTTAATGCATATTCTTAATTATTGTCCCTTTACTAATAACTTTGATATACATGGTGGCCTTTTCTCTGTTTTTCTGCAGCTGCGCTGTTGTGGGATCCACAACTATTCAGACTGGGAGAACACTAAGTGGTTCAAAGAAACTAAAAATAACAGTGTACCCCTCAGCTGCTGCAAAGCAACCAGCACCAATTGTACTGGCAGTTTGACCCACCCAATGGACCTTTATTCTGAGGTAAGCCAGGCCTGTGAATTCAGTTTACTAGTATGTACAAAGCTGATAGTCATTTAAATTTACCTGTTTTGGTGGCCAATGAAGAGGTCTGGGGTATATTTCATATATCAGGGATCTGATCTGGAGTCTGATAAATAACTTATTTTGCTCCTCTCCATCTCAGTTGGCTTGCCCATCCTAAAAGCCAGCCTTCAAATTCCTTGGTTTTTCTTGAGTTTAAAGCCGTTAGCACTATACTTTAATTTTCTGTCCATTCTACTTTCTGCCTTTGACATTCATTTCAGTTTATTAGTGGATATATAAGCAAAGCTTCTATGCAAAGTTATGACCAGGCTGAATACTTCCTAAATGCTACTGCTTGCTTGTTTCAGGGGTGTGAGGCTCTAGTTGTAAAGAAGCTACAAGAAATCATGATGTATGTTATCTGGGCAGCTCTGGCATTTGCTGCCATTCAGGTGAGATTTCAAAACATTTACTCTTTTTAGCTGATAATCTTTCATATAAAAATGAAACTCTGGACTGTAATCCCAGGTTACCATGCAAATGCACCAGTCTTCAACAATTTTAGTTTGTTTTATTTTGACTTCCATTGACCCAAGTGTCAAATAACCAAATATTTTAAATTGATGACTTGTGGTTATTTCTAAATTGTTCAGCGCCTTCACTTTTGCTGGAATGTGTCTCGCCTCCATTTTATATAAGATCTCCAATATAAATGACCAATGTATCTGAACATATCTGACATTCATGCTGAGCAAATACTTTTCATGGATACACTTAATGGTGGTTAACATTTAAATAGTTGTAAATTGAAGAATTTGTAACTAACTCCCTTCAAACAAATAGGGGCAGTTCATTCTAATGCTGCTGTCAGGAAATAAATCAACAACTAAATCATAGTATCTCAGAACGACCTAAAAATATAGCCAGATTTTTTTGATAGCTAACTATTACCATGGCCCTTTGAAAAGGGGATTACACTGTGCTCTGAAGGTCTGATTCAACTACTGGGCCATCAGGGGAAGTGAAGTCCTGAGTTGAGGACCCTCCAATAAGAATTCTCTGTACACAAATCTAAGGCATTAGCTCAAGCATCACAGCTGATATTTATTAACTGAAGTTCAGTTAGTGCATTGATTGTCATAATGAACATCTTTGTAACACTGCACTTATGTAGTGTATTCTGTTCTTTGTGATAAGTTAAATTCCTTAATGAGCAGGTGCAATGTGGCCGACTTACAGATGCTGTGAATACCATAACTTTGAATCTTGTAAAATTAAAACATGTTAACTAGGTTCCCTAGATAGATATTGAGATGCATATTAAAATATTTAATTCTCTAAGTAAATGGACTTTGAAAAAGTGTTCTGACACTTACTCTTAAATGTGCCTGTATGTCCAGAATTCTGCTGCTTTGTTCATTAGTTTAGGCAGTTAATACGTCTAAAAAATCAAAGCATTAATCAGGTGTTTTCTGATGTAGCAGTGGCATTACAGTCCCCAGTGAAAACTATACTGTGCATGCTGAGTGCTAAGATTTTTTTTTTTTTAAAGCTGATTAAATAATCCCCAGCCTTTTGCAGCAGAAAACTTTAACTGGTGTAACACTTTCTGCCTTCAGAAAAGTCAAAACAGCTGAATAAAGTTATTAAACTTTCATAATTTAGCTTTTGGACTGAAATTTGTCTAAAGGTGAATTTTTGCCAATGTTCAGCACCTGAAAATGCATCCAGTAATGGAACTCCATCTAAGTGCTAAGATAAACTTATAAAACAGATAAATCTGCATATAGATGCTGTGCATTCAGTGGGGTTTCATTGTCTTGAGCTGGCTTATTTCAGATTTATGAAATGCTAATTTTTTTGCTTTTGGATAGATCTGGTTATTCCAACCCTTTGGAGGAAGGTTTGGATCTTCTGTTAAAGTAATGCATTTTGCCTTGGTGTTTGGAAAGTGTTCTGTCTTGTACCCATCTGGCACTATGCAGTATTATGACATTCCTATGGGGAGAGGTTTTTTCCTTGTGTAAACTTAATGTATTTGAAGTCATATTCTTAAATTAAAAGTGCTTCTGAGTTGCTTGCTACAATTAACTATCTTGCTCAAGAGAGATACTTTTGCAGTATGGAAACCTAATGCTGGTTGAAAACTTCCATCTTCTGGCATCAGAATTATTATTTAACTGTAAATATTAAAACCTACTTTAACTAAATCAGTGTTAGAGCAGAAGCAGTTATAATAGGGGTGAGCAGTTGGTGCTTAGAGAATTCAGTATTTAGGAATAGTTCTGATTACTCTGGAAAAGTGCTCTTGAATATTCAGCTGTTGAGATGGAAATTGTAACAAGCTGTGCTGGCTTTCTATAAAGCAAGATAGCTGCCTCTAATAGGATCAGAAATGGAAGTTTTAGTTGAGAGCTTTCAGCATCTTAACTGTCCCTTCTATGCTTTATCAAAATCTTCAGTATACCCTATTTACTCAAATATGTCACACCACTTGTTCTTTGCAGCCTTTTGTGCAGTGTCTTGATATCCTGGTTTCAGTTGTGTTAGTTTATTGATGTTTCTTAGTATTCCATTTTTGTTGTTGCCAGGTACGGAGTTCAATGTTTAGCAACCATAGTTGACTTTTCTTGTCTGGGCTTAAGGTAGAATTCCCTCCCCCCTTAAGAAACATGTAGGGGAAAAGTTTATGAAGCTGTGTCCTAATTTCCAAAATGAGCTATATTTCTTATTTTGGAGTCTGAGGTGTGAAGAGATGCCCACCCTTCCCCCCCCCCCACCCCCCACCACAAAAATGGTTATTAAAGCACTGTTAAAAATCCTAGCTCCTCAGCATGGGGCTATAACCCATGCCGCTCTTTCAGTCATGGATGTGTGCGCCTGTCAGTGTCCCACTGGCTTGCCAGTTGTAAGTAAGCATGCTCATTGTGTAGTCTCTGCATTTTGGGTGGCACTTGCTTTGTGGTGCCACATGGCAGTACTCTAGCTATCAGCAGGGAGAGTCCAAATTATGTCTGCAGCAAAGGCTATGTAAACACTTTGCAAACAAAACAAAAAAAATAAGGAAACATCAAAGGAGGTTTTCTGCCCTTGCCAAGATATTGACGTAAGTTGTTTGAAATGTTTTCATATAGAACTGAAACAAGCCATGCAACACCCATTAAGAAAATAGATTATAGGATCTTAAACACATAGCTCTGGTGTTCAGTAAACAGTTTCTGTTATTAGACACCTCTGACATTTCTGTTTAGCCCTGACTGCAATAGGAACTATTGACCTTATTAAATGTTACATCATCTAATTGGTTTTATTGTTGATAAGGTTTCAGTATTAAATAAGACATTGGTTTAATCTAATTTTTGATATAGTCTATCTCTACTTTCCTTTAAGCCTAGTCCTAACTGGCTTTACTTTATTAAGTAAACCTCCAGTAGACCATTGTAAAGCTGTAGCATGTAGTGTGGCCATGATTCTGTGTAATGCATATAAATGTAATTTCAGTACATACGTTGTGCATATGGCACAGCAAGACTGTATAAAAATTAATTGAAACATGGACAAGAATGTAACCTTTAACAAATGGGCTTTGACCTAGTAAATGTGAATTAGAGCGGCAGTGATCTTCTCCATTCATTAAAATTTCTGATCAAGGCTTTAAGAATGCACACAGACCCCATTATGACCTCATTCTGTTGTGTTTGTAATAGACAGTAAGAATAATGCTTCTGGCAGCTCTGCTTACAGCAACTCTGTATTGTCACTGTAACCGAAAAGTTTTTAACTTGTTTCCCAGCTTAGCAAACTCAGTTTTGATATTTGTTTTAAAATGAAAAGACAGAGGCAATGAAAGGTTACTTACATTTTTTGTTAAAAATAGCCCTTCTTCCTGGGAGGTGGTATTTTCCTAATATTGAGCTAATACAGAACATTTGAATAGCAGAAACTGTAGACCCACCAGAGTTTAAAGAGAAGTTGATGTGTGACAGCTCCACTAAAGTGGTAAGAGAAGGATAAAGAAAAGTGGTAGCACAAATTTTCTTTGATATCTTTTACAAATTCTGCACAAGAAGTGATTCTGCATCACCAATGGGTATAATCTCGTCGTTTTATAATTTTATCTCTAAAGAAAGTGTCTAGCTCTAGAGACTTTTCTTTCACAAAACACTTTTAGCTTAGATGTCAGAATAAGGAACTGGGAATGAAGGGGCAAGAAAACAGTGTGCTTGTGCTGCCAGAAACCTATACTGTCTAATTAACTTGTTTTAAACTTCAATTGAAGGAATGCCATCAAGTTTTCATATAACTTTTAAGATGGATCAAATTTGGGGGCTAATTTTGTGGAAGTTCTCAAAGTTCTAAATGTATTTAAAAAAATCATTAGAAAATTTTATCATTGACTGTTCCGCCTCACAATATGCATTAATCGGTGTTTGTTCTGCAAAGAAAGAAAATGAAATTAATTTAATACTTGAACTAAAGTTTGAGACTTTGGTAAAGTCTTTTTCATACTAAGTTATGACTCTTTAGAGTCATTGCTGAGTGACAGTAATAGAGTAATATAAAAAGGACAATCTTATGCTAAAAATGTGTATTTTAAAAAATCAGACTCTTCCATTGATTTCAAGATTTTAGAACCTTTTTCTGTTAAACTTAGCACCGTTTCAGTCTTCAATAAAATGAGTTTTTGCTGTTGCACAGTTACTATTTCTGAGAGGTTGGAGCAAAAACTGTTGTTGGTTCTACAACAAACATAAAAGCTGCTTTTTTCTTTAACATCTTTATCAGTTGCTTGGATTCTCTCCTATCTGAGGGGTTCCAATAAAGCCACCACTTTGTTAATCCGTTAGGGTGGTGGTATAAGTTTCTGAGAGGCAGAATCTAGGATCAGAGTTAATAGATTTAGGGTCACTTTTCTTTTAAAAAGTCCATTTGAAGTAGTGTTCAGACTTCCAGTCACTGGCTGGATCCTTTCGTCTGTGAGCATTCAAAGGTCTCAGCCATGTTGACAGTGTGGGCTGGTCTCCTGTAAACGGCAAGCAAGCTGAAAGGGGCAAATTCATCTAAATTCATGGGTTTTGTACATATATTCCTGACTAGCTGGGAGGCAATTTTTCTTAATAGCTTATTTTATATGGTTTGTTCAGTGGACCAGTGGTGTCATCAAAGGTGGGAGCTTTCTCTTAAAGTATTCCTGAGCAAGTTCTACTTCCTAAGACTTGCTTGACACATTAAGAAATAAACCCAGGTTTTTAATAAACTGCAGAGTGACCAAACGGAGCTAGTGTACTGTCAGCTAACATTGTGCATGTAAGTTACAAAATGGCTGACATTAGGAAGTAGATACTGTGTAGTTCAAATTACAATGGGCAAGCTAAGAAAACAGATCTGATCATGGAGGATAAGTGTAAGTGCTTTGATGGAGGGAGGTGTGAAGATACAATTTTCAGAAATAAACAGATATTAACTTGTGTTGAAGATAAGATTTATTGGTCCAAGATGTAAGTACTAACTACAGTGAAGTAGAGATCAATATTTTGGTGAATGTTAAGATTTTTAACACTAACCAAGGTTCTCTTGATGAATAGGTAGTACCAATACTTTCAAGGTCTTTATTTGAAACAAAACAAAACACCAAACATGGAAATCTTTTTCTCTTCTGGCCAAAAATTTCAACAGCATGTTTTCCTTTGGAGACTGATGTTCTAACAGCTGATGCACTTGGAAGTCCCTCAAACTGTTCTATGAAATAATTGGCTGCATCCCATTAAGTGCATGTAGAATCTGTCAGACATTATTCTAGACCTGACTTGACCCAACAATACATAATTTGACTGCCTTCACCCAGTCATAAGCTACAATTAGTTTTATATGTAATGGTTATAAACATTATGGAATTCCTTACACTACACTAGTGTTTGAAATATGGTTATTGAAATGGGTTGGCTTTTAATGACCTGTCAGTCAGGAATATTTATGGCAATGTTGGTATTGCCAGTGATTGAAGACTAATTCACGCCTACATTTTATTAATTTTGAACTGAACCATGATAACTTAACTAAATTTAATACGGACTCAGAACTGTAACACAAACTTTGACATTGATTTGAGCTAACATCACTTAATGTTACTGAGTTTCAATGTGCAAGTGTACATTCCTGGACACACAAACAACATTTAGTACATGACTTTAATCGTTTCAAATAACTGTCAAACTGTTACCCAATAGTGTGTTTCCTTGGTCAGTAACTCATGCAAATCTGAGAGGTGTGAATTTCCCTATTCAATGAAACCCAGTGGCAACATACATTCAGAATCTTCTTGATTTGTGCTGATGTATTGGTCTGCCTGCAGGCCTATTTTCCATTAAACTTGAAGAGGCAAGGCCAAATTTCAGCATGACTTGACTGAGTTGCAATGTTCCATTCACTTTCAGTCCAAGATTTATGAAGGAACCTACTGAATTTCTATAAATGTCACCCTGCAGGCAGATATCAAGTTATGTAAGAGAGCTGCTGTCTGTGTGTGTGGCCTCTTTGGGAAGTACTTATATCTGTTCAGACTTCTTCCTTTATTCAGCCTTATGAACGAATCTAAACAATAACTTAACTGGCAACCTTTTCATAAGGCATCATAAAAGGGTAAAGTCAGACATTGTCGGCTTGGTTGCAAAGCAGTTCCAGCCTTCTCATTGATGTCTTCCTCAAGCATTTAACTTTTTTGTAAAGTACTTTGTTACTTACAGCCATGAATACATTAATCTCAGATTAACATCCCATGTACATTTATATGCTAATTAGCTGAACCCCCAGGTTTCTGGCAAGCTGCCAGAGTGGCCCTTAGAGCAGCTGTGCACCAACCTTTTGCGGCACTAACTGGATTTTAAAAGGTGAAGACTGCAACTATGCACACACTTTGCCCAAATTGGGCACATTAGCAAAGAAGATTCCAGCTATACCATGTCCTCTTTTTTTTTTTTTTAACTGACAAGTCAAATTATGTTAACTTAAAGTACAGTCTGATTTTGTACATTCTGGATTACAGTAATTAACACATCAATCATCAGATAGTATGGTTCTAATTTCCCCTTTGAAATGTTAAACTTCTGGCACTTGGATATCTTTCTTCTGTGGCAATTGAATGTTAAACCACTTCACCTTGATTTCAGTCTTTCTTATCCACTAATATAAAGTTTCCACCCTTTTTAAATTAGTCTTGATTGACATCTGTTTGCATAATAGAGGCAGAATACAACAAATGATTTGACCAAGGAATAGCCTAATGAAAGATGCTCCTATAAGATGATTTTTTTTGGTAAGGATCAGTTTGGAGCTAAATTTTATATAGTAGCTGGTAAAGCTTTTCAAAAGTCATCTTATTTTGCCTTTCATCACACTTCAGGCTTGATATACAGTAATTTGAAATAATACTGGCAACTAGCCAGTGATTGGTTTCTGGACATTAATCTCTTACAAGTATCTCCTGTGTACTCAGTTTTGTTTTTCTTTTTTCCATAGCTGCTGGGCATGCTGTGTGCCTGTATAGTGTTGTGTAGGAGGAGCCGGGATCCTGCTTATGAGCTTCTTATCACTGGAGGAACCTACGCATAGAAGATAATGCAAACCTAAGCTTGAATCTCTTATTTACTTGGAAGGTGAATGGGCCTGGTCTACTGCAGTAGTTTTCCTGCCTATGTAGACTTAGCTAAAACACACCCTGCACAGATGAGGACAGCTGTAATGTACACTGGTGATGAGCAAAGCAACTTGACTTTACACATACCCATATACTTACCTGTGACTCACTATTTTAGCCAGCTATTCATGTATCTAAATATGTTTTAGTATACTAGCAAACTTTCTAATTTCAGAACCATTTGCGGATCAAGATTAATTTGGTTGACATGAAAGTTAAAGGAAGTGTGCCTAATTTGGTATATTACCTCTAAGCATTAATTCACTGATTCTTACATATATATGGAATCCTTTAAATCTTCACTATGTGGAACTTTTTTTGGCCAAAGTTGTACAAAGGAAGTCTGCTGTATTTAATTTGTGATGGTAAATATATTAATTCTTACCTCTCACCAGTGTCGGTTTTTTTAAAAACATAGGTGAAGTCCAGTACACTTTAAAGATAAATTGTAGGAAATGACTACTAACCAAAATAATTTTAGAATCACAAGCGTGCATCTTTGATCTTCTCAAATTCAGAGATCCAATCTTTCAAACTTTAGTGTTTTAAAATAAAGCTGGCTTTTCAGGAGCAAAATGTATGCACTACTGTTCTATAATGAATTTTCATTTTTTCTATGAAGAGCTGTTTTATGTGTTGAGTGAACTGTTCTATTGTAGATCTTAAGTTGGTTTGGAAATAATGTAGCCATGTAGGGTAGCAAAATAGTATGTGAAAGTGATCTCAACTGTAAATAGTAAACCTGATTAAATAAAATCTCTGTATATCCTCCCTCAAAACGTACCTGCTTGTATTGCATTTTTTTAAAGATTTCTGCACATCCAGCCCCCTTTTGTTACAGCTCTCTAATGTGAAAGCATCTATTTTATCGACAGATCTGTATTTTCTGATGTCTGATGCACCATTCTCTGGATAAATGGTAGGCCACTTACAGGTTGTGAATGCTTGAACATGATTCACCAAAGATCTAGTACTTTAAACAGGGTAGTAACAAAGTTATCGCTCCCTTTGGAGAGAAGCTTTAAAAGCACCCCTCAATGGGAAATTACAGTCAGATACGGGTAATGCACCAAAGTTGCATTTTCAAAACTGATTTAGTCACTTAAGAGCCTAGTTCCAAAGTCAGTTTTGAAAATGCAACTTAAGCATTTTTGAACATTTTACCCCTGTTCTATTCAGAGCACTTACTTCCCCCATTCACCTTACTGCTCTCACAATCTTGCTTCCCCATCCCACACTAGGTGGTGCTGCAGAGGCTCTGTAATAATTCTGTAACAGGCAGTGCTCTAGAGCAGGGGTGGACAAACTTTTTGGCCCGAGGGCCACATCTGGGTTGGGAAATTGCATGCAGGGCCATGAATGTAGGGCTGGGGCAGGGAGTTGGGGTGTGGGAGGGGGTGCAGGAAGGGGCTCAGGGCAAGGGGTTGGGGTGGAGATGGGGTGCAGGGTGTATGAGGGGGCTCAGGGGAGGGGGTGCAGGGAAGGGTGCAGAGTGCAGGAGGGGGGCTTGGCAGGGGGTTGGGGTGCAGGATGGGTGTGGGGTGCAGCAGGGGGTTGGGGTGCAGGCTCCAGCCTGGCACCGCTTACCTGGAGCAGCTCCGGGGTGGCAGCGGGGCTAAGGCAGGCTCCCTGCCTGCCCTGGCCCTGCGCCACTCCCAGAAGTGGCCAGCACCATGGCCTTGCGGCCCCTAGGTAGGGGAGGGGCAAAGGGCTCCCTGTGCTGCCCCTGCCTGCAGGCACGGCTCCCCGCAGCTCCCATTGGCCGTGGTTCCCCCTTCCCGGCCAATGGGAGCTGCGGGGAGTGGTGCACAGGGATGTGGTGCTGGCCGTTTCTGGAAGCAGCGTGGGGCCTGCGGCACCACGGGGAAAGCAATCCCACGGGCCAGATCCAAAGCCCTGATGGGCCGTAGTTTGCCCACCCGTGCTCTAGAGAAATCAGTAGTATCAATCATTGGAGGAAGGTGGAACAGACTAAATAGCATAAGGGAGCAGACCTAGCAAGAAGATGTCAGACTGAAGAAATTGGGAGATCTGATGTGGGGAATCAAAATGGAGGGAGAATTCAAACAAACAGCAGTTTTTAAAGACTTTTGGGAAGATACCTAAGGGCTTCTGGACACAAGCTGAAAACTAGCTGAAGCAATGAGGAAAACACAGGAGCCCTGTTCTACAGGTCTGAAAATACCTTATGAAATGAAGGTTGTGAACAAGCTCCATCATAGCTGCGCCAATTTTGATGGAATAAGTGGGACTGTTTATTCCATGACTATCACTGTACAATACTAAACAATTAAACGTGGTTCAGGGTTTCAAATATGGAGAGCCTGGCCTGCTAATTCCCTGAAAACACACAATTCATGCCAAAGCTTGAAAACTTATTGATTAGGATACACAGAGAATTGGAAATTAAAGGTGTATTGGTTTTGCATAACTCACTCAAATTTCAAGTTATGAACTTTCACTCACTTTTCAATAATTGAGCTTGCAATTGTGGCAGGTCTGTAAGACCTCATTTGTTAGAACAGTATCTGCTCCCATCTCCCCAGAGGCTGGCATGGGTTTATGGGGGAGGTACAAATCCACCATCAATAGTGAGACTAATGCTGGAGCAAAAGGGCTTAGGACAGGCAAGCTTCAAAAGTATTGTATGTCTAATAAGTGTTAAGTAACCAGTGGCCTTCTTGCTCTCTTGAAGTATGTAGCTTGGGCATGTGGATGGATTTTTATCAAAATGCCTGGCATAAATCATGAGAATACTCATCATTTTACAAGAGTTAGGTCTTAACTGATTGCATGTGATCTAATTCTAGTTAGAAGCAAATGATCTCTCCTTGGGTAGCTGGCTCTATTCTCTGCTTTAAATCCAACTGTCTCGCTGTATTCCAGAACGTGAGACATACCTGTATCATAGGTGTAGAAGTGACTGCCAGCTTTGTACAAGTGAAGATGGAATTGCCACTCTAAGGCTGGAGTAGTGCAAGATAGGGCAGCTTGTAGTTTACTTCTAGGTAGGGTGACCAGATGTCCCATTTTTAAAGGGACAGTCCTGGTTTTTGGACCTTTTTTTTATATAGGGGCCTATTACCCACCCACCCCCTGTCCCGTTTTTTCACAGTTGCTATCTGGTAACCCTACTTCTAGGCCTAGCTGGTCTAGGATTCACCTTGACCAGATACATCAAGGTGAAACTACAACTTACTTTGTCTACTGTGTGATTTTTTTTTGGTGTTGGTCATCTTTGTAAAAATACTTTTTTCTGAGTGTAGCTATGGCCTGAATCAAATACTCATAACATACATCTCATTGGTAGTATTCTGGTCTACAAGATTGGCCCAGCAGAAACAACAGTATAATCGGCATTTTTAAAATTGTATGCCTACATCTAAGAAGAAATGGAATGGAACATAACCTTCCACATGGAAGATCCAGTTCTAGTTGCTGTAATATTAACAGTGCTGTGTATGAAAATGTGCACCTGGCTGTAGCTGGGCTTCCTCTGTACAGTTGGAGAAATTTTTTTTTTTTGCTTTCACATAAAGAACTTTATTACACATTTCAACTTTAAAAGGAAACTTTCTAAGCCAGATCCGTTTGTATCTAGGTTAAAACATTCAGATTTACCAGCCTTCTGGCCATATTCCCACACGCTCTGAGTCCAGTCTGTCTGGTATTAAATTCTGTGCCCTTTCCTTTGCAAATTCATATCTTCCTAAGCAAAATTACAGGATCAGAAAAACAGACTTCTGTTATGTGGGTGGAAAAGATGTGCAGCTGCTGTGAAGTGTCTGGCTTTTAGGAGGCTGCTGAGATTGTTTTAGGTTCTTACTGCATCCATCACTGAAGTATCTGAGTGAGATTTACCAATTAACCTTTTCTTTCCTCTTCTTTCTCTCTCTTCCCCTCCCCCCCCCCCCAATGCTTGGGGTTAGATCCTGACTACACATCTGTGCCTTTCCCACAGCAGAATGGAGCTTCACCAGTATTAGAAGGAACAATGGGAAAGTTTAGTGTGGGCCTACTTACTGAGTGATTGTCTAGTTCAGTGGTGAGCAAACTTTTTGGCCCAAGGGTCACATCTGGGTATAGAGATTGTATGGTGGGCCATGAATGCTCACTAAATTGGTGGTTGGGGTGCAGGCTCTGGAGTGGGATCAGAAATGGGGAGTTCAGGGTGCTGGAGGGAGCTCCGGGCTGAGGCAGAGGGTTGGAGGCGGGGGGGAGGGCTCCAGCAGGGGTGCAAGCTCTGGGGTGGGGCTGGGGATGAGAGGTTTGGGATGCAGGAGGGTGCTCCGGGCTGGGAATGAGGGGTTCAGAGGGTGGGCAGGGGATCAGGGCAGGGGGTTGGGGTGCAGGAGGAGGTCGGGGTGCAGGCTCTGGGTGATGCTTACCTCAAGCAGCTCCTGGAAGCAGCGGCATGTCCTCCTCCGGCTCCTAGGCGGAGGCGCAGCCAGGCGCCTCTGGGCTTTGCCTGGTCCACAAGCGCTGCCCCTGCAGCTCCCATTCGCCTCAGTTCCTAGCTAATGGGAGCTGCAGGGGCGGGGACAGCGTATGGAACACTCTGGCTGCCCCTACATGCTGCTGTTTGCAGGAGCCGTGCAGAGCGGGCCATGCCCCTGACCCCGCACCCTGGCTGGAGTGGGGCAAGCCCCAGACCCCATTCCCTGGCTGGAGCTTGAGGGCCGGATTAAAACATCTGAAGGGCCAGATGTGGCCCTCCCCTGTCTAGTTCCCTATTTATGTTAAAAAGCTAGCAGTGTGTTTGACTTTTTCCATCTCCACTGGAGTCTGTTCCTGGGATAGCAGAGCTGGTGTAAGTCAGCATTGGAGTACAGTAACTCCTCACTTAAAGTCGTCCTGGTTAACCTTGTTTCCTTGTTATGTTGCTGATCAATTAGGGAACGTGCTCGTTTTTAAAGTTGTGTAATACTCCCTTCTAACGTCTTGGCAGCCGCCTGCTTTGTCTACTGCTTGCAGGAAGAGCAGCCCGGTGGAGCTAGCTGGTGGGGGCTTGGAACCAGGGTGGACTGGCAACCCCCCATCAGCTCCCCACTCCCCTAAGTTCCCTGTTCAGCAGCTGCCTGCAGTTCAGCTCTGTCCCTCCCCCCACTGCCATGTGCTGCTTCTGCCTTGGAGCTGCTCCCCGAAACTCCTGCTTGCTGTGCAGGGGGGGAGGGGAGGAAGAGGGGGGTTAATGTCAGGGTGTCCCCCTCCCCCCTGCTCCTGCACCCTGCTTACCCCATCTTCCATAGAGCATGGGGGACACACCAGTGTTCAGGACAGAGGGAGCTTGCAGCAGCTGCTGTCTCAGCAAGCTGATCTAATTAACAAGGCAGTGTACTTAAAGGGGAAATGTGCATCTCTCCCTCCATTCCTGCTGCCTTGTGTAGAGAGAGAGTTAACCCTTGAGGGCTCAGCCAATTGTTAGTTCATCATTTAGCAGTAAGGGAAATATCCCACCCTCTGACTCCTCCACCTCAA
>NW_020664418.1:16056409-16087605 GCF_002925995.2 Terrapene triunguis
CCCCCCGCAGCTCCCATTGGCCAGGAATGGGGAACTGCAGCCAATAGGAGCTTCGGGGGAGGTACCTGGAGGCGCAGCACATGCAGAGCCCTCCGCCCCCAGGGGCCGCAGCGCTTCCTGGAGCGGCGCGGTGTGGGGCCAGGGCAGGCTGCCACCCCGGAGCCCGAACTTCTCCTGCACCCCGCCCCCCAACTCCCTGCCCTAAGCCCTCTGCCTGCACCGCACACCCCTCTTGCACCCCAACCCCCTGCCCTAAGCCCCCTGCCACACCCCTCCTGCACCCCAACCCCCTGCCCTGAGCCCCCTCAAACACCCCGCACTCCTCCTCTGCCGTAATTCCTTGCCCTGAGCTCCTACCTGCACACCGCACTCCCTCCCATACCCCAACCCCCTGCCCCGGCCCTACATAGAATTTCCCCACCCAGATGTGGCTCTCAGCCCAAAAAGTTTGCCCACACCTGGTCTAAGTGATCATGGTCAGATGACACAGTAAGTACAGACAGCTGCCTGGAGCCCTCTTCACACAACCACTCCTACTGTTGATACCACCCTACTGGAGCTAAACCTGTGATAGCAACAGTGGGAATTTAAATTTTTTTTTTTGCAGGAATGGAGCAGAGTTTAAAAAAAAAAAAAAGTGTATTTACCCCTAGATAGTACTACAGTGTTCCAGATTAAACTGGATATTGGTACGTATGTTTGAATTCACCCTGACTGCAAAACTGGAAAGACTAATTCATCTACACACCCAGTTTTGGTGCCTTATGTTGAAGGAACAATGTAGATTATTAATGTGGAGAGCAGAGGAGAAGTTGCTGTGAAGAATTACACACACACTTACATTACCTGCAGCATGGCAACAAGCCTAATCCAGCCTGCCACCAGCAATGAGCCTGAGGCTATTTCTACACTACAATGCGAGAGCAGCACAGCTGCAGCTGTATGACTGTAGTGCTTCAGTGTAGACACTCGCTACAGGGATGGGAGGGGTTCTCCTGGCGTCGTTGTTAATCCAACTCCCTAAAAGATGATAGGTCAACAAAAGAATTGTGCTGTCTGCAGCGGGGGTTAGGTCAGCTACATCTCTCAGGGGTGTGGATTTTTCACATCTCTGAGAGACATAGCTATGCCAGTGCAAGTTTTCAGTGTAGACTAGTCTTAACTTGATGTGGGCATTAGGGTAGCATCACTTTAAGTTTTTCACTTGTGATGTTTTCTACATTTAAAGGGAGAGGCTTACCGCTGTTAAAATGACTTTTAAATACTTTACAGTGCATGTTCATGCACTGCCAGCTTCAAACAATTTAATGTAAGAGTCAATGCTTCCCTGTGTGGCTACAGTCCAATAAGCAGTTATCAGACATGCAAACTTCATGTTAAACAGGCAATCTTTACATGCTGGTTTTCTTCTAACAAGCTCAATGTAATATTAAACTAAATACAAAATTGGTTTGTGAGAATAAAGGAGTGAGGACTTTTGTGAGATCGTTAATACTCAAAGCCTCAAATGAGATCTTAAAGATAAGTGGCTGTCACACAGTCAGGGCCGGCTCTAGGAGTTTTGCCGCCCCAAGCAAAAAAAATTTTGGCTGCCCCCCTTTTTTTTTCATGCCCCCCTGCCCCTGGCCGCGCCCCAACTCCACCCCTTCTGAACCCCTTCCCCAAATCCCCAGCCCTGCCTCCTCCCCCGGGCGTGCCGCATTCCCACCCCCATTGCTTCCGGCGGGCCCCCTGCGACCTCCCGCCCTAGCTCACCTCTGCTCCGCCTGCTCCCCCGGGCGCGCCGCTGCTCCACTTCTCCCCCATCCCTCTCAGGCGAGGGAGGGCAGAGAAGCGAGGCAGCGGCGCATTCAGGGGAGCAGGCGGAGTGGAGATGACCTAGGGTGGGGGGGCACAGGAAGTAACGGGGGGTAGAGGAACTGCTCCCCGCTCCAACTCACCTCCGCTCCACCAACGCTGCCTCCCCCGAGCGCCCTCCGTTCGGCTTCTCCCTCCCTCCCTCCCAGCCTTGCTGCACGAAACAGGTGTTTCGAGCACGGCAAGCCTGGGAAGGAGGGGGGAGCAGCGGCGGCGCGCTTGGGGAGCAGGCGGAGGCAGAGCGGAGGCGAGCTGGGACGGCGGGGGCACTTTTTCCCCATGCCCCGGAGTCAGCGCCTATGATGGCCGGCACCAGAATGCCGCCCCTAAAAATGTGCCACCCCAAGAACCTGCTTGTTTTGCTGGTGCCTGGAGCTGGCCCTGCTCACAGTCAGCCATAATAGCAGTGAAGGTAGTCTTGGCAGTGCAGCAGTTAATAAACCTTGAAATTGTATAAGTCTTGTAGAATAAATTTCACAGCATTTTGGTGTGAGCCTCCCAACCCCTGTCACTGACGTGAGCTAGTGGTGCTTTGGCTAATGCTCTTAAAAATAGCTGTATTGACAGTGCTTTAGAGTTGTGGCTTGGGCTGGGAGCCTCATTCCAGCTTGCTCCGAAGTGCTGTGTAGGCAAACCCTTAGGTGCTGATCCAAAGCCCACTGAACTCCACTAGGGGCCTTTCTTTTGATTCCAGTGGGATTTGGATCAGGTCCTTATTGTGTAATATATTGTGACCTGCATGTTTGAATGAATGCTTGCAAGTTGTCATCTGGCCCTTACAGAGTTTTTGCTCAATTTCATATCGTGTGTGTGTGTGTGTGTGTGTGTTAGACAACCCCTAGGACTGGAATAGCTGCCAGTTCTCCACACAATAAGCACCGTTCCTTCAAATCCCTTTTAAAAACCCCTCTCATTAATCCTCTCTGTGCTGATCTCTGCGCTTTCTCAGGGCTGCCCTCTTTCCTCTAGTCATACTGAGGTGATGGAAAGGTCTTTGGGGTGGTATTTTAATGAAAATTTGGATACGCTCAGGCAGTCTTTAAAAATAATAGTGAGCTGCCAGCTCAAGGCACCAATACAAAACAGAACTTTCCCAACCTTAGAAATTAACTGAACAAAACACAATTAACTATAAAATGGAAACAGTATATGCCCATTGCTGAGGGCAACACACAGCTGGTGGATGATAGGATACCAGCCGACTTAGACAATGGGAAATAGGATAACACATAAATTACTAATATGTTTCTAGCCTAGTGAAAGTGAATGCAACACCCACTGTAGCACTCTGATCCTTGGATTTGCTTTGTCACTCGTCTGGCTTGAGTTGGTGGCACTGGTCTGTAAAGGGGCTCACTTGGGGGAGGGAAGAGATGATGGGAGTTGGCAGCACTGCACTCGTGCTCCTTAATTGAGAGTTCAGGTGTTTGCTACGTACACCAAGACTGTATCTGTCAGAGAACTGACCCTTTGGTCTAGTCCTAGCGTAAGTGCCCATGATGCAATATGTCCACTCCAGCTGTGGGGCTTCAGTGTAAGTTTTGCCTGATGTCTATGCTTGTACTGTACTGCACCATTGCAGATGCACTGCCCTCTAAGCATCTATTGCACAGTTCCCAGCACAACCCCCTGGGGCTCTTTCCAGATCTGGGGGTTGCAGGAATGTGCCCACCTTCTCCTGGTCCAGCTGTTCCAAACAGTTCATGGGGCTGGTCTTCTCCACATCTCTCCCCAATGAGTTTCATGGTGCTGTCCAGAAGCACATCAGGCTGGGAAGGGAGTGAATGTTGTGTTCAGTCTAGCTCTTCCTAAAGGGAGAGGTGTCCCATCATAGGTGCTGACTCCATGGGTGCTCTGGGGCTGGAGCGCCCACAGAGAAAAATTAGTGGGTGCTCTGCACCCAGTGGCAGCCAAGCTCCCCTCACACACCCCACCCCACCTCCTCCCCCTCCCCTGAGCACGCCACGTCCCTGCTCCTCTGCCTACCTCCCAGCGCTTCCTGCTGCCAAACAGCTGTTTGGCGGCGCTTAAGACTTTCCGGGAGGGAGGGGGAGGAGTGGGGACATTGTACGCTCAGGGGAGGAGGCAGAGAAGAGGCGGGCCAGGGGAGGGGACTTTGGGGAAGGGGTGGAATGGGGGTGGGGCGAGAGCAGTGCAGGGGTGGGGCCAGGGGTGGGGGGGAGGGTCGAGCACCCACCGGGAACAGTGGAAGTCGGCGCCTGTGTCCTATGCCAGGCTCGACCAATTGTTATGGCAGTGGTCCTTCATCGTCTCAAGATACTGCTTGCCCTGGCTGTTGCTGTCCATCTGGACCAGTTATGCCAACACACAGTGTGGTTAGCTTTGTTCCAAGCAAGTCTAATCCAGAGAGTGGCTGTGATGCCAGTGCACTGTTAGGAATGTGAATGTGTAGCATGTCCTAGACATGCTGGGGGATCACAAAGCAGTTAGCACGCCATATTTCTTGGGTGCAGATATGGCCTATGAACCGTCCTTTGTCAGGAGGATTTTGCTGGTGCTACTGTCTGCTCTTCTTTGGGAAAGATGATGGTTCCCAGCTGGCTGTTACTGCTGCCCTATTTCACAGGATCCCCTCCACCGAAATAGACTCCCTGGCCATAGCACTTCTTCCAAAAAGATTTTTCCTTAACCACAACTAAAATAGGGGGGAGAAAAAGGTTCACGTTTCATTCCCTGCAGCGCATTTGCTGTGATCACACTGCACAATAACGATAATCCCCAGGAGGGGATTTTCCTGGTAGGTCTTAATTTAGAGGTTTTTTAGTGATACGTGGGCAGTGCCTTCCCCAACCCCACCCACTCTCCTTAGCTGACCCAGACCGTGGCTGAGCACCTTTGGGGGAAGGTTGTGAGTTGATTTTGGGCTTGGACCTTCTCTCGCTTTGTCGGGGGAAGTCTGCAAAAGTAGTTTTCTGTAGATGAGAAACAAGTTGTCAAAGTGAAATGAGCGCAGAGCCGCAAGGCGATTCAGGGTGGGATTGTACAAAGGCTATGTAGGGCCAGTTTCACCTTAGATATGTCACCTTTGATATAAAGGAGCCCCTATCTCTAGAGTCTGAA
This sequence comes from Terrapene triunguis, assembly GCF_002925995.2. Taxonomy (NCBI): domain Eukaryota; kingdom Metazoa; phylum Chordata; order Testudines; family Emydidae; genus Terrapene; species Terrapene triunguis. The sequence goes on from NW_020664418.1 coordinate 16,061,348, forward strand.
ATATGATGAACACTCACTTTCCCCTACCTCCCTTGCTACCAGGGCATAGAATGAAAAACTGGGTCTTTTAGCGCCACATGGGATACATGCTCAAACAATGCACTTAGTTTTGGCTGTACAGACGCTTCCATAGCAAAGCTCATGTGTAGGACCCGACCAAATTCATGGCCATGAAAAATGCATCACAGACCTTGAAATCTGATCTTTTGTGTGCTTTTATCCTACACTTATACAGATTTCATGTGGGGGAGACCAGCGTTTCTCAAATTGGGGGTCCTGACCCAAAAGGGAGTTGCAGGGGGGTCACAAGGTTATTTTCGGGGGTCACGGTATAGCCATCCTTACTTCTGTGCTGACTTCAGAGCTGGGCGGTGTTCCATACCATGCTACCCTTACTTCTGCGCTGCTGCTGGCAGTGGCTCTGCCTTCAGAGCTGAGCTCCCGGCCAGCAGCCACAGCTCTTCAGCTCCGCAGCTCTGAAGGCAGCGCCGCCACCAGCAGCAGTGCAGAAGAATAGCAATAATGCAGCCCCTACCCCCCCCCATAATCTTGTGAATCTCAACAACTCCTTTTTGGGTCAGGACCCCTACAATTACAACACTGTGAAATTTCAGATTTAAATAGCTGAAATCAGGAAATGTACCATTTTTAAAATCCTATGACCGTGAAATTGATCAAAATGGACCGTGAATTTGGTAGGGCCCTACTCATGTGGCTCAGTCCTTAGAGCAAACCCCGCTAACGCATTGTGTCCTACTAACACTGTTCCACCTCGGTTTGCCTGCACAGTACCCATGGAAGAGGCATCACTTTAACATCCTGGTTAAGAGTCACTTTTAAACCACAATAGGCAAGGACCTAGTTCAGGAATTTGCCTTTAAACATGAATTTGAAACTGTTGCATTTTCCACATGGACCAAGCAAACACTGAGACCTTGAATACACTACAACAAATGTTTGTTACTGAACGTTGCCAGCAATCGGTGTAGCTGACAGTGCTCAACAGGCCTTCACTGTAAGTGTAGACAAATCCAAACTTTGTTCAGTGCCAGTTCAGCTTAAACCAGTTGCCTGGCACCTGTGTTCAGTAACAGGTCTGTTTTGCAGTATAGACGAGGCCTGTGTTAAATCAGTTTCAGCGTCAGTGGGGATGGAGCCAGTAGGGAAACGGCAGTGACCAGACCTTAGGGAGCTACATGATTAGTTACTAAAATTTAATCATAGAAATGTAAGATTGGATGGGATCTCAAGTTTATCTAGTCCAGCCCCTGGCACAGAGGCGGGACCAAGTAAACCTAGATTATCCCTGACAGGTGTTTAACCTGTTCTTAAACATCTCCAGTGACGGGGATTCCACAACCCCCCTTGGTAATCTGCTCCATTGCTTACCTGTCCTTTATAATCAGAAAGTTTTTCCTAATGTTTCCATTCATGCTTTTAGAGAAACCCATCCTTGTGTTACTGCTCCTCCCAGCAGGAAGGCTGCAGCCTGCTGGTGTCAAGGGTGACGAAGGAAGTTCTAATGAAAGCAGGAAAGGCCAGCGATGGATGCAGCTTTTCTTTAAGCTATGGGTCACCTGCTCTCTTTCTCCATATGGAGAGAGGGCACTATGTGGCCCCTTGTGAGCAAACAGGCAGGCTGGGAGCATGCTGTTTCCTTAGTAGGATAATGCTTGCAGAGAGCAGTTTTCCTTCAGGCTCTCTTACAGCTTCCAAAGGCTTCTTTTTTTCTTTTGCAAAAGTGAGACCTCAGACTAATCATGAGAGGAGCCTGAACATCCCCTATTGCCAGAGGAGTGAGAGGGAGGGGAGGACACTCAAGCAGCAGGTCATCATCTTGTCGGATTGGGCCCAGCAAGTGATTTACAGCAGCAATGCTGTGAGCTGTCCATCTTGTTTACATCTCCCTCCATGCTCTCATTTGTCTTCCTTTAGGCCCCAGCTCCCCCCCCCCCCCTCCCCCCACACACACATTTCTGTCAGTCAGGAGTCCATAAGTGCGGTACAGTGTTACTTTCAGCCTAAAATACATAGCTGTCAGGAAACCTCTTTCCAGAGGACAGCTGATTTCCCAAACCCCCGCTGCAGATGCAGAAAGCACAATGGAGTACTGCTGTTTGAACACACTTCCAGGATTTGTAGGACATGCCAGCCCTGCAAGTGAAGAGCGTTACAGTAACTGCACGGCACTTCAATGCACTTTAAGAACCCAACTCGCTCTCAGCTTGGCTGTGTTGCTATACCTGAAGGCTGCGTGGGAGACAAGGTGGGTCAGCAGCAACGAATGGTCTAATTAACACTCCTGCCAGGACACAGGATGATACACCAGTGAGGTGGGGAGAAAATGGGAGAAACCAGCTCTAAAAAAGGACACAGATCAAAGGTGGTGCCTGCCCTGATGTGTGCTTGGTTAAAGGAGTTGGCACAGGGCCCTGTCCCTGCCCCCTCCCCACCCCCCATTCTGGCAGGGTGTGGGTATTTATCAAGACTCCTTATATCTCTAATAGCAGGGCTTCTCTCTGTTTTTGTATCCCCCACATGGTGGCTGAATCAAGCAGTGACGGTAGTAAAAAAAAAACTTTAGCAGAACAAAGTCATTGTCACTCATGTCTTGGTTCCTCTCAATGGGCTGAGACACAAGAAGGGCCCTGAACTCCTTTTCTAAAGACAACGCTTTTCTCACGTCTATCAGTGCATTGAAGGCTCTTCCATTCACGCTTGTGTTAACGTTCTTATCCTGGGAAGGTTAAAGTTCACCACTTTCCCAAGAAGCTTCTACACTGACTGTTCCAGCTTAGAACGTCCAAACAATTCTTCCTTAGACACAGCTGTTGGACACTGGCAAAGAGGAAGGGAATGCACAAAATTCCCTCCCCCACTCCAAGTGAATGGTATCTCATATGTGCAACCCCCTTCCTAAGAACCATCTAATCTTGTTACAAAACAAGCCAGGGCATCATGTACAGAGGATAATATGGCCTTCTTTTGTACCACCTTTTCCACTGCAAATATCAGTTCAGCTACCACAAAAAAACAACTTGTTTAGACTGAGTTTGGGGTTGAACAATAACAATGATACTTACCACCTGAAAAGCCTATAGGCAGGCTAATCTAAAAGTGCTTTACAAAATTGAGGAAGCATTATTATTGCCATGTTACAGCTGGAGAAACTGAGGTACAGAGAGATTTTAGTGACTTGCCCAAAGTCACAGTGCAAGTAATTTTTTATTAAAATGCTTTGCTTGGGTTCTTTAAATAGCCCACACAGAGTTCTGCATTTGCAGGAAATGTTAGTTGGAAATATGTTAGATTTTTTTTTTCTAACTGTGTTGTGTGCTTGTATCCTCAAATACAGAGGGGTGGGGAGGAAAGCTAACCTCTCTGCAATCAAGTCAAAGGAAGTTTGATCAAACTAAAATACCAGTAAAGCTCTCACTTAATATTGCCCACTCAGCCTTAACTCAGTTTTGGGGGCTAACTGAATTAGGGTGCTGGTTGCATAGCTGTGACCATACAAGCTGTGTGTAAAATGCATGTCACAGGACCTGATCCTGCTCTCACTGAACTCAGTAGTAAAACTCCTTTTGACTTCAAGGAGCTTGTTAGGATTCTTTGGGAGCCCAAATGATTTTTTTAATAATGCACTTGTATGCTCTTTTGCCTAAAGAGTCCTGAGGATAAACAGATCATCCCACTAGGAGCAAAATTCTGTTTGGTATTTGTCTTTAGAAATATCAAGAATGTCAAGTCTGGTGTTTCCTGGAGAACATTTGGGAGGTCTCAGGGATGTTTATTATTAGTGTTAAGTAGTCTTTAAGGTGCCACCGGACTCCTTGTTGTTTTTATTATTAGTGTTAACATCTTAACTGAAGGGAGTCAACACGTTGAATCTATAACAAAGACTTCCTTTATCCAAAATGTGAATTGATCATTGGAGTTAAATATTTGCCACCAAACCAAAAACAACAGTTTAAATTGTTGTAACTTAAAAGTTGCTTTATCTTTTTTGATACTTGTGATATCGTTTCACTAGTTCAGCAGGACGTGAATTTCTAATGTAGACGAATAAGCCAAAGTCCTTCCCCATCATTTGGAAGAAAAAAAAAAAACACCCCACAACACCTTTCAGCCATGTGATTTACAAGAAGCGAAGAAGGACCCAAGCCCAGTTTTTAATTTTCTTTTGCAGGTCACCTTTAGGCAATGTTTTGTGAAAGCCGCTCTCATTGGCCAAGGGGGAGTGAGGCAAAAGCCCAGCTCCTGTCTCCTTACTGGTGCTAAATATGCTGATCATGCTCAGTGCAGGTGCAATATAACAGCAGCTGAGTACAGTTTTTCCTTGCATTCAAAAGGGCGGTGAGTGGTGTTGGCAGAACAACAGTAACTTATCCTACTTCTGCTTTCAGTTTTGCTAAGCAACAGCCTGCAATGTCTTATCTCTAACAGGGCTTAGTTGCCCAGTGCTATAAGTATTACCTCCTATGGCAGCTGAAAGGGATAGTAAGAAACAAGTTGCTATATAGGAGTAGTGGCTGATTTTTCAAGCCCTGACAACTTGTCTGTTTTATGGTCTTCTAATTTGGTACGAGCCTGGGCTAAAGGCTAATGGTGATCTTTCAGCGAAGGAGTGGACAGCAAACTGCATGAAGTGCACTTAGAGGAGCTTGGCTACTCTAAACTTGTAGTTGAGCCAGCTTACTAGCCCTGAATGCAGGGGCAGCAGCTCTCAGCTAGCAGATGCTGTGTGAGTAGCTGGCTGACACCCTACTCAACATACACCAAACTGCTGGATTTATGCACAGGACATCTTTCCTGCAAGAGAAACAAAACAAATACAGGTTTCAGAGTAGCAGCCGTGTTAGTCTGTATCCGCAAAAAGAACAGGAGTACTTGTGGCACCTTAGAGACTAACAAATTTATTAGAGCATAAGCTTTTGTGCGCTGCCCATGAAGGCTTATGCTCTAATAAATTTGTTAGTCTCTAAGGTGCCACAAATACTCCTGTTTTTTTAAAACAAATACAATTCTACAAGTACATCATGCCCTGGAAGTGTGTGTTAATATCAGCTATTCTGTAGGCTGGTGCTCAGGCTCAGCTGCTCTCAACCCCCGCCCCCCCTTCCTTTTGGCCTGAAGTAAGCATCACTTGAGGCCTAGCTCATAATGAAATGCACGTTGATCTCCACCTGCTTTCACTTAAGCTGTATATAGCAATCAGTTAGTTTCCTGATGTAATCAGGAGTCTCCACTAGGGAAACAGCTTCCAGAGAAAGATTTCAGAGGAGGCAAAGATGCTTTTACCATGAAGGGGTAAAAAAATTTCTGGCCAACAAGGAAAGAAGACAGATAAGGTAGGAGCTGTTTTTGTTCACGTCTTGCTCACATGTTCTGTTCTCACTAAAGCTGAAGGAAGTTGAGTGTATTACCTGAGGCAAAGCTGAGGGTAACATCTTTTGAGGTGGCAAACAATTGGGTGTCTTATGTAGTTACCCTATTGCATTTCTGCTAACTGTAACAAGAGCTGCTCAACTAATCTGCTGTGTAAGGTGCTTTCTTAGGCAGAGGTGATTGTAAAAACTCACTGGAAACACTTCTAACTCCCTCTGCTAAAAGGAAACTGTTAGACCAGCTGTTCAGGAGAGGGGCTGCCTTTATGTCTTGTAGAGCACTGCGCATGTTGTTGGTTCTTTAATAACAGGGGTAATGGGAGCCAGCTGCTTCCACCCAAATGTCTGTTGCTGTTTATTACTGTATTTTATAAATAAGTCTGTGGTGGTTTCCCCACCCTCCCCCCACACACCCCCAAACCTAAACCCATTAGTTAAAGGATATGCTGCTCATCGTCCAAGGACTATTGTGGAACCATTGTGGTCAAGTACTCCTTTTTCTTTTTTTTTTAATCTGAACTTCCTATTCTTACTCTGTTTAGCTATGTATCTGTTTGAGCTCATTACAAAGACGGGGCTGGCTGGCTTGATGTCCTACGTCGGGGTGGCCAACCTGAGCCTGAGAAGGAGCCAGAATTTACCACTGTACATTGCCAAAGTGCCACAGTAATATGTCAGCAGCCCCCCCCCATCAGCTTCCCCCCGCCCCTGCTTCTAGTGCCTCCCACCCACTGGCAGGACCGCCCGTGGGGGCAAGTGGGGCAACTTGCCCCGGGCCCCCACGAGAGTTTTCAGGGGCCCCCACGAGAGTTTTCGGTGGGTCTTCAGCAGCAGGTCCTTCAGTGCCGCTGATCACACCCAGAGCGAGTGAAGGATCCGCTGCCGAAGACCCGGAGCTTCTTCCGCTCCAGGTCTTCGGCGGAAATTTGGTGGCGGGGGCTCCTTCTGCTCCAGGTCTTGGCGGCAGTTCACTCGCTCCAGGACCCGCCGCTGAAGTGCCCCGAAGACCCGGAGCGGAAGGAGTCCTCGCCACCGAAGACCCCAGGCCCCCTGAATCCTCTGGGGGGCCCTGCCCCCCGGCAGCCCTACCGATCAGCACCTTCCCCTCCTTCCTGATCAGCTGTTTCGTGGCATGCAGGAGGCTGGGGGGAGGGGGAGGAGCGAGGACATGGCAGGTTCAGGGGAGAGGATGGGAAGGGATGGAGTGGGGACCGGGCCTGTGGCAGAGGCAAGGGTTGAGCAGTGAGCACCCTTCGGCACATTGGAAAGTTGGTGCTTGTAGCTCCAGCCCCAAAGTTGGTGCTTATACAAGGAGCCACATATTATCTTATGAAGAGCCGCATGGGGCTCCGGAGCCACAGGTTGGCCACCCCTGTCTGCAGGATTTGCCATATTTCAGTGAGAATCTCTGTGCTCTTTATAAGAGGAGCATGTGACCGCCTGTCAGTCTGGAATGGAGAGAGTTGGCTGGCTTCCTGGGAGCAGGACAGGGTTCCAGGAACCTGGACTCCTGCAGAGCTCCATAGTTCCATGAGCCAACTTGAAGATCCACTGGCTGCTGAGTTGAGGATCCCTAAAGAAGCATCTCTTCAGTTCCCACCTCCTTCCCTCTGGAAATGAGATGCCTGGCCTGGGAAAAGCCTGCTGGTGCTTTCTGTCTCTTGGCAGCTTTCCAAAAAGCCCAGAAAGCATGTGGCTTGTCCTTTAACATCTGGCAGCACCTGTGCAGTAATTGCCTCTGGCTAGCTCCTGACCGGTTGAAGGGACCTGTGCCCTCTGCACATCTTGCACCAAGACCATGACCCCATACACATTCTTCCCACTCTGGGGCACCCCAGCTGGGTATTGCTCAGAGTCTAGTTCAGCCCTTCATTCCAGAGCTTGGAGAACTGTGTGGAGGAAGCATGCTCAGACAGCCAGTATAGGAGAAGGTGCTTTCTGCACCTTCCTTTCAGCAGGGTTTTATGGGTAGAGGACCATGGCCCTCAGTAGTATCTTGTCGGGTTTCAGAAGGACTTTCAGGTAGGTGACCTTATCTGGCCGGATTCTGGACCTGCTACAAGGGGGACAGTAAAGAGGTGGGAAATATTAGTCTGAAATGCAAGAGGTGTGAGGAACTTCTGGCAATAATTAAAATGCCGAGGGTATTCTAGTTAAAAGACTGCACCGGTATGTCTACATTGCAGTTAGACACCCATGGCTGGCCTGTGCCAGCTGACTCGGGCTTGCGGGGCTGTTCAGTTGCGGTGTAGGCACTCTGGCTGCAGCCTGAGCTCTGGGACCCTCCCATCTCGCAGGGTCCCAGAATCTCGGGCTGCAGCCAAAACCTGAACATCTACACTGCAGTTAAACAGCCCCTTAGCCCGAGCCCCATGAACCTGAGTCAGCTGGCATAGGCCAGCTGCGGGTGCCTAATTTCAGTGTAGACATACCCTAAGCGTGTGTCTTCACTGCAGAATTAACTCAAGTCAGCTGCTGGAATTAACCTAGCTTGAGTGAGAGACTTTTCCTGGAAACGCTGTGAAATCTACACAGAGTGATTGTGTGGTCACATAGCAGTTATCTCACTGTAAAATCCTACCGGAGACAAGGCACATCATATAGTTTTTTCCACAAGGTAGCTGGAAGAGGTGAAACTATATCCCTACCCATGACTGAGCTTGCCTAGCTACATCACTGTCGAAACTACTGTCCCTCGTCTCCAGTAGGATTTTACAGTGACGGAGATAGTATGCAGTAGTGATCCCATTGTAAAAACATGCTTTTGGCAAAGTGAAGACAAAGCCCAAGTTGAAGAATATGGGGGAACCTTCAGGTTACTGCTGCCTGCTAACTTGTGTGAAAACTACACCTGGCTTTGTTTTCAATAGGATTTTACCATGTGATAGTTACCTTAAATTAAGAATATACCTTGTCTTTGTAGTAAAGACAACACCTTCATGGCTAGCTTGGAAGTGCTCAAAGGAGAGCACTTCCAACAGGCTGTCAGGTGATGCGCCCTAAATAGGGCTATTTGCCAAAACTTAAATTCAGAACCAAAAATCAACTAAATCCCTGAGCTACAATTGGGCTCTTGTGTGTCCTGATGTCCTGTGTCCTGGTATTTCCTGTCCCTTTGGTGGGGCACTGTCAGCTGGGTGGATTGGAGATGCCTGCAGGTTTCTTAGGGCCTGGTCAGGATATCTATGGTTAATAGTTACAGGTGTGAGAATGCCAGGCCAGAAAATGAATAATAGTCTATTGTGCAAACAGAACCCCACCCTCTGGAGCACAGTCTAACTCAGCTCAGTACATTTATTGCGTACCTGCCCTTTAATTACACTACAGGCTGCGGTGGTGCTACTGGCAGTTTCTCACTTGTGAAGCTGTGGACAAACGCATGAGTGTTGGGTATTTCTCAGCCTGCATCTCCGAGAACAGATTCATGCATGTGAAAGGAGAACTCCACTCAGTCCCAGTCACACAGCTTACATGATGAAATGTGCTGCTTGCTGCAAGTGTCCCATGAAACAAAGTTTACTCTGAAACTGTACAGCTTTGTCAATAGTTGTCATTTTGGCATCTCCTGTTGATGGGAGCCAGCTTACTAAACAGTGATGCTGTCCAGGTGAGACCAGAAGTTTAACAGTCCAGAACAGTGAAACAAGATGCTTTAAAGTTAGTTTAACAATCAGAGAAAAGGTGATGATTAACAAAGATGGCCAGAAAATTGGCAGTTTACCTGCAGGAATTTTTGCAGGGACAATCCCCTTTTGAAATTTTCCCATCTTCGTAAAAAAACTTTTCTCCCACTTTTTTACTTTACTCCCCCCCCACACATTTTTTCCAGGTTGGGGGGGGGGATTAAATTGGCAGAAAATAGGATTTTCTCCACTTTCTTACTCATTGACTATTTCCCAGCCGAAAAAGTCAGTGTTACTTTGTGCCTAAATGAAAGTATTTTATATATACACTGTTAATTTCTTTTCTTTTCTTTTCTCTTTTTTTTTTTTTTTTATTCTTTCCCCCCTTTTCTAGGGGATTTTATTTTTGTCAAGCAAGGGTTTTTTTTGAGAGGGGGGGAAAAACATCTTTTTTTTTGACACAGCTCCTTTTTTGGGACAAACTTCTTTTCTGAAAAGCTTTTAAACATGAGAACTGGTCAAAACATTAAACGTGACTTTTACTGAGGCCTGTTCCTTTCTCTTCCCTGAAAATAGGGTAATATGTGTAAGCAGAGTCAGGATGACCTCTACCCTGACATCTGGTGGTGAATTGTGGCGAGTTGTGGAAAAGAACTTCAGGGGCTGATCGTGTTTGCATAGGCACACCCACCCCACCTAGCATGAGCCCACAGCAGCCCAAATGGTCACTTTGGCTGCTGTGGGATCCCCAGTTTCTCTGTTATTGGGGCAGGAAGAATAAAGTGGTGTTACCCTGATTATGTGAATCAAGGACAATGGAACTGTTTTATGACAGAGGGACTCGCCATCAACTAAGTAGCATTCGCTAGACAAGGGACATAGGTTCCAAAACCCAGTGAATTGAGAGAGGCTGAAATACCAATTGCACCTTCTCCACTGTGGAATATCAGAGCTAATTTTGATTCTATTAGAAGTCTAGTTACAGGCTACTGAGCTGAATTCACTTTGGGCCAATGGTGCACCAGCATTGAGGTTCCCCGACTACAAGCTGAAATCACTTAAGAGCTGAAATCACTGAGTGCGTGGGGGAGGGGCTGAAGATATGTTGCTGAGCGGCTGGTGGAGCAGAGCAGTTCACAGGACGGCTGGAGTGGCTCACGGGACAGCTGGTGGAGTGGAGCGGCTGGTGGAGCAGAGCAGTTCGTGGAATGGCTGGAATGGCTCATGGGACCGCTGGTGGAGCGGAGCGGCTGGCAGAGTGGCTTGCAGTGAAGGCTGCAGCAAAACCACACAGAGAGGCAGGGCAGTTGGCCTTGGACCACATAAGGTGCCCCTTAACACCCCCGTTCCCGCCCCCTCCCCCCCCCCCAAGCTGGGGGGTAAAACTCTGCAGATAAACTTTTGAACTCTGGGGCTGCACTGACCAGGGACAGAGACTTTTGGATTGTTGGACTTTTGGGTGATTTTTGGGTTGCTGGACTTAGACCCTGACGGGAAAAGGACACTGCCAAACTTACTTGAGGGGTGGGTCTTTTGCTATGAATCCTGTTTGTGGTGTATCCCCAACATAACGCCGCATTGTTTCCCTCCTTTATTAAAAGGATTTTGCTACACTCAGACTCTGTGCTTGCGAGAGGGGAAGTATTGCCTCTTAGAGGTGCCCGGGGGGGTGGTATGTAATTGTGCCAGGTCACTGGGTGGGGGCTTGAGCTGGTTTTGCATTGTGTTATTGAAACGGAACCCCTAGATAGTGAACCCAGCACTTGTTGCTGCCAACTCAGACAGGCAAAAGGGTTACATATGCAGTTTCACAACCAAATGTGAAATATCCCTTTTGCTGAATGTTTGGTTTGCTGTGAAAGCTCTGCACAGCTCTAGTGAGACTCTGTCTCCAGCCCAATGCAGCACCTGGAATTTAACCTTTCGGCCACTCACCAGGTGTGAGTGATTCCTAGAAACTGCCTGTGCTCAGGGGGCTAGGATGTTTTGATTGGTTCCTCAGTGTTCTATTTCTGACACATGCTACCAAGGTTGATGGGGTGAACTGCATAGTTACATATATTTTTGTAAGCAATTATCAGCCAAGCCCTTCACTTTAAAGAAGGGAAGATAAATCATGAGACCATTGCAATTGCCTTTCCACCTACAGAGCTATCCCAAATTAGCACCCAGTGCCCAGATACTGTAGTGATGGGTAGATTATAAATACCTACATACATAACTCCTTCAGTCTATAATTTATTTCACTTAATCAAGGAATGACTGGTGGAGGTGGCAAAGTATAAAATGCTTTTATGGGATGGCAAGAAGAGCCCGAGAATAGCAGTCATCACAAAACTGGTAATGACCTCATGATCAGAGATGCAGGTAATACCTTGCCCACAGCAAGAGAAGCTGCAGACAACGTGGTAACCAGGAGGGGTGCTCCAATGCTTGGTGAAACCCTCTGAGCCCTAAGAAGAATGTGGGCTTAACTGAATACCTGTGTTACTTATTTACAGATCAGACAAGATCTTGAGGGAAACTTTTTTTTTTTTTAATTGAAATAATCTACAAAATGTCTGCCTGCATCAATTCTGGCTGAAAGACTTGCTATTAAAGGAGGCAAGTATCTAAAATCACTCATACTTTAGGTTTCATTTCAAGATGGTTACAACACAATTGTTTGACTAGCCACATTGCAGGTGTCAACTGGCATACAGTACAGGCCCTAGTTGTGGCCTATTGCTCTCCATGATTCTTGGGTTATAAAATTCAGATCTGGCCACACAAGGCTGTCCCTGGCATCAGCAACCTGTAAGGAGCACTTTATTGTTACTATTTATACTGTGGTAGCGCTTAGAAGCCCTGATCAGGGACAAGCAGAACAAAGATAATCCCTGCCCCACAGAGAAGTTGTCAGTCACTCATGCTCTGCCTTTCCACAGCCAGCCCTGGGAAACAGCCCATCACTGCATCTCTTTGGTTTCTATGTTAAAACAAAACTGTAAGCGCCCATTCAAGGCACTTCTAGACGTACTGTGTACCCAGGGCCGGCTCCAGGCACCAGCTTGGCAAGCAGGTGCTTGGGGCAGCCACTCCGGAGAGGGGCGGCAGGTCCAGCTACTTGGCAGCAATTCGGCGGACGGTCCCTCACTCCCGCTCGGAACGAAAGACCTTCCGCCGAATTGTCACTGCAGATCGCGATCGCAGATTTTTTTTTTTTTGGCTGCTTGGGGTGGCCAAAACCCTGGAGCCGGCCCTGTGTGTACCAGGTTTAGGAGCGGGGGGGAGGGGGTGAATTGTAGGGAAGCCTTCCTCGGAGGGGCAAGTGCAAGGGGTGACAAGTGAGGGGGAACGTGTGTGCAAGAGAGGATCCCCAAAAGGGCTGCACTACTTGGTTTCTCAGCACAAAACTGAATAAAATCTGCTATGGGTTTCTATGGACTGACTCTAGTTCATTAACATGCTACAGTCCTGTTGACTAAAATGCTGGAACAGTCCTTATAGATTTCTCTCTGGCTTTAAAATCCTCACGCCACACCCACAATGCCTCCTCACTTAAAAGATTTACCTGTTAATGGTGATTATTGTGCTTTAAATTGACTTTGATTCGATTTTAAAATCTGAAAATTTGGCAGTTAGTTCATTCTGTCCCTAGGAAGCAGTTTTTTCCCCAAGCAAATCCTTGAAGGTTTGTATTGCATCACTAAATACTGAAGGAGAATCTTATGGTCTCTATTGGGTAAATACTGTGGATTTTGGAAGTATTTCTAAATACTAGTCACCTGATAGAGTAGGAATGCTGTGGAGAAATTGATTTATAGTGTACAAAATAGCCAACTTTGCTTATGAGAACTTTGTACTCACACTTTATGAATGTGAGGAAGGGAAAAGGAACAAGGACAGACCCAATGATCTTGGAGATGCAGAGGCTGCAGGAGGGTTATCGGGATAATCAGGAAATCATAGGGGAGGGGCCTCTGAAAGGGGTCAGGAGAAGATAATGTAGGTTGGGAGATGGGATGGGCGGAAATTAAATCAGATAACATATAGGCCAATTACGTGTAAGGCTACCAAGAGATTGTCAGCTCCCTGATGAGCTCACAACAGGCCAGTCTGTGTAATACAGCTCCAGTGAAAGCCTTTACTTAGCTTATTTTTAAACATGACAAATCATATTAAGGTTATGACACAATCCATCAAAAAAGGCAACGTCCAGCAAAGATCAAGATCAGGGTCTATCCTTATCTCTTTGCCTTTGGATTCCACACAAGGCTGGAGCAATAAAGGACTTGGGGTTTAATAGCAGGAGGAGTTGGTGGTGGGGTGGAAAGGCTTACGTTTTCTTCTTTAGCTCAATGCATGTCACAATCCTTTTAATGTTCTTTAAAGCAGTGTTTCGTCTTTGATTTGCCCTAGTCGCTCTGATGATAAAATAGGTGGAGAATCCTTACCCGTTTCTCCCATTCATGCATTTGGGGTTGGGGAGGGGGACTACATGAACTTCTGTCTCGTGTCATATAGCCAAGACCCTGCTATGTCTTCATCCTGAGCACAGCATACCTACACCACCATCCCCATATTCCACACCTCTGTCAAAGATGCCTATGCTACTTATGCAGATAAAGAAAGAGATAATTGGTAGAGAATGACTGTTAGCACAAGTGTCTCCAAGCCTATCTAGCAGGAGGTGATAGACTTACTGAGGGACATTTCTCATTTTCCATTTTTGTAAGCAATTTTTTTTTTTTTTTTTTTTTTTAGAAATTTTTTTTTTTTTTTTGGTGCAGAGAAATTTGTTTTGTTTTTTTCCCATACTTGTCATAACTTTGAGGCGCTGATGGAATGTGTTCAATGTAATGTTGATGGAACAGTCAAAGGGATAAAAGCCCTTGTAAGAGGGAAACACCTGCAGTGTCTCTGGGAAAACTCCAGTGTGGGGTGAGAGAGGCCTAAAGGAAAAAGGCATGGACAATTTGTTAGCCCCAAGTGATAATCTTAGAAGACAATGATATGGGCTCCTCTTGGTGAGCCCTGGCTGACCATGTGTACCATTTTAGAGAATAAGGTATTTTTAAGGTCTTAAAGTAGATGCATCTTTTCGTCAAAGCTTTTCGAGATAAGACCCTGGTACAAATCCTTGTTGACCATTCCTTTCTGCTGTCCACCAGCCATCCTCGCCTTCTGCGATGATTGCTATGATGTCTCCTGCACTGATGTCCAGTTCATCGGTGCTCTGAAAGGAGAGACCCAACAGAGGGAGTGGAAATCTGGTTAGCCTCAGTACTCATACTCTTCTGCATGTTTTGTGGGGGGGATTTTCCTAGCTCCCATGGTCCTAAAGCATATCCTACGCATCACACTGTGATAATGAATCTGAAATATCAGACTCACACTCAGTGTGTGGCTCCATTTTTACTGAGCTTGTCATATTGGGGCTATCAACTTTCTTCCCATCTCCTCAAGATCTCCGGAGTGGAACAGAAATGTACCCATCCTGCATTCACTCCCTGTGCAGATTAGATCTTGTATCATAGGAACATCCTCTGCCAGAAGAGACTAAGGCCAGGTCTATGCTATAAACTTACACAGGTATAATTATGCCACTTGGGGGGTGTGAAAAATCCACACCCCTGAGCAATATAGTTATACCGACATAACCCTTGGTGTAGACAGCGCTATGTCGACGTGAGAGCGTCTCCCAGTGACGTAGCTAATGCCTCTCGTGGAGGTGGATTAACTATGCTGATGAGCAGTGCTTAATTTGTAGTGAAAGAGGTACCAGGGTTTAAGCAATTTTTTACATTCATAACTGACGTGGAAAGGCTAGAGGTGCCAGGGCTCTGAACTGCCAAGCCTAGAGGTGCCGGGGCTCTGAACCGCCAAGCCTAGAGGTGCTGGGCTCAGCCCTGGCACAAATTAAGCACTACTGATGGGAGAAGCTCTCCCATCAGCACAGCAGCATCTTCAGTAAAGCACTACAGCGTCACAGCTGCATGGGTGCAGCTTTTGAAGTGAAGACCTGTCCTAAATGCAACTCCCTCCTGAACCAGCCAGTCATGCTCCTTCGTTAGAGCAATACAAGGCTACATGCTCAAAGGAGATAAAAATGATGCCTCCAATAATCTCAGTCTGGGGGAGATTTCTCATCAGGACAATTGATCTCTGGTTACCTGCATGGTAGAATAGATCTCTGCTGCTGAGCAATAGTGGTCAACAGTGGTATAATGATTATTCATGAAACATGCTATTTTCCCCCCCCCCAGGAAATAGCCAGACTGACTTGTAGTGATTCTATCAGCCCATTAAGTGATGCTGTCCTGTTTTCTGTGGGATGGGGCATCAATTCACTGTCCAAAGAGCAATGAAATTAAAACAGTGATAGCACAAGCTCTAAAATTTTTGCATTCAACAGATCAGATCAATCTAATTGGAATATAATGCTCAAGTGTGTGGAAGTCTACCCCCAGGTTAGGAATAGTCCATCTTCATGAAAGGAATTCAATAATTCCCCTTAAGGCAAAATGCCATGAATGCTGAGGTACATTAAAATGACCCTGAACAGGCCCTAAAGCAAATATCTCTCCAACCAATGAATGAGAGTAGAAAAAACATTTGAACACCCTGAACTACATAGGAAATTCTCTTCAGCTGCACTGACATAATCCAACTTTTGTTTGGCTTCAGTTAGAAGAGGGGTAGTCAATTATTTTTTGTCAAGGTCCAAATGTCTTGGTCAAGGAATAGTCAAGGTCCAGGCTCCAGATAAAAATGATGATGATAAATAAATTTTTAAAAAAAGACTTTGGGGTCTGTTCAAAAGCATCTGGTGGTCTGGATTTGGCCTGCGGGCTGCCTATTGACTACCCCAAGTTAGGATCTGACTCATGTTGACCTCTTACAAAGAGTCTCCTAAGTGATGTGTTTTCAATGTGGGTCTCATAACACACGAACAAGGGCACTTTCTATGGAGCTGAAAGGGGGCCAATTCAAAACTAATAAAAGGAAATCTTTTCCCAAACAACACATCATTTGACTGTGGAACTCTTTGCCAGAGGATGTTGTTGAAGCCAAGAATGAGCACAATTCAAAGAGAGATTGGCCATTTGTATGGATAGCAAAAGTATCCATAGTTCATGCTAAGGAAAAGAATATTGGAAGGGAGGTAAAACCCCATGTTTCAGGGTGTAAACCAATCTCTTGCTATTGGGGATTAGGATGAGATCATGGGGGCAGATTATCCCACATCTGCTTACTGTGGGGCTTCTTGCACCATACTTTGGAACATCAGGCCATTGTCAGAGGCAGGATAGTAGACTAGATGGACCTGGCCAGTAGAATGACTCCTATACTTCTATGTGTCCTGTGTAGGAGCATTAAGGGCAATCATAACGCTAACGGCTCTTGGGCTGCTTTGGCATTCTAATTTATAAACATCATCCTCACTTTACCTCCTTTGAAAAACAGTCTAAAATCTACAGATGAAAAGGTGCGTGGTGTTAGTAAACTCTTGCTTTAGCAAGTCAGCTTGTCCCTGTTGTGACTTTACTCATGATGTCTAACGGAATTAGGTCTGAAGTCAGGAACATTACAGTACCCTAGTTGAGGACGCTGGTTGCTCATCAGCAGTGTCTTCAGATTAGTGAGCATGTCAGGCCAAGCTCCTTCCATTTGCCCAAGGGGCCTGTGCTGGGACTGGCACTTGGCAGGAGCAATCAACAGGGCACAGTGTATTTCCAGGGGACAAATGTGAGGGAGGGCTGTGCCGTCTGACTCCAACATCAGAATGTCAGTGTGTGTGGTGTATCGGTAGCTTTTTCATTAATATAGTCCCTCCTCCTGCATCTGTTTAATGGAGCTGGAATAATACAAGCTCATAGTATTTCCACCATGCAAGAACTGGAGTAGCATGACAAAGCCAGATCTTGTGGTGTTGTTTCAGCTCCATTTAAAAAGTGCCTCAGGGGTTATTTAAGTAGAAAATGGATACAAATATTTATATTGCAAATCCCCCACAAAACCATAACTAAACTGAGGCAAAGGCAGAAGACAGGCTGGGAGTCTGTATCTGGCAATAGTTATGAACAGGAAATCAGTATGACTTGTTCTAAAATCCTTTTGTGCAGTGGAGATTGTGTTGGAAGTCTGCCCCTGCTATGGAATACAGACAACACATCAATCTGGTCTTGGGGTAGGATTCTCCAGATGAGGATGGGGTCAAATGGAGAACAGCTTTTAGATAATATTTGACAGACTCTCACTCCTCTTTTCTAGGCTGAATAAAAGCCAGGGAGGATTTTATAACATGAGCTGCAACCGTATTCCCTTGGGCTGTAGTCTCAAAAATTTCACAAGTGAAGTAGATTCAGAATGAGTCATTACTTGGATGGGAGATCACAAAGGAAAACCCAGGTGCTGTACAAAGTGGAGGTGCCATTCCCTGCTGACCTGCTCTAGATTCAGTGTCTCAGTATGGTGTCTGAGGGCACTGTTTTCCAATGAGCTGTAAAACAGGGTCCTGACCATTTTGTCAGTAAAGATCCTATTGTCCTCTTCAGCAAAAACAGTAAGAGGGGACTCGTCTTGCTATGCTGCCAAGATTCCAGTTGGAGTACATGCATTCTTCTACCCTAAACTCCCTCTGCATTTGTAACTGGATACAGTAGTCATCATTTCCTGCCCTAAGTTGCTATCCAAATGTTCTGGATTCCAATCCTACATCAAGATCCGCTAGTGTGTACCTCTGTAGAGACCCATTGATTCATGGGAGTAGGGGTTGAACTAGCAAATCCTGATGCTGAATCAGGACCTTAACTAACTTCTCTTACATTTTTATTGGGACTATTTTTATACATCTTCCTGTAAAGCCAGGTGATTTAGTTACCATTAGCCAAAATGTACAAAGCTTCTGTGTTGAATGAGTCTCTTCTATCCCTAAAGAGACAAGGGTTGGGATGGTTTGGCACCGTTATTGATGAAACACATTAATGTGCAGCAAATTGAAATAAACTTTTATATACTGTTATCTTGGGGGCAGTATGGTCTAGTGGCCAGAGCAGAGACCTGGGAGTCACAACTCCTGGCTGCCACAGACTTGCTAGGTGAACTTAGCTAAGTAACTCTCTGTTCCATCTGTTTCCGCATCTATAAAATGAGGATAATGCATAACCCCTAGGGGTGTTGAGAATTAATGGGCTCTTTGAGTCAAAGGTACTATTTTAAGCCTAGTGCATTACGACATTCGTTTTTTAATCCTTTGACTACCTGGGCTGTGTAGTCGTAGAGCACTCTGTAGTCCTGTGATGGTGTGGTCGCTGCTTGTTCACCCACATTAATAGCTGCGTAGACTCCATCCACTTTCTCGTCTAGAAAAACAGTGAAACAAAGAGTTCAGCCACTTATAAATGCAAGGAATCATTTGCAAGAGTTCACAAACACAAGGGTATCTACTCTTCTCTCTGTGCACTGGGATGTGTGTGCCTACAGAAACTGCTATGGACTCCAGGTAAAGCTATGCACAACAACTGCCACTGTCTAGAGGAGTCAGAAACTAGCTTTCACTCCATTACATGGTAAGACTGCAGGGTAAATGTTTTTCCTGCTTAAAATATAGTCCCAAATGGTCTAACAAATAATTATAATAAAACTGGTTTGTGGTGGGATCTGTGATTTTTCTGAGGGGAAAAATAAAATTATCTAAAATATAATGCAGTGCAAGAAAAGTTCAGTGAGCCTTAGTAGTAATTTAGATGGTGCCATGATGGAATATGTTACTGGTTTGACCTTTCTGAAACATGTTGATTATTTAATCCAACCTGTCATAACTGAGAAGAGGAAAACATTCATTCAGTGTTATTGCAAGAACAGATATAAATGCCTCGGTGAAATAGTGATAATTAGGCCTTGTCCACACTGTGTTTTGGTAGTATAGTTAATCTAGAAAGCCCTCCCAGTGTGGAGATAATTATGTTGCTATAACTGTGTCTACACTAGTGCTTATACTGGCATAACTATGTTGGTAAAAAAATCACACCCTTATCTGCTACAGCTATACCAGTATACCGTAGCTATACCAGTATAATTTTTAAGTGTAGACCTGACCTAAGGATTGTTCAAAAAGAGTTTGATCCTGCATCTCTGTAGCCAATGAGAGTTTTGCCATCAGTCCAAAACCCCTACCAAGGCACTTCTTCAAAAGCATTTAGCACTGACCTAATTCTGCTCTCATGGAAGTCAATCCCCTTGCTTCATAATAAATAATGGCCATTAAGGCAAAAGAAAGCTGCAGTGTATTAAACAGGCAAATGTCACACTATTGTTTGTACTGTCAGATTTTTATCTCAACACTATGACTTTAGGTGTTTGCACTTAGCCAGAATTTGGAATGTAATTAAGTCCTGGCTGGTTAAAAGGAACTTATTACAGCATTCCTCCACAATGCTATACCTGCCGGGTCTGTCCTCCTGCTGAGGCATAAGGGAATTTCCCATGTAAACTGTCTGTACATCCCTGGGATAATAGAGCCCTTGCAGAGGGCTGAGAAGATAGGATCCTTGTAAACCTTCCCACAGTAAATCCTGATCCCATTCCAAGAAGTGGCTTGGATTCTTCAGATGACTGAAAGAACAATGTAGCAGGAAGTGAAGAAGCTGAATGCAGGTAGATAACCACGATATGCACAAACCTCTGAAGGCCTTGTCTTCATTAGGAACAAAGTTGTATTCTTAACTTGAGTTAACTAACGAAGTAAAATCTTAGTGAAGAGCAGGCAGTCTGTAATTTTCACATGAGTTGTAAATCAAGGTAAACCCTAGGCTCCCGCAGAGTTGTTATCTCAGCCTGCTAACTCATGTGAAAACTACAAATTGCCTTGTCCTTGGTAGGATTTTACCTCATGTTAATTACCACATGTTCACTAATGTGGGCTAAGAATTCATGGTTTTTTCCTAGTGAAGACACACCCAGAGTCTCAGGCACACCTGGGCAAACTGCAAGAAGAATGTAGGTACCAAAATCCCATTAGATTACCATGCATATTCTCTCTAAATTTAGGGGCATGCTCCTGCTCCCATAGAAGTCCATGCCAAAACTCCCATTGATTGCAGTGGATGCAGGACCTGGCCTCAGCTCACTAAATGAGACCCATTCTGTCAATGGATATGAGTACTGGGTTCCCACAGGCGCCCTGCGTGAGCCCATCTGTGCATAGTATTTGGTCCCAAGAGTAGCATCTCATTTTACAACGAGCCTGCTCTGATCCTTCAACAAAGTCACAATCCACCCTTTGTGACATCAGAATTTACTATCGTGGAAGCAATTATGATAATTATTATCCGATAGTGGCCTTTATAAATAGCATGATCTAAACTGGCAGAAAGGAGAAGTTAATATAATGTAGACCGGTTTCAGTGGTAGCTGTGTTAGTCTGTATCAGCAAAAAAAACGAGGAGTCCTTGTGGCATCTCTAAGGTGCCACAAGGACTCCTCCGTTTTTTTGCTAATCTAATGTAGACGCACAAACAGCTGTGAGCAGATCGGGGAGGCATTAAATGTGACAGATGCTGTTCATATGTTACTGTATAGACATGTGGGACCCAATCCTGGGAGGCACTGAATGCCTTCAACTCTCATTCAGGTTGTATTCACAGGGACACCATTGAATTCTATAGAAATGGATGGCACTTGGGCTCAGACTTTTAAAGGAGCCTAAGTCTCATTGCAAGTCAGTGGGACTTAGACTCCTAAATGCCTATTTCATTCTCAGAAATGAGACTGAGGCTCCTAAATCAGTTAGACATTGTAACTCTGAGCAGAGCAACATCTATGTACCTTTAAAAACCCAGACCTTGCAGATCTAGCCTGCATGAATGGCACTGAAAATTCCCACTCTTCGGGGGAGTCAAACAAGGGATTTAGGAGAGACTGTATTCCATTTCTGGGTGGCTGCGTGCAGAGGCAGATGTAGTGAAGGAAACTGGTTCCAACAGCATTTTTTTTTTTCATTAGGGGACAATCACAGTTTAAATCTCCTTAGCTGGTTTTAAATCGAGCCAATAAAAATGTCACAAACCATTATTTCCTGTGCTGTCAAAATATTATGCTTTGGTGCCCTCTAATGAGTGATACAAGTGACGTGCAGGGCCATCCTTAGGCATACCGCATACGCGGCTGCGTAGGACACCTGAAAATTTGGGGCAACCCTGGGTCTTAGTGTCCACCCTTCCACCTCTTCCTATCCCTATTCTGACCTTTCCTGCAGGCTCCCACCACAGCAATCTGTGGCAGCCTGGTGAGTCTTCCTCCAGAGGAATTTGTTAGTCTCGAAGGCCTGGTCTACACTGGCGGGGGGATCGATCTAAGATGCACAACTTCAGCTACGAGACTAGCGTAGCTGAAGTTGACGTATCTTCGATCGACTTAGAATCACTTACTTCGCGTCGTCGCGGCGTGGGATCGATGACCACCGCTCCCCCGTTGACTTTGCTTCCGCCTCTTGCCGAGCTGGAGTTCAGCAGTCGACGGGAGAGCGATCAGGGATCGATTTATCGCGTCTACACTACAGGCAATAAATCAATCCCCGATAGATCGATCACTACCCGCCGATCCGGCGGGTAGTGTAGACCTATCCTAAGGTGCCACAAGTACTCCTGTTCTTTTTGCGGATACAGACTAACACAGCTGCTACTCTGATTCCTCTAGAGGGAATCTAGTACTTAAAAGTGAAAATGCCTGCCAGACCTATTAGCACAACACTGAAACTGTTAAAGAGGCATTCAAGTAGTAATGAAGTCATTTAACAGGCATTTGCCAACCCCCAGGTATACAGTCAGTTTCTGAATTTACTGACAAAAATAGTTGTGCATTACTGTAATGTTTACTCAGAACGTGTTTGTCTACAGGACCTTGGTTTAAAATTTGCTTTAAAAAGATTTCATTAGTGTGTTGCTAAAAATTATAAAATTACATCTCTTAAAAAAATTCTTGCTTAGATTTTTTTTTTTTTTTAGATGCACAATCTAAGTATTCATCTTTTTAGCCTTAAATGCTTGGATCTTCAGACATATAGTTTTTTTTTTTTAAATAAATCCTTCAAATGACTACCTTTATCTAAAATACACATCCGAGCCCGGGCTGCTGTTGGGCATAAGGGCACCAGTTTAATAATACTGCATAGGGCCCCATAAATCCTAAGGATGTTCACAGGGACACCAGGCTGGGCCACAGGAAGGCGTGGGAAGGTTTCCCCATGCTCTACGTAAGTAGAGGAAAAAACTGTGTTCCTAGACCTTGAGGTCTCAGTCAGAATTTAAACTTCACACATCCAGAGGAATAGTACAGCTCATACTAGTCTCCATGGTGGGGGAAGCTGCTTGCTACATGTTTGTGCTGTACTGATGTCTAGATTATAGTCTCAAGCTAGCTCATAGGATAGATAACATGTTAATGTTTTATCACATAGTTTATTCTCCATGCAACAAGCATGTAAATGATTTGATTCATAGGACCAGATACATCTTTTGATTTACATCTGGTAAAACATACCTATAGGAGGGGCTGTGGGAATGATGGTTTCACTGGAGTTTCTGCTATTTCCATGTAACAATCCGGAGAATCTGTGGAACCAAAAGAAGCCGGTGATAGAATGTACAGAATATGTTGTATATTCCTGAAACTTCCAGAGCGCTAGTCCACTGCCATGTAATCTTCCTCATTCCTCCCATTTGTCACCAACACTTTTGGCCAAATGTTTCCTCTTTGGAAACTTTTGTTTTGTTTTGCACTAGAGCAACAGACACACTTATTTTCATTTTAAACAAAGCCTAGTAAACTAGCAAATCTTTTGAAGTTTGCCAATCACTAAACTGTACACAAAATAAAGTATATTTTTATATTATACATTTATATTTTTGTGATAGTTTTATCTTATGGACAATTCAAGATCTAAAGACATATGAAGCAAAGCTTAAACCATCCCATCGTGACAACATGATGGATCTGTTGACTGGTCAATTGCAAGGGGTGACATCCTTTTTTCCCCCCCCCCTTTCCTTTTCTCCTCATGATAATGCACTTGAACATAGAAAAAATGCTGGCTTTTGGAATGTTGTAGACTATAATACACTTGTCTAAAAACTGTCAGTTTTAAAATATAGCAAACTATTTATATTTTTCTCCCTGGATGTTTCCCCAACCAGCATAAACTGTACTGGTATAAACAATCTTCTACTAATATAATTGGGTCCACATTAGGGCTTTCATCGGTATAAATATTCCTGTATAAATCTGATCCCTAACCAACAAGTCTATACCACTGAAACTTTTAAACGCAGGCCAGGCTTAAAGCTATTTGCTAATCTGTGGCATGGTAGTGCACTATGGTTTAGCACAGAAGGTATGGCTGGAAAAGACAACTGTCTGTCCCCCTCTCACCACTTAAGTCGTTTTTGTCACTATATGTCCCAGTCCTATCACAAAGCAGAATTAAGTGTGCCCCAATTACTTGCTGGCTGGTCAGTTTCTTTTAAAGTTCTCCCTTCCCGCCAGCAACAATGTGAATAGCTAATCTTGCTTTACTTTAAATTCTGCTAAATTAATTATTGGTGTATGTATATGATATGCATGCATATCACATCTGCCTTTCACCATGATTATGGAAGCAATGACTTTCAAGATCTATATTTGTCACTTGCATGTATGTAACCATATATTGCTTCCTACACAGAAAAGCATTTCCATAAGGAACCAATATACTCACCTTTTCATCATCCCACAAGACTGGACTGGGCTGTTGCTACATCTAGGAGATTCTCTGGCATAATAATTCTCATATCCTATTGGAACTACAATGGGATAATTGTTAAAAACAAGGGTGTAAACAGGCAGAAGGTATCCATTTCCCCCCTCTACCAGCAATGCAATTGATTTGTTTCCATAGCATGGTGGTTAGTCTTCTAATCTAGAGCAGGAGTGGCCAATGGAATTCTGCAGTGTAACCACGCTCCTCTTTAATACATAAGTGCAGCCCACGCAGACCTCTGAGCTCATCTACGCTAGGAAAACTACTGATGACAGATGTCAGTAATGGGTACTGCTGAGCTGATGCTTAATACAGTTCTGCTGCAAGTATAGCACAGCTGCAGCACCATTTCAATAGCTATGGTCAAATTCTAATCAGGAAGGCTGCTGCCTCAATAATAGGACTTCTGCCATCTTTGTCATCCCATTTTTGTTTAGGAGCAAAAGCTAATCACCCTGCAGCTCTCAGCTACTAACTGAGGATGATGACTGTCAGCTCTTCTGGATTTTTTTAAATGTATAGACAGAGATTCAGGAATTCCAGCCACATCTGGGGAATTTTTTGGCCCTGTTGTCAGATGCTGTAAAGTAGGTATTTCCTGGTATCCATGTGTAGATAAATATCAGCCTACCTCTCTCGTCCCCAAAGAGAGAGAGAGAGAGAGAGAGAATTTGCTATCCACCATGGGGCTAGTCAGGGCTAGTCGACTTCACACCCACAACTCACATCCGAGTTAGTTTTGAAGAGAGAACGTTTCTTTTTAACAGCGAAGTCCTCATCTGTGGTTCTCTTATATAACAGAATGCATGTGGTCGCCTGTGTATCTTGTACTTTAAAATACTACAGCTTGCAGGCCAGAAACTAGCCACAAGCTATGCTGAGAAGTAATGAGCCGCAACTGAGGGTGAAGAGTAGCATTCATACTGAGAAACTGCTGACGTGTAAAAGTAAAGAAACATGCCTCTGTGCCTCTCTCTGTCTCTTTTCTTCTCTATAATGTTTAAAGGAGGTCTGAATGCTTTTTTTTCCTGTTTATTTTAGAAATATAGGTTTCATCTATACCAAGGGTGGACAAACTATGGCCCGCGGGGCACATCCAGCCCTCCAGCCAGTTTAATCCAGCCCTCGAGCTCCTGCTGGGGAGCAGGGTCTGGGGCTTGCTCTGCTCCCACGCTCCAGCAGGGGAGTGGGGTCGGAGGCCGCTCTGCGTGCGCGCGCACGCGGCGAGGCTCCTAGAAGCAGCAGCATGTCCCCCTTCTGGCTCCTACGCTTAGGGGCAGCCAGGGGACTGCGTGGGCTGCCTCTGCCCCAAGCGCCACCCCCACAGCTCCCATTGGCTTGGAACTGCAGCCAGGGCTGGCTCCAGGGTTTTTGCCGCCCCAAGCGGCGCAAAAAAAAAAAAGCCGCGATCTGCGGCGGCAATTCAGCGAGAAGTCCTTCGCTCCGAGCGGGAGTGAGGGACCGTCTGCCGAATTGCCGCCGAATAGCTGGACGTGGCCAGCTGGTGTCTGGAGCCAGCCCTGACTGCAGCTAATGGGAGCTGCAGGGCCGAGGCCTGCGGACGGGGCAGTGTGCAGAACAGCCTGGCCACGCCTCCGCATAGGAGCCGGAGGTGGGACATGCCACTGCTTCAGATAAGCACCGCCTGGAGCCTGCACCCCTGACCTACCTCCCGTGCCCCAACCCCCTGTCCCAGCCCTGATCCCCCTCCCACTCTCCAAACCCCTAGGTCCCAGCCTGGAGCACCCTCCTACACCCAAATCTCTCATCCGCAGCCCCAGCCCCACCCCAGAGCCCGCACCTCCAGTCAGAGTCCTCCCCCTCACCCGCTCCTGCACCCCAACCCCAATTTTGTGATCATTCATGGCCCACCATACAATTTCCATACCCAGATGTGGCCCTCGGGCCAAAAGTTTGCCCACCCAATCTACACTGTTTTTCATAGAAGACTACTGACAGCTGGAGAACTGGAAAGCTTATTCATCAGAGATACTAACACCAGTCAAACCTAACTGAGAGGGGAAGCTTAATTTTACTCAGGGCTTGTCTAAACACAAAAGTTGTAACAGTTTAACCTATACCAGTGTAGATAAAGTGGTACAACACTTTGTGCCGAGTCTGTACAGTGCCTAGCACAATGGAATCCTGGTGCAGAACTAGAGTGTCTAGGTGCTATGATAGTGATAATAATAGTGTGGACACAGTTATAGCAGTGTAAATATACCACTATAGCTTGTTTCCATATGGGAAGAGGAATAAGCTACAGTAGAACTGCAGAGTTACGAACACCTTGGGAATTGAGGTTGTTTGTAACTCTGAACAAAAAGTTATGGTTGCTCTTTCAAAAGCTTATAACTGAATATTGACTTAATACAGTTTTGAAACTTTACTATGCAGAAGAAAAATGCTGCTTTCCCCTTTATTTATTTTATTTTATTTTTAGTAGGATTGTTCCATTTTACAACTGCT